>NC_133340.1:35810725-36144058 GCF_030506205.2 Paramisgurnus dabryanus
AAGATGCTCTATTGGGTTGAGATCTGCTGACTGTGGGGGCAATTTTAGTACAGTGAACTCGTTGTCATGTTCAAGAAACCAATTTGAAATGATTCGAGCTTTGTGACATGGTGCATTATCCTGCTGAAAGTAGCCATTAGAGGATGGGTACATGGTGGTCATAAAGGGATGGACATGGTCAGAAACAATGCTCAGGTAGGCTGTGGCATCTAAATGATGCCCAATTGGCACTAAGGGGCCTAAAGTGTGCCAAGAAAACATTCCTCACACCATAACACCACCACCACCTGAAGTTCTACTATTGACGTTACAGTTACGTTTTGCACAGTGGTAACAAGGCATGATGGATCCATGTTCTCATTCTGTTCACGCCAAATTCTGACTCTACCATCTGAATGTCTCAACAGAAATCGAGACTCATCAGACCAGGCAACATTTTTCAACAGTCCAATTTTGGTGAGCTTGTGCATATTGTAGCCTCTTTTTCCTATTTGTGGTGGAGATGAGTGGTACCCGGTGGGGTCTTCTGCTGTTGTAGCCCATCCGCCTTAAGGTTGTGCGTGTTGTGGCTTCAGAAATGCTTTGCTGCATACCTCGGTTGTAATGAATGGTTATTTCAGTCAAAGTTGCTCTTCTATCAGCTTGAATCAGTCGGCCCATTCTCCTTTGACCTCTAGTATCAACAAGGCATTTTCGTCCACAGGACTGCCGCATACTAAACATTTTTCCCTTTTCACACCATTCTTTGTAAACCCTAGAAATGGTTGTGCGTGAAAATCCCAGTAACTGAGCAGATTGTGAAATACTCTGACTGGCTCGTCTGGCACCAACAACCATGCCACGCTCAAAATAGCTTAAATCGCCTTTCTTTCCCATTCTGACATTCAGTTTGGAGTTCAGGAGATTGTCTTGACCAGGACCACACCCCTAAATGTATTGAAGCAACTGCCATGTGATTGGTTGATTAGATAATTGCATTAATGAGAAATTGAAGGTGAGTGTATATTAACAATAATATGCATATTCATTATTTATAAGCTCATATTTTCTATACATTTATAATTTATACAGTCTCTTTACAACTAGAAAAAAGCCAAAAGAACTACCCCACATCCTGGCCGTCACTCAAATGACACACAGCCTCACAGTAATCACATTTGTTCTCTCCATTTGCAATCTATTCACCGGGGGAAATAGCAGAGCACAAATTGCTTCTTGTTAGGAGCGGAGCGAAGTCAATCAGATGGCCTTCCACTCATGTTTGTTAAATCAGGGATAATTTATGCACTGACATTTTGTAATTGATAGGACACCAGTTCAAAAATGAATGGGTGGACCGGACAATGACATGTTTTCAATTGTATTTCTGCCCACGGTACACTGTTAGCCTCACAAAAACACGATTGATTTCATCGAATTCGCATTAGCAGCCAACCCGATAGCTGAAGGGGTGGGAGAGATTACTGTCGCCCATTTTCAAAAATAAAAAATATGAATCATGTTTGATATTTAATTCCATTATGTCCCTAATGGACCTGTTTACCTGTCATATTTGACCTTTTTATATATTTGTCACAGGCAAGTAATATCTGCCCTAAAACACAGATTTTTCTGTTGAAATGCACATCAACAATCAAAATGTTTTGAACATTAGACCTGCAGTAGTGATGGTTTACAAAAGTATCACAGCATTTCGATATATTTAGTGGTCTTGCGAAGCCAATTATTTCTATCTTTCTCTTCTTGCAGACATATCTTTGGCACGTAATTCATCCTAGACGATAACTCAAATAATGTGTGTAACACAAAAGTTGTACTATTGCTTCTCTGAACAATTTCTTACAAACTTCGAAATGACTTGGACTTTTGTTAAAAAGGGATCAAAAGAACCATATTAGATTGTTATATAAAAATATGGATGGGCTCTTTGAATCGGGCAGTTTACAAGAGCCCTAGTCCTACACTGTCAGAAATAAATGGTCAAAAAGCTGAGACAGTACCCCATTAAAATTACAGCTTTGCACCTAAACAGTTCATATTAGTACCTCAGAGGTACATATCGATACCAAAGAGTGCAGATTTTAGTACATCAAAGTTACATATTGGTGTCAAATGTATACATATCTGTACGTAAATGGTAAAAATGAAAGATACCATAGAATGTAAAACTGTATTTACCTAGGCATAGATAATGTACACTACCAACATTAAATTACACATTAAAAAAAAGGTGTGACTGCTGAGTTAGCGCTATATGCTAGTTAATGCTATATGCTAGCCTTCAGGCTGAAGTTCTACTATTGACGTTACAGTTACGTTTTGTAGGTCCATACTGAAAAGACACAAATAAACTGACCACTCAGAAATGTCCATTAACAATCTCAGAATAATTGGTGGTTCCTCTGTGTCTTCGTCTGATAAGGCTCAAACATATAGGGACGGTTTCCCGGACAGGGATTAGTCTAGTCCTAGACTAAAATAAATGTAATAGCTGTCTAAACTGAAAACATCTTGCACTGACATATCTTAAAATACACCAGTGCCCTCAAAATGCACACCAGTAATGTTTTTAGTAAGGCATGTTTGTTAAAAATAGCTATATTTTCTAATTAAACTAAGGCTTAGTCCTGGTTTAAGATAATCCCTGCCTTGGAAACCACCCCATAAGGTCTTTGAGCTACTGACATGAGCCTCACTGTGAAACAGCCAATCAGAGCACAGTTCAACATTATTATTCATGGCCCTTCCAAATAAGGTAAAAACAGCACAATTCATTCTAGAGAATTGTAAATGGAGATGTAAAGCTGATTCTGGATAATTTTTGCACTTAATAAATTCACATACCTTCTATGTAGATATCAGAGAATAATTTAACAAATTATTTCAATGCATTCTTTGGCACCTTTAAGACCTTTTTAAATGGTCAGCTTGGGACATTTCTGGCATTGTAGGTACCAGAATATCCTAAAGAATTGGGACAGGCTTTTTCGACTCATTTTGCACCAGCAAGCATCACCGTCTAGTATTTTTAACACTGTTCATCATAAAAAATATCAATCATTTTGCTCAGAGCTCCAATGCTTTAAAGGCATTTCCATAGCAACGCAAGCTTTTTTGGCTAAAAAGGGAGCTCTCAGGGAGAATATTTTCTTTTATAACTTTGTCATCATCATAAACATTAGTATTATACTTTCTCTCTCTCACACAAACGCGCACAGACACATCAGTGAAGCCCATTAAAGACCGCTATAAGAGACGGAGGCCTAACAGTAAAGGATGATAAAAACCTCACTCACAAAGCGGAGGGTTATTTTTACAGATTTTAAAGGGAGGGGGAGATGATAAATCTGAGTTGGAAGGCAGTAATAAGAGACCGTGGCAGGCAACACAACATTATCGGCCTGTTTGTGCAGTGTGGAAGTGCTAGAGGGAGCGGGGTTACTGAGCAGAGCCTTTAACCGCACAACACACTCTGATTGATAGAGGAATAAAGGTCGTTCTCTGTGATGAATGAATATTTCGATAAAACCCAATCACGGCGCGCTGGAAAACCGATGACTGGGTGAGACGGAGATTTGAGGGTCCACCCAGGGCACTGCGCGCGGGCACGGCAGAGACGCTAAATCACAAAATAACAGAATTGAACTTTGTACGGGCATAAAGGGGAGGGCATGTGGACAGATGGGGTTGAAAATGTTACCTGGATAGACTCTCAGATTTTCTGTCAATACTAAGTCCATTAGAAAGAGAGGGAGGTTGGGAAGAAACAAGAGATGGTGCCAGTGGTCTTTCCATGAGACATTTAGAGGTCAGGCTTTAAAGTGAACTAAGGTCACTTTTGAATTGTTTATAGAGTGTTTTACTCAGTCAGTGAGATATTGTTTGTGAATGAGGGCCGACCTGATAAAATTTCAGCTGTCGGGTGCATCTGAGCACTACAGATGGTACAGATGATGGCCAAAGCTTTCCTTTAAAGCTCAACTGCTAGAGTATGATGCTCGCAACACCAGTCCTGGGTTTAATTTTTTTTGTGCAGGAAATGCACATACCCATCTTTAAAATATGTTTATCAGCGGTTCATAAAAAGTTAAAGATTTGGTTCCTTTAAAAACCTTTAACTAAATGGTTCGGCATCCGTGCAAAGCACCTTTATTTTTAAGCTGCTTTTCTGGGGTCATGTCCACTGTCCACTGTGTCCACTTCCAATCGTGGGATCGCAATTGTATTAGGGGCGTGGCCATGCTCGGTTGCTCCAGTGCATCATCGAGTCACCACCCAAATAATCCTGAACACAAAAATGTTGAAAATTTGATTAACGGTTACTGCGATTCACAAGAGTCACTGCGCATGGCAACCAATGCTCACTACGTTAAAACTCTCTCATGAATCGCTTGAGTCCACAACGGAATCATTATCGGAAGCTAGTTATTATAACATTTGAAATATGGAACATTTTCCTACAAAAGTCTGGATTACTTTTGTAAAAGGATGCATGATGTCATGATCCTGCCAGCAGTAATTCATAGTTCATGTGGCAGGATTGTGGCGGTACCCATGTTTTGTGTGGTAGCACATGGCTTTTTGTTTGGGTAGTTTGCTGCCATGTCTTGTCTCCTCGTTAATTATTCATTTTTGATTAACACCCCTCACCTGACCTTCCCTTGTTATCTTGTTTAGCTTTTCCTATTTAAGGGCCCAGTGTGTTCTGTCCTGTGTTGAATTGTTTTGGTTTGTTTGAGATGTTATAGAAAGTTGTCATCAGGGCTTCAGACTGCCACCAAATGGTGGCATTTTGGCACCAAAATTTGAGACTGTGCCACTGAATTTTACATCCAGTCGCAACAGAACATTGTACTTTCTGCATCTATCATCTAATACAGTGTATTACTTAGTAGAAATGAGAATATTTGGTTAGCATGTTGATTTACGGTATGTGCCCCTAAATTTTCTGGTTGTGCCCCTAAAATTTTCAGTTGGGGGCCACTGTGCTCCTAGTGAAAAAAGTTAGTCTGGAGCCCTGGTCATAGTCTAGTCTAGTCTAGTCTAGTCTAGTCGTGATGCAAAGTCAGAATCATTTCCGCGAACCGGCTCTTTTCGGACAGTTCGGCTCATTGAACCAGTTCAAAAAGCCGATTCACTGGTTTCTGACGTCATCAAGAAATGACATCACTACGCATTTATTTTCTTACTACTTGTATCAATTAAACATTTAAATAAAGTCGCTTGTGTCAACACATTAAAACATTCAAATAAAAAGAGTTTCTCAATATGCGTTCTTCAGCGATCCTGCGTCCTTGTGTCCTCGCTGTACGTCATCATTAACCAGCCAAGTTCAATTCCAATTCTCAAGAACACAAGTACAGAGGACGCATGAAATTGCCCCGGATGTGTTCTTGATATCGAGGATGCATCGAGTGCACACTTGCGCTCTGAAATCTGAGGAGGTCACGTGACCAACAGGAAGATCGCACAAATCTCAACTCTCACAAGTGCGTTCTGTGTTCTCGCGACCTTCTGAGTTCGTTCTTCCAAGGTCGCCTGGCAAGACCAATCTCCACGAGAACGCAAGTCTGTTCTTTGCGTTCTTGGAATTGAGAAACAGCCTTTAAGTCCGACGTGCTATTTCGGCCGTGGGTCCTGCGTCATCAATCCGGAAGCTAAAGTTCGATTTGTGAACCGGCTTGACCGGTTACTTCCTGAGAACCAGCTCAAAAGAACGATTCATTCAAGAACCTAACATCACTATAGTCTAGTCTAGTCTAGTCTAATTTTGAAATAGTGTGTCCTCGTCATTGTCCTGTCTATTATTGTTATCCATTTTTCCCCCACGTGGGCCTTTGTTTTCTTGTTTTAAAATAAACCCTTTTGATTTCAACGTTACCTGCACTTGGGTCCCGTTTCTCATGAAACCATGACAGATGCCCTTTTTGGGGTTTTAAGTCAGATGTTTTTCCCTGATCCCTGTTTTCTACCATTATAAAGCTTGGAAGAGCAAGGACTTTTACTAAAGTAACTCCAAATGTGTTCGTTTGAAAGATGATGGACATGCGTATCTCGTATGGCTTGAGGGTGAGTAAATCATAGGGTAATTTTAATATTTGGCTGGAGTATCGCTTTAAGTAAAGCATAAGTAGACTTGGGAATGGACAAAACAGGGGCATTTATTAGAAGGCCCTTTATATTTTTGAAAGCCCACTGACATGACTCAGACAACAGAAAATCACGTTTAGTGATGAGAAGGTTTTTCAGTGACCAATACGACTGATGAGAAATTTCAGCAAAGTTTCATTAGTAGTCGGTGTGACTTTTTCAGCATCCATGGTTGCTCCATGACAACAGTTGACCAGATAAAACGGCCTTAGAGAAAGGCGTTTTTCGCTACAGCCCCTTATAGAACCCCTTTTATGCATTGCATACTTATGCACTGCATCATGAATTGCATTCTGACGCATTTAGAAGACAACGATCTGTGAAATTAGACTTACGCAATATTGGTTCAGTTTGTTTACGGACCGAAATGTGTTTGATAGGCTGTTAAATTCTATTACACATGGTCTGGTTCTGTAAAACGCATGCGAAACGATCATCATATTTCACTGCAGGAAAGTCTCTGGTTTCTAATGCATCTGTCTATAGTCATTAAGAAAGACTGAGGAGGAATTTCCGAGGCTTAATTGATTCTGCTACATACTAATTACCGCACCAAACATCAAATAACCATTAAGTAAAACATCAAAGTAGTCAATGGAAAATCATCAATTCTTAATCAAGTCGAATGTCAGATGCATCATGACCTCAACGTCATGATTAAAGCTCCGTACAAACACAAAACGAGACGGGATTGTTTGCCTGCCATCATCTAAACATTGTATTTCATTAGCCATTATAATGCAAGTGGTTAAACATGAATGGGATTTTTAGTATTGCTTAGCATGACTCATTAGATCTTTTATCACTGGCTGTGGTGATATCGGCATGCCTCAGTTCACATTTAAAAGGCAAGAGATAAAATCGACACGTCTCACTCCAGTTATCTGTGTTTCTCTGTCTGCCTTTAAAACTGTTCTTCTGCCTGTCCAATAGGATCAAGTCAGAATTTAAGTCAGAAAAGCGCAGACGTATGTGACTTTGTCTAATGGTGAAGTTTTTTCAGTATTTATGAAAAGTTAAGGCATGTTCAGGTTGCTACATTTACAATAGCAATAGGAACTTTGTGATGTCTGATGAATATATTGTAGTTGTTCAAATAAAGTTTTCTGAGTAATATAAGGCGTGTTGCCAACATGTTGTTCAGTGCGTGTATTCGTTGTTAGCAATAATAGGTTTTCAGCTTTTGGACTGCAGATGTTGGCAGGCCCTAAAGCAATGTGAAAATATCAAATTTCCACCCTTTGCTTATTTTTTGCAACATCACGTCACTTTGCAGAAATATGTTAAAGCAACACCAAAGAGTTTTTTTTACGTTAAAATAACGCTTCCAAAACAGTTTCAGTCGTTCATCCACTCTAAACAGGGTGAACAGCACTTTCACATTCGCTTTGCAGCCCTCTATCGGCCACAACCGCACTAAAGAAGTTTCCAACCATCGGGTAGCGGTCCTGTAGTCCGAGTGAATACTACAAAAACTTGCTTTACGGCAGACCTACAATCCAATCAGAGCCAGCTATGCCTCAGTATTTATGACAGTGGGTAATGGACAATTACGCTTCTAACCTGTAGGGGGAGCAAAGAGCAAAAACTCTTTGGTGTTGCTTTAAAAATGCTTAATTGTTAAATCTTTTCATGAACACCATCTTTTGCAATAAAGGTCTTTATAAATGCAAATTAAAATGCAAAACAGTTTTGGTGGACAGCAGTGAAATATTTTTACTTTTTAAATCAGAAAATTTTATTGTCACTATATTTTTACTCAACTACATTTCATAAATACATAATATAATATATTTCACCCCTGAAAATTCTGTAGTTTACTTACTGTATTTTTTTTGTTCTGATGAACACAAAGACATTTTGAGGAATGTTTATATGAGCCCCATTCACTTCCAAAGTATTCTTTTTCCTACTATGAAAGTGAATGAAAGCCTATGGAAGCAAAAAATGAAAATTCCCTATGGTTTTCTTAGCCTCAAGCCATCCTCGATGTATATGATTATATTATTTGAGATGAACACAATCCGAGTTATTTTAGAAGTTGGCTCTTCCAAGCTTTATAATGGTAGTAAATGGTGCTTCAAAAAAGTTGATCCGTCCTTCATAGAAGTAATCCACATGGCTCCAGAGGGTTAATAAAGGCCTTCTGAGGGAAATCAATGCCATTTTGTATGAAAATGTCAATTTTTAAAACTTTACAAACTAAAATAAGTTACTTCCGGTTTTGACCGTCCCACATTCATGTAAAGTGCGTTTCCAGTGTACGACGTAGGGAAGTTTGTAAAGTTTTAAATAATGACATTTTTTTTACAAAATCGCATTAATTGTCCTCATACAAATGCCCAGAAAATTAACAAATTATTTGTACAAATGTTCAATAAATAAGCAAGTGTTGGTGTGGTCTCGCTCTTAACTTGTCTTATCTTGGTCTTGTCTTGTTATCTTGATCTCAGCTTTTGTGGTCTTGACTACTACACTGTAAAAAAAAAAGTTATACAACTTGGTTTTGCAAGTCAATTCAACCTACAATTTAAAGTTTTGGCTTGTGATAAGTTGACATAACTTATAAAAACAAGTTCAAACGTGTTTAACATATTTTTTACAATGTCACCATTGTTTAAAAAAATACACTGGACAGGACACAAATACAAAGTGTGCACACATAAACCTACATCTATACAAATCCAGACGTATTAGATTGATTATGTGAGGTATAGGTTAGGTAGTTTCCTTTGGGATGTACTGTAAATGTGATCCTGCTGCTCATGTAAATTATTTGATGAAAATCAATTTTGTATTAATCCTCTCGATTCACACAGTAACCATTTTTGTCATTTACAGCGGATATTAAAGAAAATATACAACATAGTTACTTCAAAACACTTTGTATATGTGCCACGCTTTCAGTGTAAAAGGACATCATGAACCTTATGCCGCAGTCACAAGATTTGTGAAACAGGCCTAATACTTGTCGAAGAGCATAAAATACAGAAGATTGTGGTGGTGGACAGGAAGGACAAATGAAAACAGAATCTCTGGACAATAGAGTGAAATTGTGTTTGGTGAATCAAACCAAATAAGGTTAGCTTTCATATAGTACACCGCAATGAATCAGTCCTACGACACACAAAAGACAGAAAACAGAAAGTAATGGGCCATTACAGAAAGCAGTAATGTCCATTTATAGAGGGTACAAAGGGTGGAAAAGAAGACTTGGAATCACACACACACACACACACACACACACACACACACACACACACACACACACACACACACACACACACACACACACACACACACACACACACACGGGTCATTGCATAGACATGATGACTTATATACGGTACTAACTGTATATAGGATCCCCAGACCCTACCCCTAAAAACTCAAAGAAAACTTTTTTGCAATTTACATTTTCAACTAAACATAATTTTGTTTGTTTAATAATTGTGGGGACCCCTCAATGTAGGTGGTTAAAGAGGACATTTCACAAGACTTTTTAAAGATGTAAATTAAATCTTTGGTGTCCCCAGAGAACATATGTGAAGTTTTTGCTCAAAATACCATTTTGATAATTTATTATAGCATGTTAAAATTGTCACTTTTTTGGTACGAGCAAAAATGTGACGTTTTGGGATTGTCCTTTAAAATGCAAATGAGCTGATCTCTGCACTAAATGGCAGTGCCGTGGTTGGATAGTGCAGATTAATGGGCATTTTTTTCCTGTCTGACATCACAAGGGGAGACAGATTTCAATGACCTATTTTTTCAGAGAATGGCTGACCAAAACTAAGTTACTTGGTTGATCTTTATCACACTTTCTGGGTTGATACAAGCACCGGGGACCAAATTATAGCACTTAAACATGGAAAAAGTCAGATTTTTATGATATGTCCCCTTTAAGGCTTTTTTTTATAACATTGTGGGGAAACACGCTTAAATATGATGAGTGGTGTCCTTTGATGGCTCTGCTGCAATCATATCAGCTGTAAAATCTTATTTTCATACTTATATTTTCGAATTTTGATTCCTCTTTTCTCTTTTTTTATCCACTGTGATTTTCTCCCGTCCCAACGCTTTTTTCGCCTCTGGGAAATATTTCCTCCCACACCGTAATTCTGACGGTTGCTCACTTATTTGTTTATATTTATTTATTTACTGGTTTATTTATAGCACTCATCTAGCTTCTGAAGTTCCTGACTTTAAATGTGAGATGCCCAACTAAAACCGAAGCCTTTGGAGTTGGCAACATTTCTCAGCGATATAAACTGTGAAACTCCTTGGAACAAATACTGTAGCTAATGTACCATGAGATGTTAGGACATTTCTTTTCAAAACCTGCTAGAAGAAAATGGCCCATTGCAAATCTGCCTTGCAAAATTCATCTAAAGATGAACCAGTGAGCTGTGCTGGTTGTGAACAACTGTCAGCAAATATGAGTATGTTTGAAAGAAAGACATTAAAAGTGCCGTAGACTGTAAATGTGTATTTACCTAGGCATAGATGAATAATACGAGCTCTGTACATGGTAATGACATATCGTTAACCCTTTAACGTGATTGTTTCCTCCTTCTGTTATGTAAAACTTGTGCATGCAAAAGACAGCTGGAAAACAGACCAGTCTCAACATAACACCAACTGTGACGTTACAGCTGAGATGTATGCCCCAACAGTAAATTACACATTAAATTAAGTACTATGTTGTTACAATGCTAAACACAAAAAAACCACACAGATTCTGCTCCATTAAGCAGGCGTTGCAAAGAATTGTCCTAATGGTACAACTACAGTATTTGTTCCAATAAGACCGAGAAACATTTGTAGGTTGTTTTACAGTTTATATCGTTGAGAAATGTTGCCAACTGTGTGACTGCTGAGTTATATGCTAGTTAAAGGCGGGGTGCATGATCTCTGAAAGCCAATGTTGCTATTTGAAATCACCTAAACTAACACGCCCCTATACCCCAATAGAATCTGGACCTTCTTTTGATAGACCCGCCCCACACATACGCAACCCAGTCAACGATTTTTTTTTAAATCATGCACCCCGCCTTTAATGCTACATGCTAACGTTTAGGCTAAAGTTCTACTATTGACGTTACAGCAGGTCCATACTGAAAAAAACACAAACTTACCACTCAGAAATGTCCATCAACGATCTCCAAACAATTGTTTATTCCTCAAATTTCGTCATGCCCATTCTAAGTGAGGGGGCATGGGGGCACACTGAGTCCTGGTTCCCTGAGTGAAATGGATTTTCCATGCAACCTACAACTCAAAAAAGCGTCCATTAATCTGTTACTTGTCTTTTTATCTGTTTATTATGCACAATATTATAATTTCTGTGCAGCAACCTTGTCACTTTTCAGAGATTTTCGCCGTTTTGATCTTGTTACACGTTATTTTATTCATGGGGAAGTCGCAACAGTGCAGTCGCAACAGCGCAGTCGCAGACGTCATCAGCATCTGAGCGCGGTCGCGGGCTCCTTGCTGCTGGATTTTGCAATCTGAAGAATTAAAATGTCGTCAGAAACACTCAAAACCATTTCCAAACCCCAGTACGGTAATGTGCAGTTAATGTCCACTGTGTAGAAAATGTATGGTTCAAAACATGTGTCTCGACGTTAAAGATTTCTAGATTCATCTTGGTACAACCCCACAGTGCACTTAGAGGAGTTTGCTGAAAAATGGCGTAACAGATTCTGCCCAATTAAGGGGGTATTTTTGAATGGCCTGAGGCTGGGGTCTATATTTGCCGAGATCATTCGTTTTTGATGGAGGTGGCGTTTGGAGGCTTTTGCATCTTAGCTCCTCGTATATTTGTATATTTATAAGAAAAAGTATCACAATAAACATGTATCACAGGAGAATTCTGTAATTTTCTCGTTTATAAAATTTACAAGGGCTTTAGATGTGTTGCATCAATTCCCTATCTATTTAAAACTCTTTCAATTACCAAACATGACATTCTAAAAACACACGTTTAAAAATATATCCATTTATTACATCTTCTTTAAAAAGAAACATATAAATTCCAGCTTTAATGAATCTGACTTCATAAGCATCATCATCCTCTCATTGCTTTAGGGCACCTGATATTGCTGCCATGAGACATCTGCACGAGTCTGACGCTATTCTGAATTAATTACAATTAATTTTACTCAGACAGTGCAGAGTGCAACCAGTTAATCAGGACTTCAAGTGCTCGTATGTCTCACAGAAATTGCACTAAAAATAAAGACGCGCATGCCAAGATCAGAAGGCCTTCACCATCAAGACTCATCTAATGTGTCATTTAGAATCAAGGGCCCTCCATTTGGGATCATCAAGACTTCAGCTAGAATTTAAAATACTTTTGGATGTCAATCCATTAATTCATGGAAAAATAAGTCTCTGGGAATCTTTTTATGAACCTGAATTTTGAAATTAAATTCAGATATGTCTGTCTTACTCTAGCTTTTTGTGTACAATAGACTAAACTTGTTGTGTGCCCATGTGTAACCAAGTGCCGTGACTTTTTATAAAACTTGATAAGCGGTACTATAGTCATAGTGGAATCGATAAGACAGTTTTATACCCTATAATAATGTATAAATAACTATAAATAACATATTGATCAAATAGGTCAAGACATGCTGGTCAAGTTGAATTGCCGATGTTACATTAAATGTGTGTGCTAGCACTATGAAGGACTGGCCACCTGCCCAGGTTGTTTCTCTGTTTTTACCTGGATATTCCCAGCTAAATTGTATTTAAGGAATATAGGCATATGTTAGAAATAATTTTAAAATTTAATTAGAAAATGTCAATAATATTTCCTATCTATTTTATTATTTTAAAATTTAAAGTGTGCGTCTGAAATCGTATACAAATATACAGTATTTCATATACAAATTAGATGATTGAATATAGTTTACTGGTCACACACACACACGCATGCACGCATGCACGCACACATATATACACACTGTATACGGTGAAAAGTGGTGATAGAGATAAGAAAAAAGATCAAATAGAGAAGTGCAAAGTCTTTCCCCACAGACATTTCAAGTCTGGACAGAATGGAAAATAGCAAATCCACAGAGAAGGTTAGAGAGAGAAGATCCTGTGTGTTTTTGTCAGGGTTAAAGTGGTCTCTCTGAGATGTACGCTAGACTTCTGTCATCTGTAGATAAGACGGGGTGAATGGAGTAAGCACTTGGGGTTTGAAGGAAAAAAAGGACATGATAGAACTCAACAGCGGTAAAGATGACCACACACCGAACATTACTAGCCACTAAACGGCCAGCACGAGCAGCCCTTAGCAACTGTTTCATCTCCACGGTGACACCTCAGTGGCTTTATATCACGCTGACCATTGATGTGACCTTCATGCTCTCGTTTAAACAGCTGCACGGTCAACTGTGCCCCTCACTTTATTTTTAATGCTGTATTTATCACTTTATGCATTAGCAATAAAAAATGTATAGTATATAGCCATTTTTCACAGTTATACATTTGGCAAATGCTTTAATTCAAAGCAAATAACAGCTATAGTGCACATTTTATCCATATATATGATTCCTGGGATCAAACCCATGACCTTTGCATCTCTAACGCAGTACTCTACAGAGTGAGCTAGAAGCACATATTTCTCTGAGAAACAGCCAATCAGAGCAGAGCTCAACATTATTATTCATGACCCTTTTAAATAAGGTAATAATAGACCATTTATTTATAAGGGCAAATCATAGGGTTGTAAATGCACATGTGAAAAAACGTTTCACGTAATTTTTGCACATAATAAGCCACATACCTTTTATGATATCAGAGAACAATTGAACACATTATTTCAATGCATTCTTTAAATAATTAATTATTCAGAGATTGTTATTTGACGTTTCTAAGTGGTAAGTTTGTGTTACTTCAGTATGGACATGCAAAACGTAATAGTAGAACTCCCAGCTAAACGCTAGCATATACAGTAGCATTAACTAGCATATAGCGCTAACACACCAGTCACAACTTTGTTTTTAGCATTTGTAACAAAATTGTAATTAATTTAATGTGTAGTTTATTAATGTTGGGGTGTATATGGGGTGTTATGGGGTGATTTCTGTTTTACAGCTGTCTTTTGCATGCACAGAAAAGGAAACAATCGTGTTTGAGGCTTACGATTTGTCATTACCACATACAGCAATCTTATTATTCATCTATGCCTATAGGTTAATACAGTTTTACATTCTACTGCAGTGGTTTTCAAACTGGGGGGCGGGGGGAGATGGTGCCAGGGGGGCCCCAGTTTTATGACATTTTATTTAATTAAACCTAAAAACAATAAGGCTACTAGACAACAGCACTACTTTGTATAATTTAATATGTTTTGTTTTATTAAAATGCTACGTTTTAGTACAAATTTGTCATAAATTTTCTTTTTGGGGGCCGCAAAGGAACGCATCATACATAAGGGGGGCCACACGCTAAAAGGTTGAGAACCACTCTTATACGGCACCTTTAACAGCCATTTCAGGGTCCAGTTTAACATTTTGGATGTAAATAACAGTATGACAGTTCTGACACTATGCCACTGGTTTACACACTGCCATGTCATGTGTAGCTTCAAGTGCTATTCCCTAAATGAATAAACAATTAGTCGACAAACATAATTATTAACACATCATCATCAAGTCTAACAAATATTAATATCTGACCTATGTCCTAAGATGGTGCATAACAAAGCCAATGTCATTATCTTGAAGCCCATGGCTGTATAGTAAACGGTCGGAAACAGCATTGCCACTATATGATTAGATAGTTCTTTATGAGCAAAGCAGACACAGGACAAGCCTCTGTCACCACTGCACAACATAAGATTAATAAAACTCTCTAATCATGTTACAGAACTCTTCATCTGAGAAACCAAGATGAGCTTCATTATGGATCTGTCACTGTTACCTCACAGATAACAACTGCATTCAAACTGAGTAACTTAATATGTTGGTTTATTTTTATTGCTAACAGTAATATAGAAACATGGTTGCAACATGAGTTTATGCTCATTTAATTAAAGAGCACCTATTTCCTATTTTCAAAATAATTTAAATTACACTTAAAATAAAATATTAAAATAAAGTTGAATGACTGAATATTTTTTTATAATTTATCAACTCCTCAAAAGTCAAGAGAATTTTTATGAATTGTAAATGCAAGTTGATTAAACTGAAAAAAAGTTGCCGTTACAGTGTATCATCAAACCGCATACGTTTTCATGTTAACTGTGGTATCCAGCAGTAAAATACGTGTCATCATTGGTCGCTGTGATGCGTCTTTAATCTGAATAGACAGATTTTTACCCTTGCCTCTGTCTGCGTCCATATGAAAACCATCGGGACAACCATTCTGCTCACCCCATTATGGACATTAGGTCTTCAGAGGGAATTATTACACACCATTAGTTGGTGTATTATGTATGGGATGATGTAAAACCTTAAAGTGAACCCTTTGGCTGTATTAAATGATCATCTCGCTTCCCCCCATCCCTGTCTATTCATCTCTCCATTCATCTCTCTTTTGGGCATGAGTACCGCTAAATGGATCCACTCACGATTTTGATGGCCTCTTACTATCCAAAATGGATACAGAGTCTTAACCTGGACCTGGCCATCTAAGGTTGCTGTGGAAACAAGCTCCTAGGGTTAAAACATGCATGCACGTTTACCGAGAAAATAGTCTAGAGAGAATTCTTGTCATTTTTAGAGATTTTTTAAACACTTGTCAGATCCTCAAATGGGAAATAAGAATGTTGAGTGCATCTTTTGGCTCATGCCCCCTGATCTTGACTTCTGACAGCAGAGACTATGCCTGTCTATCTTTATTAAAACATGTTATTTTTATTTAAAATGGTTGAGTCATTCCTCCTACACAGAGCTTTTTATTGTCAAAAACATTAAACTCTAGTTCAAATCTATGCATACATATAATAACTATATAATTAATGGTAACACCAATGGTAATAATGTTGTATTTGTTAACATTAGTTAATAGCTAACATTAACAATCGTTTATTTATCTTAGGCGCGCTGCCCGGACAGCGCTTATCACAGTCCCAGACTAAAATGCATGTTTGAGCTGCCTTAATTTAAAAACATTAATATATTAACAATATATTAAACATATTTTAATATACACTCACCTAAAGGATTATCAGGAACACCTGTTGAATTTCTCATTAATGCAATTATCTAATCAACCAATCACATGGCAGTTGCTTCAATGCATTTAGGGGTGTGGTCCTGGTGAAGACAATCTCCTGAACTCCAAACTGAATGTCAGAATGGGAAAGAAAGGTAATTTAAGCAATTTTGAGCGTGGCATGGAGTGGCGGCTCGTGCGCTAATTCAAAATAAGTATTCGGATTGTCACGTGTGTGGTTCCCTTTTCCAAAATATGTGTCATGCGTGTGGAGAGATCCTGTGTGCATCACGTGTTTTTTCAAAATAAGTGCCTGCTGCAGACGCGTCAAAACCGTTTATGATAAAAGAGACGCTCACGTTCCCTAAATACACACAAGACACTCCCTTAACAGTAAACTCTGAATACGCATCAGATTATGTGAGTATCTGGCAAACGCGATCGTCTCTTTTCAAGTTCAAGGCAGCAGGCACTTATTTTGGCATGAAACGTGATGCACTAGGGCTGCACGATTACAGGAAAAATGATGATCACGATTGTTTTGCTCAAACTTTTGATCACGATTAAAAATACGATCATTCTTTTAGTGAAGAACTTCTATTTACTTCAGTATTTTTATTACACTTTACAGCCATGTATATAATATTATATACATTTATAGACCTATATTATAAAATATTTAATTGTTTTGTAATATCCACAGCTCCCATTCTCTTAGATCTTTTTAAAACATTTAAAATAATTCTGCTAAATTCCGCATAGATTTTGCCAAAGAAATCCGCAGAAATAACAAAAATAACTCCTTACACAGATTTCTTACAGCTGTACGACTTTTGCAGCAATTAAATCAGTTCAGTTTTAACTGTCAAAATTATAAAATATCTTTTATTTATTTTAGAGCCTTTTTTATTTGTTAAATTAAGGTTTTTGATATTGACCAAGCGGTTAGCGGCCGACAGCTAACGTCATTTTGACGACTTGTTTGATCAAATGAGCCTCTCAAATCAACAATTCACTTGCCTACAATAACGTCTATATAATATATATATTTTCAGCATATAACAATGTTAGTTTAAATGTTTATTATCAACACACTATTTTTTAAAAAGCGGAGGGGGGCTGCTTTGTTGCTCGCAGTCGCGGCGGGGTGCAGAAAAATAATGAATCAAAACAAAACGAAATAAACATGAAACGAAATAAACATGCAGGTTGCCTTACCTTACACATTCGCTATGCATCAATTAAAATTCAAGGCTTTACACCGCATTTTTCACATGACTACCGAAAGAAGTCTTTTATAGATTATGCATAGTATTTAAGGTTTTTATTCAGTTCTCCATATTCCCTGATGCACTGAAGGTCCTGCTGCTGGCGGAGACGCTAAATACCGTTGCAACAGGTGCATTTCTAAATGTGCGTAGTGGACTCGTGCGATAGGTTAAACGTCTTTCTTTTACAATTTATCAATGTCTCAACGTTTCTTTTAATTAAATTATTATATATAAAGGTGGAGAAGCCTAAAAAAATCCAGAGGCCTGGCCGCATATCAACTGTGATGTTAAAAATGGTCCGAAACCCGACCCAATGGGCGTAAAAAGGCTGAAATGCAGGGCTGTAATATATATTTATATCAAATTAGAATTAAACTAAAATAAAACATTTTTGAATAAAAAATCGCTATGATATGCCTTTTTATGTGGCAATATATTTTTTTTAAACCCTTGCTGCTCACGGTGCTTATTGGACACATATCCTTAGCTAACTTACATGATACTCGATCCGTTATTGTTGTCTGTGTCGTGGATGGTCGGGGATTTTTTATGGTTGCGGCTTGTGTCTTCAGCTTTTGAAACTCTTGATATTTCCATTTGGACGGAACAGGAGCACAGTTTGCACAAGACTCGTGACTTACCTGATCAACATCACTTTCCTCAAATCCGAAATATCCAAACAATGGAGTAGACCTATATGACCCTTTTTGGGAATTAAACATACATATTTCTGCACTTTCTTCTTGTTGCTCTGCCATTATGTTCGAATGACTGTAAATCTCGTGATGCTAATGTATTTCTACCTTAACACAGACTGCACTTGAAAAGAAACACTCCGTTTACTCTGACTCCGCCCATAACAAACACTTTGCTTGATTCTAGACGTGTGTTTTGTGCTTGGTCTTTGCACATTAATCGCAACGATTGTCATTAATTAATCGTGGGGCACGCATATCGTTATCATGATAAAAATACGATTAATCGTGCAGCCCTATGATGCACACATGATCTCTCAATGGGCCGACTGATTCAAGCTGATAGAAGAGCAACTTTAACTGAAATAACCACTCGTTACAACCGAGGTATGCAGCAAAGCATTTGTGAAGCCACAACACGCACAACCTTGAGGCGGATTGGCTACAACAGCAGAAGACCCCACCGAGTACCACTCATCTCTACTACAAATAGGAAAAATAGGCTATAATTTGCACAAGCTCACCAAAATTGGACAGTTGAAGACTGAAAAAATGTTGCCTGGTCTGATGAGTCTCGATTTCTGTTGAGACATTCAGATGGTAGAGTCAGAATTTGGTGTAAACAGAATGAGAATATGGATCCATCATGCCTTGTTACTACTGAGCAGGCGGTGTTGGTGGTGTAATGGTGTGGGGGATGTTTTCTTGGCACACTTTAGGCCCCTTAGTGCTAATTGGGCATCATTTAAATGCCACAGCCTACCTAAGCATTGTTTCTGACCGTGTCCATCCCTTTATGACCACCATGTACCAATCCTCATGGCAAATCCAGCAGGATAATGCACCTCAAATCATTTCAAATTGGTTTCTTACACATGATAATGAGTTCACTGTACTAAAATGGCACCCACAGTCACCAGATCTCAACCCAATAAAGCATCTTTGGGATGTGGTGGAACAGGAGCTTCGTGCCCTGGATGTGCATCCCACAAATCTCCATTAACTGCAAGATGCTATCCTATCAGTATGGGCCAACATTCCTAAAGAATGCTTTCAGCACCTTCTTGAATCAATGCCACGTAGAATTAAGGCAGTTCTGAAGGCGAAAGGGGGTCAAACACAGTATTAGTATGGTGTTCCTAATAATCCTTTAGGTGAGTGTATATGAGTGCCTTAAGATGCACACCTGATGGTTTTTGTAAGGCTTGTTAGTAAAAACTACATACATTTCTTAATTTAACTAAAGCCAAGTCTTTGGAAACTGCCCCATCGTTTGTTAATTTTAGTATTGTCATCACATTTGTTGCAAAGCAGCCTTACCTTTCCGCAGACACTTAAAGTGATTTACAGCGCATTGATAATAACTTCATAACTACTGTATAAAACAGTAGTCTTATAAAAGCAATATCACACTCTGATGCTTTTGTAAGTTTTTTAAGCAACATATTCAATGTCTATATATTGTGATGCATTTCTGTTAAAAATAAAGGAGGTACACTAGCAAAGAAATCATCTGCTGAAGCCTAACCTCAGTTTCACAGCTGATTGGTCCTTTGTTGGTGACACTCTGACGTGCAGCATCGATGCTGGCCTGAAGCTGTTAATAATGTAACAACTAGAAAAAAGAGAAAAGTAAACAGATAGAAGAATTCTGGGTATTTTGCCAAGTTGCAGGCCTGCTCCATCTTCAACAATTTGTTCAACGTGACACATCCAAACAAATATATTTAAGGTATCTGAGGAGTCCAAGGCTTTTGGTTCCAACACGCTGAAACGTTCACTCACTCACTTTCTCGATCTTTTTCCCTGCCATATTCCTTCACTTTCTCTCCACACACAAACATACACATGCACACAGGGAGAATAACACAAACAAACTCCCTCTGCAATGTACCACTGCTGTGTCTCCCCGTTATTGATACGAAAGGCACATGATGGAAGAGCCTGTCTCTGAACCCAACACTAAGATAGAGAGAGAGAGAGAAAAAGAGAAAGAGACTCAGACAGAGAGGCACAGGCTGTGATCAATAGATGGCACTGTGGTTCTTTCCTGCTCATGTGTAAGTGCATGTATGCATGTGTCTGCGTATATGCATGAACGCCAAGATCCGAACTGCACTTAATTACACAAAAGAAAAATCATCATGATATAATAAAGAACGGTGCCTTAAACATGAGTACCTTATGTACACGTGCATGGCAGCCCTGCAACTTGTACTCCTCCTTGAGCTCTCTCACTTATCGTTTTGTATTTTGTCTTGTCCAGAGTAACATTTTTCAATAAATCACAAGCCTAACAGGAATGTAGCAATTAAAGCTTGAAGATTAATAACACAAAATTTCAATGTCAAGAAAGAAAGAAGATCATATAAAACAAGCTGTTTCTGCTTATCTCATGTTAAACTTGAGAAGTAGTATTCCATCCTTCATATATCCAAAGAGTCTTTAGTTCTATCAGATTTATAAAAGACAGATCAGCTGTACCGATTCTTCCAAATAAAACCTGACCCCCTCGAGGTGCGAGTCACTAGCAGATTAGCGAGTTATCTCTGCATAACTTACGATTCACTATATGTTCGTGTAATTTACATAATATGCACTTACGCGCTTACGTTTGATGCAGTTTTACTTACCGCCTGCAACTGATGACTCTGTTGGGACCGCCCAATTTTCATAAAATCTAGAGTGAAACAAACACACATTCACAACTACGCTGCTACCCCGGATAAACAAACTACATCAATTGTTTCCATAATGCTGGACTCTTTGGAAAGCTAAACAAGCTTGAATTTCTCTCACAAACAACAACACACTTCTTTGGTGACGCTGATTTTGTGTCAGCTCTTGTTTGGTTTGTGCATGCGCTATTCCATTAACGTGCCCATATAAGGACTTCCACTGTACTTCCTGCCTCGTAAATGGCCATAAAAGAAATAAAGCAAGATTGTTACGTATGAATCATTCATGTTCTGAAAAAGTTCAGAAACTCGAAGTGCATTCGGCACAGAAATACACTATTATATGTCCAATTGCCTTTTTGACACTTTGCCTATGTTTAGCATGATGAATTCAACTCTTAAACAGTGTTAATAGTCAGAATGCATGAAATAGCTTTAGTCCCCTCTTTAAGTTCATTTATGAATCTTGTTTCGTTTATTACATGAATCATTTTTCAAATTTTAAACATAAGCATCACTTGTTACTTGCAATTTTACTGTTGCCTTAGTAGGATTAGTGATTAAATCAACCCGGTCATTATTAAACTAGGGTTCGGTGTGTAACCCCGTCCCACAAAAGCCCATGCTGCAGGCATCAAGTGTTGCCTTAGTTGTGCAGCTTATTAAAGGCGGGGTGCATGATTTTTGAAAAACACTTTGGAAAAGGGAGTCGGGCCGAGTACCAAAACACACTTGTAGCCAATCAGCAGTAAGGGGCGTATCTACTAACCGACATCGTTGCCTGGGTTGTGTGTGTGGGGCGGGTTTATCAAAAGAAGGCCCAGATTCTATTGGTGTAGGGGCGTGTTTGTTTAGGTGATTTCAAATGTCAACATTGGCTTTCAGAGATCATGCACCCCACCTTTAAAGAGGCGGCGTGTTATTACTTTTCTAAACCTAAACTTTTGGTTTTGTGATTGTTCAATGCTATCTCGCGAGAATTCGTACATATTTTACAAGCTAATTCGTATTAATTCATACGACCATATTCGGACGTTTTTGTACGATTTGCCTTGACCCCTGTGACTTTGGGTTTAGGTGTGGGGTTAGGGGTTGGGTTTCGTTGTTGTTTTTTGTTCGATGAGAATCGTACGTTTTTGCATGATTAACTTATGTTCAAATTCTCGTGAGATCAGGTTGAATTGTCACCTGGTGGATCATAAAATGAGCAAAAAAGTCCCAGAGGCCGGCAATAAAAAAGGGAGTAATGTCCTGGCAACCAGACGATAAAAATCTAGTTTTCTTTTAAATTTCTTATGAGCCATTTTTTGCTGTACATTGCTTACCTCATAGATCTAACTAGAGATTATTAACAACAAAGTCCCTTAAAACAAATCAGTTCACTTGGCGTCCATTTTGGCAATGTAATTTACATGAATGTCCTAAGCGGGAATCAACATTTATTTCAATAGCATGTCCAATAAGAAGTAAGGACAAACCAAAAAGAAAAACAGGATTTTCTTAATATGTGTGCATGAATATTTGTTGACATCAAACTTGTGGGGTGACAGGTTACACCTCGCATGTCTCAAAAACAAAGACACATAGTTTCAAGTCTAGACGAGGTCATCTCCATCCCAACGTCTGGTCAATGCTCACAAAATTTTAAAGTCGTCATCTGATTGGTTCAGGAGACATGTGGTTCTTTAACAGTCTGCCTGAAAACAAAACCGAACTGTGATTGGTTGTTTTATATGTCAGTCAAACAGCCTCTTGGGCGGTCCTTGGCCAATGAAAGCTGCTATGGAGTCCAGACCTTCTGCCGTCAGAGACTAACAGTGCTGTAACTGTCTTAATGACCGAGCAACGGAGTGACAGGAGGACACAGGCCTTTGTGAAGCTTTATGGATTGACAGGGGACACGATCCGTGGGTGAGTTTGGCACGTACGGCTCCGAGTGTAATGACACGGCGTGCGACGGGCTCAGGACCGGCATGCCAACATCTCCCACAGACACGACATGTTCACAGTTCATTTTGTCACCACAGGAGAGCATATCTAATGGGTAAACAAACGCAGCTATTACCAGGTCAGAGTTGGAGAGTAAATATATAAATAACCGAGGTAAAAAGGCACCAAAAATACAAATACAAGCAATTGCGCATTAGGCACTATACATGAGAGACCAATGCCGCTTTTAAAATTTGCCGTATATTCGCAGGTAATTAATTACAAAGAGAAAAGGTCGGCGAGTGCGTGGTTGCGGGTGTAAAGAGGGAGATAGCGTTAGCGTCCGTGAATGACAGTGGATTTGAAGGGGGGAACTTTGTTCCGAATTCAATTCGGGTCGCGGCACCTGGGAAACAATTAAGAGTGACGCACACAGGATGACAGAGAAAAGGAATAATTACACAAGAGCATGAGGGAGACACACACACACTTACACAAAGTGAGAGAAAGAGAAAAGTTGAAACATAGAAGGTGGGATGGACTCATGTGGCGAGACAGAGGGGGAAGCATCCATGTGTGACGGCCTCTTGCACACGCCTGTCAGCATCTCTCTCTCTCTCCCTCACACACACACACACACGCACACAGACAGACAGACTAAATATTACGCAAACATACCATAATATTTCCAATGCAAAACTCCTTTCGAGGTCACCTGTAGTTGTTTATGAAAACAAACAATGTGTTATTAACAGGCGCAATGTGACAAACAATTTGACAATGATGAGATGGTTTTCCACACTGAAAGTGAAAATTCTGTGAGACACAACACATTCACAGCCAATCAAAACATATCTGATGTTTATGCTGTGTTCACGTGTTATCGTAATTACTGTTATTACAGTACGTAACCTTCAACTCGAAGTTGTTTGTGTCCTCGAACCGGGAATTTCTTTAGCAACCGAGGGGCAACCTTTCGATCTCTCTGATGAAGCCATAGACTGTAGAAAAAGATGGATGACGCCCGTTCGCTCTCTTCCATTGGTGAAAAGTTAAGCCGCCAGTGTCGCGATACAAAGCTGATACAAAAGTCTTTTTTGGGTCTTGAGTCTGCGCAGTAGCCATTTCGGGACCAGTCCTGCGCAGCAGTGAACAGGAAGTTAAGCTGCGAAATTAAAGCCCCGCCCTCGCTCTTGCAGAATGCGCATATCAGAGATGCCAATCATGAAGTGAAACCACAGTTTTTATAGCATTAAATAACAAACAAATCAAACACTTGAATTTACACCAGCGTGATAAAAACTACAGTAAATGACAGAAACCAGCTTCGGAAAAAAGATAATTAAAGTGTAATTACATTTCTTAATCGGTCTCAAGTCCCATTGAATAACATGTGGGAGGCGGGGTTTATGACCTATACTGGGACCAGTCTCTGGGGGGGGGGCGATTGAGACGTTTTGGCTTTACTTTTCAGGGCTTGTGCGGCACGCTTGGATAAAGCCAATACGGAAGTGACTTAAACTGCAATTTATCGCCTGGCCACTAGGCACTGGTTTCAAAGGGGAGTCAATTCCCACAGACCCCCATGTTTACAGTCCCATCTTTAAAATATGTTTACAGCCTGGTACAAAAAGTGTTTTTGGTCTGTATAGCTAATTTTTTGTAACTCATTCGTTTAATTATACCAAGCCTTAAAGTTCTGCATAATTAAGGGCATGGCCACTGCTGTCACTTGAGTAACTAGTAGCATCCAGCCACCTCAGCTACACCCACGTCCCGCCTCTTTACCCATTTTTGGTTATCCACGAGTGATGCGCAGTGACAGGCAACTAAGATGGCGATGGCAGGCACCGCCTACTATTGGCTTCAAAAAAGATCTTCACAAACTTATTGGTGACGTCACGGACACTACGTAAGTATTTTTTTACAGTCTACGGTAGCAACAGTAAAGTAACAACAACAACTTGAATCTGCATGAAAGAATATTGTTGGCAGCTACAACACTAAATTACATTTTAATGCTTTTGCTATATACAGAACACAGAAAGTGCGCCGTCAGATAATAATAATTAGGGTGAGCATATTTTAGTTTTTAATAATAAAGATGACAGTGAGGGCAGGAGCCAGACAAACACTCGCAATGGACAGCATTTTCTGTTTTACCTGGTCTCACAAAATATTCAGTTCATTTACCAGGGGTGATTCTAGGTTTTTAATATTAGAGAGGCTCAGTCCCCAATGAGGGTGTGATTAAGAAAATTTAAAAAAATCATAGAATACTATGATTGGATTTTATACCAGCCTTATTGCAGTATTCCACTGTATATAAGAAGATTGGTATAACATTTGTGTACATTTACTTGTGTGTACTGACTGACACACACAAACAAACATACATACACTATGACCAAACATGTTATCATTTTTTAAGTTAAAAGAGATAAACTATGGGTAAATACTTTTTACAGTGGGTGGGAAAGCTCCTGAATCACATTATGTATGTTTTTATATTAAAGAATTACGCAGATACAGATGTCATTAAATAATGCACATTTTGTACTTTAAAGTTGGCTCTGCACTGTGCCGTGGTTGTGGAATTAAAATGAAAGGCGCTAAATAATGCCGGGGCGGAGCCGAAGCCTGCATCTGCTTTCATATGCCGTGGTGCTGAGGTTAATGATTAAGATCAATGTTTGCGTGACTAAGTGTGGCGTGCGTGAAGGCAGGACCTAATGAGAAAGGTCAAAGCAATGTAAAATACACACAATGAATGGCGACTATAGAAAGCAAAAGTCGAAATTCCATTTTTTAAGGTCCAACATGAAGACATATCTGGGAAAAAGAGGACGTATGTTCACCCTACTATAATATCAGGAAGTGTTTCCGTGTGAGGTTGCAGCGGTCATGTGATACAAGTCGTAGCCCTCAGAAAACTCCCTGTCCACAAGCTGTAATTACAAACTCTATGAGGACATTAAATGCTTTTTACACGCTACCATCATGTAATTATGGTAATTACAATATGGCGTGAATGCATCTATATGCAACAATTAGTTTTTGTCCATAATCTGATTAGATGAGAGGATTGTCTGTGTTCATAACAATCCAGACCGTCTTTCAGTTTCGCTATTTCTTTGCAAACACATGATTGATTCTGCATTCACTTTGTATAAAGAAGCAAAAAACATACAAAATAATTCACCATACAGGGTCTGAAATGTAAGTTTCATTTCAGAGGTATTTAGAAAAAGTAGGCTTACGGTAGGTACAACACTGAAACTAAATTCAATTCACTTAAGGTGAAAATGATAATGAAATACTAAATTCTGATTGTTCTGCATGTAACTAAATTAAACTAAAGTTGTACAGTGATGCCGAAAAGCATACAAAATGGCTTTTAAAGGGGAAAAATGATGAAACTCTCATTGGTCTATTGCTAGTTATGCCCATAACACACCCATTACTCATTACAAAAATAGGAACAACCTCTTTAGACTGTGTGCTAGGCGCACAAACCATTTTTTGTTAAAAGCAAAAGTGGATTCAGACACACACTTTTAGACATGTGCCTTAAATTCAAGTCATGATTTTACATTTCGTTTGGTGTGTAGGTGTGTATAAGCACATGTTAACGATATGCAAGAGGTACATACCCCAAAAGTAAACGATGATGCGAGTTATCGTCCCCAACGTAAATCTCTTTCCTTGGACTACAACAAACACATGGATTGTAGGCAACAGTTCTCTTCCTGGGATTGGTGATGTAAACAAGACCGACATTATCATAATTCATCACGCTTGGACTCACAGCCTGTAAGTTAACTCCTGTTAGCATTGCATTGAACGCAAATCTTTCAAACATGGTAAGGAGCGTCACATTTCCGGCTGAGCTACTTCCATCTTAAACCAGCAAACACCAACTTCCAGTCTGGCCAGGCCTTTTTCGTTGTTTTTCAAGCCGTGATAACACTTATACATGTAAATGTGGTCAAAGTGTCCAAAAACAAAAGGAAATGTATTATGGAAAAATTCTACTAGAAAAATTTACAATACAGCCTCTTCTACCAGATCGGAGACAACAGTGAACAAATATATTACACATCACATCCCAGCATTTCTTTACATCTGCATTCCAGATGTCTGGGTGTAAATCCTCACTGGTTTAATTTTAGACAGACACAAAGATGAACTAATGAACAGACTAGATAGTAAGATTAGATGACAAGGAAACACACTTATATGCACACCAGACGCACACAGATTTTGCAGCCAGACGGGGCTGCAGACAGTCAGACAGCCAAACTTGCCAAAGTCTCTTGGGTTCAGAGGGTTGAAATGGTGTGTGTGTGTAGTCCAGCTGTGATCTCTCAGTCGTTGTCCAGTCAGCCATAGACAGCTGCCTCACTATGCTCGGGAATTGTGACAGCCTGTCCAAAGAGATAGTGATCCCACACTGTGTGTGTGTGTGTATTTACTGTGCATGTTTGAGATCATGCTCCGACATCTGGATAACCACCACTGGACTGACTACATGTACCATCTGTCTTATCAGACAATTATTGTTTCTTGGTGTCTATGAAACACTTGTGTAAACAGTTTAATAGTCCAGTACTTTTTTTTGGAGCTGCGCATTTAACAACTATTGTGGCCTTTTAATAGCCGTCCAAATCATTATGTTAATCTCGCTAAATGCCAATCACAACATAGCAGATGTTGTCAAATACTCAGGCCACCGAGAGGAATATTTATACTAATTGTGAAACTAATTAACTTTGTTCATTCTATAAAGTACTTGTTGCATAACAACATTAGAGCTGTCAATAAATAAGGATAATTACAGGAGTTTGCTTTACGATAATGACCACCTGACTTATTCTGCTTATATGTGTCTGTTACCAAACAAATTAAAATATTACATAATATGAAAATATTGATTTAAACTTAAATTATGGTACAATGAGAAGAAAGACTCACAGAATGTGAACATGAAACGATTTAAGATAGCCATGTGGAAAATCAGCTGTTTGGATGGGATATATTTCATTTATACAATGTACAGATGTGGCCTTTAAAAACGCGCGTTTTCTCCCGCGGCATTCGCCAAATCGTCTCGCGGAGTCACGCAGAATTCTGCAAGTGTTTTCGGGGGGGCTACTTTCCCTTTTCCCTTAATGTGTTTCGCTTCACAGAAAATCCACCAGGTGGCGCATAAAAAACTACATTTTTATATGCGTTGTCATTGCGGTTGTTTCCAGAAGTTAATAAGGGCATTGCTGAATATTTAATATTTCTATTAAAACAGCAAAGTGACGTCAACCCCTTCTTGCCAGCATAACAGCGCATACATATATTAAGATGACTGTACGTGCAATGGGCATTTATACTAAGTGCAACAAAGAATTTAGTGTGAGCCTAATACCCTTAACTCTATTTACAATTAATATCCTAATTATTTGTGTTGTCGAATTTTGACACCGTTTCATTGTTTGTTTATAATATTAATAATTATGTCCGTTTTTCTAAAAGTATTAATATTTTAAAAAGATTCATGTGGTATAAAAATACATGTTTTAAAGTTAAAAATGTTGTAAAAATATATTAGTATTATTGTTCTTAATATATTAAGAACAATAATATGACACATGTATATTGCGCTAAAATGCTATACATATGGAAAGAGGAATTCTTCTCAACCACCACCAATAAAGTTAAAAAAATATTCTTTAGAAAAATAGCGTTTAAACCCACGCAGAGCGAACAAGAAAACATAGGCCTATGCTTACATACTGTACAGTGGGCATATGATATCTTTATTTAGTTTTACATATTTAAAACTTTAATAATACCTTTCTTGCGCATATAGGCAGTCAGTGTTATGATTTTTTTTTAATCCTTTCAGCCGTTATTCATAACAATAAAAATATTTTTCAGTGGCTTTGTAAATATATTACTAAAATAATGGATTAAAGTAACTTTATAAAATCTCTTAATGTCACTTATGTATTTTTTAGTTGGTCAAAACAAAATAAATGGCTAGAAATAGAACAGACATTTTAATTAAAAATGTACATATATTATAGGCGTATATTATCCTTGTTATTATTGTCCTTCCAGATATCTTATCTCAGACGTTCGCAGTCAACACTTTTAAAACTTTTTTATATAAAATCTAATTTATAAATTAAAAAACAAAGTTTTAAGTTAAGACAATAATAAATATGTTTATTTTTATTGAAAGAAAAACGTAGAAAATGTTATTATGGGTATAGTTGATGCAAATAAAGTGTGCAGTATACAAAAAATGCAAACAAATTATTTCTAAAAGTGGCAAGATTTTAAAAAGATAAAGGTGGTATAAAGAAAGACATGAGAAAAGTAGAGGTATGCAAAAGAGCACAGTTTAGTTATTGTTAATTAAAGCGGTTTTATACACCTTTGTTTGAATTGACAAGCATTTTATTCGCCACTTTCAACACATTTTGTGATTCATTTACTGATTTATTACAGAAAATTGTTGTCAGAAGCAAAGCTATTGTACAAAGCATCTTTATATGTATGTTTTAAAGTTAAAAATGTTGTAAAAAATATATTAGTATTCTTTAATTTAAGAATAACAATATGATACATTTATATTGCGCTAAAATGCAATATACATTATTCTGCAAGCAATATAAATTATTCTCAACCACCACCAATAAAGTGTAAACATTATTCTTTAGAAAAAAAACGGCGTTTAAATCCGTGTTGCGTGGAGCGAAGAAGAAAACATGCTTACATGCTTATTCGGCATATGATATCTTTTTTATTTAGTTTTCAGTTTTAAAAGTGGCAAAAAAGTTCTTAAAATCTAATGAATACTGGTTTTGTAAAATGTATATAACTGCAGATGCGTGCGTGGGATCCGGGCAGGTATCATTTTCCTCCAGACCTTGACGCATGGTCGCGGGAAGGCGAGAAATATATTTTTTTTAAGTTAAAATATTTTGCACAATTGATATATTACTTATGAATATTTTAGGAAATTATTTTTGACACACGTAGGTTATTACGTGTATTTTGGATTTTAATTTCATTACTGTGCCTATCCGTGGCCTCATCCGAGCGCACTTTCTCCGCCTTGCATCTTTTGAAGACATTGGTATGCAGCACCATGACCCAGAAAAGACTCACACACCTTTCCCTGATGCATGCCCACACAGAAATACTGAACTCCCTGGATATTAGTCCTCTAGCTCATGAGAGACTTTGGAATCTCTATTATACAACCGGCGCAATTCGCGAGGCGAGTTTTTTCTGTTCGAGTAAAGAGCGCGTTGATAATATGCGTATTAACGGAATGACAACGCGGGTTTGTTTATTACATGGATGCGCAGCAGCACAAAAACGCTTTTTAATATGAAAAATTAAAGGATTAAAATGTAACAGATTATTATTGAGTCTCTTGGACATAAATGATGACCAATTATGAGACGTTAGAAGGCGCAAAGAGCTGCTTCATCTGTAGCTAAGTAAATAAATGCTTTGCTTTAAACAAATGCATCTACTTTTAAATGTTTTTTTTTTAAATGCTACCCAACGGATTTATTGTATATAATGACTCTGCACCTGTAGATATGGTGAGATGAGAAAACATTTTAAGTAATGCTTTTAAAAAAAACATTTCGCTGTCCAAGTGCTGAAATGGCTCTCCACACGTTTGTAAATTCTTTATCTTTTGTTTGTAACAAATAAAGTATTTTTACAGTACAAACCTTATATAAAGCCTATTCTAAAAATGTAATTATACACCATGTTTTTCTTTATAAAAGTATACAATATCAGAACTAAACCCATTATTATTTTTGTTCAAATTATGAATTATTTATATGTTTAAAAAAGACAGTAATAGTACTATTTAGTAAAAAAAGATCTATATAAAAATATACTAGGTATGTTAATGTGAGAATATTTTACATCTGTTAATCGACGTGTGATCTTAACTTAAAAACGAAAGTAAAATATGTTCGTCCGCATGGACATTGAAAACTGTGAAGTTTAATTAATATTATATGTTGTTATAATATTATATGTTGTATGTAAATTGTAACGAAAGTAATTCCCCCTGGGATAAGTATTTTTGCTTCTGATTAATAGCGCATATTCATCTGAGAACTGATGATGTCTGTGTGTTTCAGACCCTGTGTGCCCTGAAGTGTATGACAATAAAGTAGTAAATCTCAATGTATTTATTTTTAAAATGTATTTTAAATAGGCCTATAGGCTCATAGGTTTTTTGGTTAAAAAAATTCACAGCACCCCCTGTTCAAAATGACTTCCAGCGGCCCTGCCTTGCCCTTGACGCTTTGTGTGTTCGACTTTAAATGGTGCGGCGCTGACTGGTCGGCGTATGACATCAGAGTACCGCGAGAGCAAAGGTAAAGTCGGACCATTTGTAACATTTCGACTTGCTCTCGCGGTACTTTGATGTCTTCGTTGCCGAACTGTCTGCGCAGCGCCACATAGAAACGCCCTTTGACTCTTTAAGGCAAAGTACCAGCAACATGAGAAGTGGTGGCACGCAAAAGAAAGTGAAGGTACGCAGTATGCTAAAATATAAAGTGTCTGTACTGCGAGCAGTGGTTTAGTTATTTACATCGTGTGTTGCTCTTTCACCATTGTGCACCCGCGCACTCGCTCTGTAGTTTGTAGCTCGCGCTCCGGCTTCGATAAACAATGCCCGTTTCTCAATACCAAGTAGGGGAGAGTGGGGCAAAGTGAGCCAGTGGGTAAGTTGACCCACCCCCTTTATCTAGGCAACCATACAGATTTGTAGCCGTGTGACCACAAATACAGGTAGCAACCATAATTTATATTTGGCTATGTTAAAGAGAAGGACAAATTAAAGAGTTATGATTAAAGTATGATTTTAAAAAAAAAAAACACCGTTTTTATCCTATCAAAGTAAAATGTATACATACCAGGTATAAAGGCTTTTATGTTAAAGTAGATTTATCCAGGTCTAAATATTCATACCATAAATATTGGTGATAGGTTAATGTATAAAACCATGTGAATGATTTAGCTAAAGATTAGCCTGAATTACTAAGCTAGGCAGTTTCCCAAAACGGTGGCTGTGGGGCAAAGTGAACCAGATGGGGTAAACTGAACCAGGGGAACATATGTCAAATTAAGTTACCTGATATCCACTTAATTTTATAAGTTATAAACATTCATTTAAAATAACATACAGCGTATGTATTAGGCCTATTTGCTTAAATTGCATTTTAACAAAGAAACTGCAAGGGTTGAAATTAAAACCCAACGCGCTGGTGAAAACTGGATAAACCGGTTTTCTTTTGATTCCCTGATGATGAGGTGATCGATTAGCATTGGGGGTTGGCAAAGAATTGGCAGACCTAGGGGTGGGTGGTTTTTAATTTCTTGACTCTGTGTCACTGGTAGCTGCTAAAACAAGCAGCTAAACCATGTACAATTAATTACATTTTGGAATTAACTTCCTTCATGTCTTTTTATTTATACACTGTAAAAAATATTTTCTGAATTTTTAAGTAGTTAGCATTAAATATGTTTACAAACAATTGGTTTATAAACTCTGGGATGTTTGTGATTATCATCATTCAGAAAAGTGGTGCTTGTGTTTAGACTTGTGTTTTACGTGATTAAATCATGAAGATTACATTAGTTTCTTTTCAGTGTAGAACAGTTTGTAATCAAAATGCAAAAATATAGTATATTTATAAACATTGCTAAAACAAAGAGTGAATTAAAATTAAAAAAGTAATAAAGTTAAAGCTGCTGATAATTTTGTTTACATTTACTAGCATTTTCTGAGTGAAAAATGTTTAGATTTTGTTAAGTAGCCTAATACTCCAATTTATTTCAGTGTGGGTTTCTCATTTTTATCAGCTTTCTTTTGCTTTTCAAAGGGCCGTCTACCTTTGCTACCGCCAGTGCTTTAATGTGGGCCGGTAGGCGCCAGTACTCAGTACCGCCACTTCCAAATATAGCTCTTGCGTACCACCACCTCTCCCTGCGCCCAGAACGTACTTCTAGCGTACCAGAACGCTCATTTGCACATCTGTTTAAATCAGAGGCTTAATTTAATCATTTGGCTGCGCTGCCGCTTTTCAAAGCGCCCTTCACAATGCAAGCTACCTAATTCGTCCCACCGAGAGCAGAGACTACATTACTCATACACCTTTGAGTTTTACAAGTTAAAAGCGCATGCGTACAGGTAGCTTTTGCTGCTGTCAATAGGCTTGTTCGACTTCATGCGGCGCCCCGAGAATCGACAGCCGGAAGACGTCACAGTATCGCGAGAGCGAGGCGAAATATGATTTCTTGAATCATTCTCGCGGTACTCTGACGTCATCCGGCTGTCGGTTCTTGTGGCGCCGCATGAAGTCGAACAAGCATAGTGTTAACAACGTGGTTTGGAGAGGTGTGTGAAACGCGCAACCATAGCTGCTCTGTTAAAATGAAAATACAATGAATACTTAATATGCCCTCCTGGTTTTAGACTCTGAGGAGTAAAAGAACAAGGTCAGAATCAGAGGACTCTCGCTGGCTGACATCCCACCAAGCCAGAATGAAATCGCTGCAGGTACCCTTTTGTAGGTACGTGACAATCTCTGCTGTCGCGGCTGTCAGCTTGGTTCCCCTCGACGCAACTTCGGATTTCCTCAGACGATGTGCAGTGTAAAAACATTATTGAAATTGTATTATACATACTTGCTAAACTACAAGTGAACAAAATTTCAATGAATTTGAACGACGCGCACAGGAGTTTTATCACCCGCAAAATGGAAAACAATGGGACAAAATAAAGTGATGACTTTCGAGTTTCAAATGGCCAATATTTTGTTATTCTTGAACCCATAGACATGGTCTTGGTGTCCAGAGAGTATCTTTGCCCGACAGCGACAATATGTTATTAAAAAATAAATTACATCATTATGGATAAATGAGTGCTTGCAGAATATATATGTTTGAGAATGCTTATCAGTACTTTTTTGTTTCTTAAACTTTAAAGATGAATATTCTCCTTTAGAGATGGGCAATTTTCAGCAATAGCACATTATATTCAAATTTTTGAGCTCATAAAAAAGATTTTTTCGCTTATTTAAATTACTTTTTTATGTTTTTATGCACGTTTAGTTTTGGTGCAATTTCATCAAAAGCTTGTAATTAGGAAATACACACAACACGCTTAACGTATATTTTCTATATGTTAAAAATGTTGTACAAATTGCGTATTCTTATATAATAAGAATAACAATATGATACATTTATATTGCGCTCAAAATGATTTAGAAATGGAAAAAGGAATTCTTCTCAACTGAGTGCTTGCAGAATATATATATTTGAGAATGCTTATCAGTACTTTTTTGTTTCTTCAACTTTAAAGATGAATATTCTCCTTTAGAGATGGGCAATTTTCAGCAATAGCACATTATATTCAAAATTTTGAGCTCATAAAAAAGATTTTTCGCTTATTTAAATTACTTTTTTATGTTTTTATGCACGTTTAGTTTTGGTGCAATTTCATCAAAAGCTTGTAATTAGGAAATTCACACAACATGCTTAACGTATATTTTCCATATGTTAAAAATGTTGTAAAAATTGCGTATTCTTATATAATAAGAATAAAAATATGATATATTTATATTGCGCTCAAAATGATTTAGAAATGGAAAAAGGAATTCTTCTCAACTACCACCAATAAAGTTTTAAAATTCTTCTTTAGAAAAACGGCATTTAAACCCACGTGCACCGAACAAGAAAACGTATGCTTACATACAGTCCGTGTATGATATATTTTTTATTTAGTTTTACATATTTTTATTTATATGCATTTAATAATAGTCTACCGTAAGGTCATAATGTACACACTGTTAAAAATGATTCAGTGGCTTTGTAAATATCTCTAAAATAAATGATTAAAGTAACTTAATAAAATCTCTTAATGCAGTTATGCGATTTTTTTAGTTGGAAAATAAATTACTTAAAATAGAACAGATATTTTGTGTAAAATGTACATATATTATTTGATGTATACGCCTTAATAATATAAGTATTACATTTACAGATTATTTTAGTCAATATATTTAAAAAGGTCAGAGTAATATATTTAAGTTTTTTAAACAGTAATAATTGCATATTTCAAATTATTATTATTTCTATTTGACATCAAAAATGTGTAAGTTTTACGCCTAACTTGAAGTATGAATTACTTATATTTTCACATTGATATTATTTGAGTAAATGTAGGCAAAAAATAAATTAATAATAAGTAGAAAAAATGTCAATTTTAAACAATCACATAGCCAACGGTTTTTAATCAGCAACAAAGAAACTGCACATTTTGCCGATGACAAACACCTCAGAAACTCCTCCAATTTATGAATATTTACACTCACAATATGATTTTATTTCCTTAAAAGTATAACATATTATACAAATTCTCAGTGAAATGTATTAAACACCATTGCATACTTTTTATCGTGTTTCATACCATGTAAAGGGAAACATGATAATATAAAAAGTAGCCTACTGTTCAGTAATGCAGAAAAGTGCAACACAACCATGTTAAAGCTATTAAAACGTTCAGATGCAAAAATGAACTAAATGTAAAATTAGATAAACTAGTTAATGATATTGCGTAAATGCGCTCGGTCTCTTCAAAGGTCTTCGCGAATTATTTTGTTATAAGACTCGATTATCATACATCACGTCTCTTCTACTGTAAGTACACGGAAAAAATAAGACAAATGATGCGCGTTTGAGTCCGATTTTTATGAAGAATATGTGACTGTTTATGTAACTGGCAAAAGAAAACTTCGCCAACAAAATGTTTGCCAAAACGCATGCATTTGTTTGACATCAAAGTCTATCGCCTAAACATTGATAATCCGTGTAATGTTACTTCAATATCATACAGTATACGCTAAGCATGAAGTCGAGCACACACATTAGCTGTGTCCCAATTCAGGGGCTGCGACCTTCTAAGCATGCGACCTTAAATATGAGCACTCGGTCTTTCAAGGTGGCAGCCTCAGAAATCCGCGAAGAGAACTGAAATGAGACGGTCTAACCTTCGGACGACCCATAATTGGCGTCACCTGCTGCGCCTGTCAGCAGGACATAGCGGAAACGTTTCTGACTTATTAAAATAAATATGAAATCAGAAAAATATTAATTTAGTTTAGAAAATATGACACGTTGATGTAGATTAAACTATTCAACAGTATATTAAATTAAATTAATCAACCTTAGAAATATATGCATCATAAAAATAATAATATTAACACAAAACATAACTTATAATACTAAAACAGTGACAAACTTTTTTTGATAAATACACACTTTTATTTAATGAAGGTTTTAATTGTTTATTTTAGAATATCCAGCTGCCGTTGCAGACGCGCAATGAATCTTGGGATATCCTCGGCTGTTAAGGATCCATTCGTTCTATCCTTAACAGCGCGGAGAAATGAGGACGCATTTTGAGGCTTCATTCTAAGCATCCTTTGAATTGGGACGGCCTTACCAGCCTGAAGTCGCGCTGCTGTGACGCAATCGGTCTTAAAATACGTCCTTAGAAGGTCGCAGCCCCTGAATTGGGACACAGCTATTGTCGTCAGTATGGCCTACATGAAACACGCCTGCCCTCTACAGGTTTTTATATTTCCTGCGTCCCCCACCGAACTCCCCTTCTGCGGGATCTCGCAGAATTTCGGAAGTCTCCGCGGCATTCTGCTCTCAGAGACGCGCATTTTTAAAGGCCACATCTGTAGTGGTCATGCAAAAATATCTAAATCCTGATATTGACCAAACAAAGTATTTCAGTATGGAGCCTAAGACTTTGTATTAAAGCTGCAATTTGTAACTTTTCAATAATCTCTTGAAGAAATGCAATATACATAACTATATGATCAGTGGTGTACAAAGACCTTATACCTTACATGTTTCTACAGTAGCCCTAAATGGACAAACGAGCACATTTCATCCCTATGTTGTCTCAGACAACGGCATGTTTGGCCTGCCGCAGCTATCATAGCTTCTCATTGCTTCTGGTTGCAATTCACAATCTCACTGCTAGATGCTGCTAAAAATCCCATACTGTACCTTTAATTCTCAGAGCCCTATCATACACATGGTGCAGTGCGCAATGCAAGTGTATTTTGCTAGTTTGAGCCTGGCGCAGTTGTCATTTTTACGTTCAGCCCCAGGTTTTTAAACAGCAAATGCATTTGCGCCCATTTGTGCGCCCATGGGTGTGCTGGTTTGAAAACGAGGTGTGTTCAGGCGTATTGTTGGCACGTTGCTATTTTGAGGCTAAAACTAAAATAGTCTAAAGTCAATGCCACAATATTGTTTTTGTTATTTAAAGAGCACGTTAATAATATGCGCCTATAAACGGGACAACAACGCGCGCTTGCTTATTACACACATGGACAGCACAGAAACATTTTTTAATATAAAAATTAAAGGATTAAAATTTAAAAGATTATTAATGAGTCTCATAAATGAGGACAGATTACGAGACGTAAGAAGGCATAAAAAGCTGCTTCACCTGTAGTCTGGTAAGTTATTGAATGTTTTGCTTTAAACAAATGCAAATATTGCATTTATTTTGAAATGTGTTTTTTTAAAATGCTACCCCACAGATTTATTGTATATGATGACTTTTTTATCTCTGGATATGTTGAAATGAAAACCTTTTTTAAGTAATGCTTTTCAAAACATTCACAACACTGTACGAGTGCTGAAACATTTAGGCTCTCCACACGTTTGTAAATTCTTTATCTCCTGTTTGTTACAAATAAAGTATTTTTACAGTACAAACTTTTTATGATCATGTAGGCTATACATACATTTACAGTAATTAAAAGCCTGCTATTTTTACTTAACCCTGGAGAACCCACGGGTCAAATTTGAAAAATGTTAATTGCTGCTAATAAAAAGGTTCTTGGGTTCTCCAGGGTTAAATTACTGAAAAAAAAGGTTTAATACAAAAACTGAACAATTTCAATACAAATAAAAACAATTTTTTATCATCAGTCTTAAACTGGTGGTCTGCTTCCTTCACTTAGTTTTTCAGTTTACAAATTGGCATGGCGCGAGCTTAACTGTTTTTTAAAGGTGATGAGAGCTGAGACTCTCATGGTTTATTGCACGTTATGCCCAAAACACACCCTTTACTCATTATGAGAATAGGGAAAACTCTTATAGACTGTGTGCTAGGCGCACAAACCATTTTTCCCGTCGTTAAAAGCAAAAGTGGATTTGGACACGCCCTTTAAGACTGTGTGCCGTGCACTTTAGACCATGCACTTAGATCGTTAAAATAGGGCCCTCAGTCTCAGATGATTCTTTAATGGAGGTTTTAATGAGGTCAAGCAATGACAAACCAGTTTAGGCTAATATATATCAGCGCATGTGATGCAAAACGTGAAAATATTGACCAGAAATGACTTCTGCAAGATGGGCTTGAAATAAAATGACTGGTGTAAAAGGAAGAGAAGAGGATGCCAACAGTCAACACAAAGCATCATCTAGACCAGTGGTTCCCAAACTTTTTCAGCATGCGGCCCCCCTTGTGTACGGTGCATTCCTTCGCGGCCCCCCAAAGAAAATTTGTGACAAAAACATTTTATTAAAAAAACCATTAAATTACACAAAAAAGTAGTGCTTTTGGTTAGTAGCCTTATTTTTTTTGGGTTTAATTACACAGAATTCATGATAAATTAATGTATTTCATAAAATGTCATAAAACTGGGCCCCCTTGTGGCCCCCAATTTGAAAACCACTGATCTAGACAACAGCTTACATTTGAACGGATTCAGTTACTGAAATAATATATATAGCAAATAAACTCTTGTTGACCATACACTGTAAAAAATCCTTGTTAGACTTACATTTTTAAGTTTAATCAACTTGAATTTACAATTATTTAAACATTTTTACTAATAAGGTGTAGTTATAAATGATAAAATAAAATTGAATTAAGTTATTTCAACTCCTCACTTGTCAAGAAAGTTGAAAGTAATTTTAATTTCAAGTTGATTAAATTAAAAAATGTAAGCGCAAGGAATTTTACAGTGTAGCTTGCTGCAGTCAAGCGCTTCTAATGAATAGTTTTGCTTTTGCATGTAGATGATATTTCAAACTTGTTTCAAACTTCAATATTCAAATATCATCATACATAGACTGCAAATGACTTTACGTCCCATTTGGATTTTATTTACAAATACATTTTCCTAATATGTTTTCAAACTAAGCTATATATCCTTAGAGATGTGCAAAGTTCATTCCTTTGATTCTTCGAGTTGTTATTGAGAAGTCAGACGGAGAGTCCTAATTGACACAGACTTGCCCTGTGAATGTAGACCATATTTTACAAAGCACTACAATCGTCTGGCCTGTGTGATTTCCCCATGGTTCAATTTTTCACACAGAAAGCGAGACAGAAAGAATGAGAGGGAAAGAGATAAATTGGGGTATGAAGTGTCAGGGTCATTTTTTGCATATGTTACAGTACATGCCAATATATTCTCTCATTCTCTATCTCTCACTTGAGATGGTTATTGGCATTCAAAAATAAACCTTTAAATTACCAAATCGAGCGAAGATGGATTCTTATCAAGCTACAACCTGCTAAGGTCATATGAGGTGTATGCCAATTCTTTCACCTAGATTTAGTTTTTTAGGTTTTGGATGGTTTTCCCAAGAGAAATATGCACCGGTAATATGGAGATATCGCAATGAAATCTGCTACCAGTCTAAAGTGTAAGTCAAAATACATTTTCTTAGTTATTTTTAATTTAATTTAATTTAATTTAATTTAATTTAATTTAATTTAATTTAATTTAATTTAATTTTAATTTTAATTTTAATTTATTTAGTTTAGTTTAGTTTAGTTTAGTTTAGTTTAGTTTAGTTTAGTTTAGTTTAGTTTAGTTTAGTTTAGTTTAGTTTAGTTTTATTTTATTTTATTTTATTTTATTTTATTTTATTTTATTTTATTTTATTTTATTTTATTTTATTTTATTTTATTTTATTTAACTGATATGTTTTGTCAATGTTTAAAATGTTAACATACCTAAAAAGAATCCAAGCTAATATATAAATATATCATCAATAAATATAACAAATGTGCTTTGGTGGGCAACTCACAGACTCTGTGCGGGCACCATGTTGGAGACCATTGCTTTAGATGAAGTACAATTTTTCCCAAGATAAACACTCTTGATAAAGCACAAATGCTTGGAAAATGTAACTAAAATACTTAAAGGAATATTCCATTTTCTTAAAAGAAAAATCCAGATAATTTACTCACCACAATGTCATCCAAAATGTTGATGTCTTTCTTTGTTCAGTCGAGATGAAATTATGTTTTTTGAGGAAAACATTGCAGGATTTTTCTCATTTTAATGGACTTTAATAGACACCAACAATTAACACTTAATTCAACACTTAACAGTTTTTTTCAACGGAGTTTCAAAGGACTCTAAACGATCCCAAACGAGGCAAAAGGGTCTTATCTAGCAAAACGATTGTCATTTTTGACAAGAAAAATAACAAATATACACTTTTAAAGCACAACTTTTCGTTTAGGTCCGGTCCAGCGCGACCTAACGTAAATGCGTAGTGACGTAGGGAGGTCACGTGTTACAAATATAAAACTCACGTTTTCTGACTATTTTAAACAATAAACTGACACAAAGACATTAATTAGTATCAGTGGACATACAACAACGTAGGAACGGTCCTCTTTCACCACATTTGTAAACACTAGGGCGGAGTTTCGCGTTCGTCCTCTGTGACCTCTTGACGTGATGACGTATTGCGTCGGGTCACGCTAGCGCATGACGACCGGATTTAAACGAGAAGTTGTGCTTTAAAAGTGGATATTTGTTATTTTTATTGTCAAAAATGAAAATCGTTTTGCTAGATAAGACCCTTATGCCTCGTTTGGGATATAGAGTCCTTTGAAACTCCGTTGAAAAAACTGTTAAGTGTTGAGTTGTTAAGTGGTGGTGTCCATTAAAGTCCATTAAAATGAGAAAAATCCTGCAATGTTTTCCTCAAAAAACATTATTTCTTCTCGACTGAACAAAGAAAGACATCAACATTTTGGATGACATGGTGGTGAGTAAATTATCTGGATTTTTCTTTTAAGAAAATGGAATATTCCTTTAAGTAGTGTCCACCTTTGGCTATTTTGCCAAAGATTAAAATAACACATGCTGTAAAAAGTAAAATTTGGATCAACATAAATATATTTTTTTTACTTCAAGTGAAAAGTTACTTTTTTTCAATGTTAAGGCATTACCAAGTAATTTTGAAGTGCAAACAAACCTTCTTTTGGTGAAAATTAAGCCATATTCGGACAGGATTAGTTTTACAGGGGTAGATGGAGTAATGCAGACTCATTAGACGTCTGTAATATTAATATTAATATTAATGGGCAATTCACACAGGATTAGAAATAACAGTAAAACTATCAAAAGTGGGAGGGGTAACTCGATTATGCACCATCACGTGAACATTACGTTGCTTCCTCCTGATATCACATATGACCATTGTATGGATATATAACAGTCCCAACTATGCCAAATAGGCTATATGTGCGTCATTATGCGATTTGCGTAATTCCTTTAGTGAGTGGGGTATTAAACACATCAACACAGAGAGCGTGCATAAATAAACCACGGTTTCAATGGATGCAATTACATTTTTTGTGAATTCCCCCCTCAGTTTTGTTCTGGAAAGTATAAACAATAGGTGTATGCTTCATCAAGCCTCTACTCGACTGTACGGCAGTCATCCAATTTGGAAAGTATTAAATTACTCGAGGATACGCTGAAATGTGTTTATTGTGTATGGTACATTGCTGCGGTCGGTTATCCTGAAAAACGGTTCTACTTCAGCTAATAGCCGCTTTTAGGGCCGATCTGTGCAAGCCTGAGGGCCACATGCTTGTGTGCGTATGTGGGTGTGTGTTGGACTAGAAATGGAGTCACAATGCACAGCACGTGTTTCCCAGCATACTTTTATAACTCAAAGAAAGTAATATGAGCCATCTATGAGTAAACTGTTTCCTAATTTCACAAAATTTTTTTAATTGCTCTTTACTGATTGAGAATTACATACTATACACGTTATGCCGCTGCATTGACCGCATTTACACGTTGCTGCAAGTCCGCCATATTGGATAAAAAGATTTTCTAATAAAAAGCACAAGGACGTTTATATAATTTTTAACTAGTTTAAGTAGTTTACGATAAAGTACACAAACTATAATTATATTTCTATTTATTTTAAATCTAAGTAATTAGACTCGAAAAAGGTTTTAACTTCACATAGATGACTACCACTGCAATCAACTGAGAAATGTAAATGTCAATGATCGCAGCTCCTCTCTTAATTAAACTTTAAAGGCAGAGACCTTAAAGTATAATTCAATGGTGAATGCAGTGTCTATGCTAAAAATATTGCTCTTTGAATATGAACATTTCAGGAAAAAGGTTCATTTTTGGCCATAGCTTAACTTTTCGAATGTTTCTGTAGTATTTTTTTTGTTTTATAGCTCATCTTAATTAAGGGTGAATGCTGCTCACAATACTGTGTAATCAAATAACTCGGATTTCTCATAAATTTACATGTGGGCTGAATCTCATAAATGTCAGTGTATATTAAAACTAAACTAGACCAAGATGAATGTCCTGGAAATGCAGCAAAGTGCATCGATCATGGCTCTTGCTGGTCACGTCTGCACCTGTTCTTCAAAACGTCATACCCATACACTTATTCGATTTTAACACCTTTATTGTATCCCAACTTCAGGATTTTGCTTAAGGAACATTTAAAGCCTTTTACCAAATACTGTCAAATATAGGCAAGGGTCCATAAATAACCTCAAATCATTTAAAAAGTACAGGACACTGTAAGAAGTAAAAGTTGGATCTACAAAAAAAAGCTTCAATATGTAACACTTAAAGGGGACATATCATGAAAATCTGACTTTTTCCATGTTTAAGTGCTATAATTTGGTCCCCAGTGCTTTGATCAACCTAGACAATTTCCAAATGAACAACCCAGTAACTTAGTTTTGGTTAACCATTCTCTGCAAGCATGTAAAAAATAGGTCATAAAAAATTTGGCTCCCCTTGTGATGTCAGAAGGGGATTATACCGCTAGGGGTCTACACGGGTCCAAAAATTCCTACACGAACCCGATCAGACCCGCAAATGTGCTACACTGAACCGACCCGGACCCGTCTGTTGTTTTGAAAGCTGGACCCGGACCCGACCCGTCTATTATTTAAAATCTGGACCCGGATCCGAGGAAGACCCGTCTATTATTTAAAATCTGGACCCGAACCCGTCCGGGAAGACACAGACCCGACCGGCAAATATTCTTAGCTAAATGTTATTAATAAGTCAATAAACAAGTAGCGAAAATTTAACTTTTTGTCTTACCCATAGAAGTTAGTCTTCTCCCTCCTTGTACCTGTCTGTGTGATGCACACAATCCTTATTTCCAAGAAAGTTCCATCCATGTTATACCTCTCTTGACGATTGAAATGTTTAATGCTTATTCCAGCTTTTAAAGTCCACTTTACAGTCATGGTGATTAAAGGAATAGTCTACTCATTTTCAATATTAAAATATGTTATTACCTTAACTAAGAACTGTTGAATCATCCCTCTGTCATCTGTGTGTGTGCACGTAAGCGCTGGAGCGCGCTGCGACGCTACGATAGCATTTAGCTTAGCCCCATTCATTCAATGGTACCATTTAGAGATAAAGTTAGAAGTGACCAAACACATCAACGTTTTTCCTATTTAAGACGAGTAGTTATACGAGCAAGTTTGGTGGTACAAAATAAAACATAGCGCTTTTCTAAGCGGATTTAAAAGAGGAACTATATTGTATGGCGTAATAGCACTTTTGGGAGTACTTCAACTCGCCTGAAAAGTCCGCTCCCCTTCTCACTCTCATAATGGGAGAGGGAGAGTGTTACTGCGCCGAGTCGAAGTACTCCCAAAAGTGCTATTACGCCATAAAATATAGTTCCTCTTTTAAATCCGCTTAGAAAAGCGCTATGTTTTATTTTGTACCACCAAACTTGCTTGTATAACTACTCGTCTTAAATAGGAAAAACGTTGATGTGTTTGGTCACTTCTAACTTTATCTCTAAATGGTACCATTGAATGAATGGGGCTAAGCTAAATGCTATCGTAGCGTCGCAGCGCGCTCCAGCGCTTACGTGCACACACACAGATGACAGAGGGATGATTCAACAGTTCTTAGTTAAGGTAATAACATATTTTAATATTGAAAATGAGTAGACTATTCCTTTAATAACGCAGTTTTACATCGGGTCAACTTGCTTAATAATGTTTGCCCATTTGGATTATAATAACGATTGCTCGTTCAGTGCCATGGCTGCTTTCGTTTGCTTTGCTTCTTTGCTATCATCTCTGTGCTCTTTGAGTCGCGAAAACTTTAGATATAACAGCAAGACGGTCAATTTATAATATTATTATAAAAATAAGAGAAGTCAGTGCAAAATGCGCGGTACGGCGGAATAGGTCCCGCCTTCTAAATAAAAGAGCCAATTGTCAAAGGTAAAGTCATTGCGTCTTACCGCAGAAGCTCCTGACTGGTAGTCAGAGACCCATTAAAAGAGCACATTCGCGTTAGCTGCCTGGTTGGAGCAACCAAATATAAACTTTTTAACGCAATTTTAGCGTCATAGAAAAAATTTATGCGACAGTTCATCTAAGTTTTTGGTGCTGATTTTGAAATATTTTATTTAAATGTGAGTGTGTGTTCTCCAAGTCCGATTGACCTTGGGTATTACCCACAATGTTAAACAGACCCGGGACCCGAAGTAATAGATTGAGACCCGACCCGGACCCGGCTGATCATTTAAAATATAGACCCGGGTCTTCGGGTCTCGGGTCTTCCGTGTAGACCTCTATATACCGCCCCTTAATCTGCACTATCCAACCACGACACTGCCATTTAGTGAATAGATCAACTCATTTGCATTTACAAGGACACACCCAAAAATGTCACATTTTTGCTCACACCTACAAAGTGGCATTTCAACATGCTATAAAAATATCTATATGATATTTTGAGCTAGAACTTCACATATGTACTCTGGGGACACCAAAGATTTATTTGACATCTTAAAAAGTCAAAAACTTAAAATCACTTAAATTGGCAAAACAACATTTTTTCCATCTTTCACTTTTTACAATGGGGTTAAAATATTTTGCCTATGATCCTACCTGAAACTGCTCCAAACTGGACTCCAAGCTGGTGCGGCACCACCACTGCCAAAGATCGTATCTGAACCCGCTCCGAGCAGGACTTGAACTGGCGTAGTTTTCACATACTAGCTGGCTTGTTACACAAGCAAATACATAAACAAGTGCTTTCTAACCTCTCTTATTGTATTCGGTTGAATCGTACTAGAGTTTGTTATCCCACTTGGTTCAGTGTGTTAGGGCAGGTGAACTCGGGTGCGCACCAAAAGCAGACCAAACAAGTGGACCTTGAAGAGGTGGTCTTGGTTTGCAAACTCTGTAGGGGTTCATTTGTGGTGATAGCGTGATCTGACCTTGAACGAACCTTACTGCAAAAAAGTACTGCACATTTCTTAACTAATCCAACTGTGGTAGTCAGCTGCGCTGTGGATTATGGGATGAGGAAGTGTTTGTTGACAGTTAGCACAAGCAACAAAAGCCTGATGGCAGTTCACGGACAAACTTTGCCGTTTGCAGCGCATTAAAACATTATTTTCAAGCCGCATCTGAGCTTTATTTTTATAAAATCTCGTACCGCCCATGCCTAGTCCTGATCAAATGAACTGAACTACAGATGTGTCTTGTCCCTAAGACAAGCAAAAAACTGTGTAAAAACGTTTCATAATCTTGAACCTTGAAACTTAAAAAATGGAAAGATGTACTGTTGCTTAAAAAAAAATTTATTAAAAGAAATAAAGATATATGAATATATATAAGTGTGTGGTTTGATCACCACAAACAACTGTAATCTGTTTATCTTTCAGTGTTAAGAAACAGAGAAGTGAGGAGCTCCGAGGGAGACAGATGAGAAGGGTAACGAAAAGATGAGAACTAGAAAGAACATAGAGAGAAAAGCACTTTTCTAAAACAGTCCATCCATCATACAGCGTATGAAGCGTCAAGAAGGAACAGATTTAACTCGCCGAGAGGTGTGACGGTCACACATTCGCATTCACACGCGGTGAGAAGCAGGATGGTCCGCGCACACAAACAGATACACGCCCTCAACAACTCCACAGGGAGGGGAAGGAGGCCTTGCCAGATAGCGAGACAAGGACACACACCAGCGCTTGCCCTCCACGTGACGGTCATGGGTGAATTGTGTGCATGTTTATATGTGTTTGGTGGACCTCAAGAGTTCGTCTGCACGGCCCTGAAGGTGTCAAAGCGTGCTGAGCTCACAGTGGGTTGGTTTCCCATTGGGATTGTGCTGAGGGAGTATCCCACTGGGGATGTGGTGTTTAATAACTTGAGTGGAACGTGAGCTACGCGGAGACACGCATGCAGGCACACAAAAAAGAAGCGTGCTACAACCACAACAGAGATTTTTTACGGCACAGATTTTTGTTTGAGAAAAATAATAAAGTAAAATATGTAAGATTATAGTTGATTTAATGTTAAAGATCACCTTTTTCCTGGCCCCATTTTTCAAACTTTAGTTAGTGTGTAATGTTGCTATAATAGCGTAAATAATACCTGTAAAATGATAAAGCTCAAAGTTCACTGCCAGGCGATATATTTTCTTTAACAGAATTCCCCTTTCAAAGCCTACAGCGAACGGCCGGTTTGGACTACAGCCCTCTACTTCCTGCTTTAATGATGTCACTTGAACAGTTTTTTGACTAAACTCCGCCCACAGGAATACGTCAGGCGCTTGCTAAGCTAACGGCAAGCTAAGCTGCTATCGAATCACAACACACTAAACAAGCTACACAATCAGAACTCGTTACGCATTTCTGAAGCAGGGACTTCACAGAACAAGGAAGACATCAGCCCATTTTAGTGAAAACAGCGCTATACAGATAAGTAAATTGTGTAAAAAAATTCTGCATTTTTTACACATTAAACATGTTATATTGTGCACTGTAAACACAATCAAAGCTTCAAAAGCACAGAAAGAACGGGACCCTTAATACCCATTTTAAAAACTGCATTTCAAATTTAAATTAAATAGATCCACGCAGCACCATCAAACACAAATTAGATTATTTGCAGTCAGTTGGTGGGGGCGCAGCAAATGCGCTTCACGTCATCTGCCTACTCACCGCAAAATACTGTATGTAAGGTCATATAGTTTGTATGCATGTTGTTGTGATTCATATTTATACAGAATGAAAAGTTTTTATTTTCTGAGCAACCAAGATGGTGCCCCGTGGGGTAGTTGGTGCCCTACGCAAACTGCGTACTCTGCGTATAGGGAGCGGCGGTACTGCGTATCATATTCAACGTTTGCTTACTTTCATCTCGTCTTGCACTTAATCCACTGTCTGCACTTGTTTCACTTTGGAGCTTCTGTGATCTCTGTTTATGCCTGCTTTGATTCGATTGGTCATTTCTTAATTATTTTGCGTTTAGACTTGCTGTACCCAACGCAGCGTTACACATACCTATTACGTGTGACATCACACTACCGCAAGATTGATTTGAAAGCATACTGAGTCATCTACTCTTGAATCGCTCTCGCGATGCTGTGATATCATTTGCCGATTGGCCTGCACAATGCCACAAGCAGCCAAACAAGCAGTGAGACAAAAGATGAGCGCTGTTTGCCCGCTAAGGGGCGCTTGGCCACCAAAGTATAGTTAATATTAGGCAATTTCACAACATTAATTATAAACACTTCAGAAAATCACAGGGTCCGGATGGTAGGTACAGCCATGGGTCTGAGAAATGATAATTTACAGAGAAAAACAAAATTTGATTTGATGCAGCGTATGTTCCCGACTCTCCTGTCGCAACAATCTTCATTGGATAAAGCTTCACTATAGATATTGATCACAACCTCCTGGCCTGTCCTCACATTAAACTATATCTCAAACTTGACACCAGCTGCTATTGAACGCAAAAGCACATAGGACTAGATTCTGAGCTCTATTTTGGTCAGTGCCTGATGCTTTTTCAAGGAACAAGACTGCAAGTTTTATGCAAAGTCGTGCAATGTACACTAAAAACTATTTATAGAAATTTGTACGAGTGACACGACAAAGACATTTGTGCTCAAGGCACGAAAAAAAGCTGAATTTCATGCCATGGTCACAAATAAATTAAACTAATTATTTGTGACTATAACACGACTTTCTGTAAGATCATGTTGCACAAGTTGCACGGCCATATTTGCAGCATAGCCAATAATACACTGAATGGGTCAAAATTGCTGATCTTTCTATGCAAAAAATCATTAGGATATTAAAGGCGGGGTGCATGATCTCTAAAAGCCGATGTTGATATTAAAGTAACCTAAACAAACACGCCCCTACCCCGACAGAATCTGGACCTTCTTTTGATAGACCCGCCCCACACATACGCAACCCAGGAAACGATGTTGATAGGTAGACACGCCCCTTACTGCTGATTGGCTACAAGTGTGTTGTGGTTAGGGCTGGGTATCGATTCAGATGTTCAAGATCGATTCGATTTCGATTCACAAGCTATTGATTCGATTCCGATTCTCGATTAAATTTTCTATTCCGGTTCTCAGGTAGGTTTTTATACTCGATTCAACTCAATGAATATAGATTTAATACACATACTATATTAATAAAAAAGAACAGTGAACAGCAATTTACAAGTGGGTAATAAATAAAAAGAAATTAAAAGCCACAACATGTCTTGCTTGCGAAATCTAAAATGCTTCCGTTCCTCCGTTCAATGTTTGCGGAAATAAATATGAAAAAAAAAATCGATTCTGGTCTTTGAGAATCGATTTTTAATCGACCACGTTTTAAAAAACGATTAATCAAAAAATCTATTTTTTTTGCCCAGCCCTAGTTGTGGTAGTCAGCCTGACTCCCTTTTCCTCAATGCTTTTAAAAAATCATGCACCCCGCCTTTAAGTAAAGATCGATATTTTTTAAATTCTCTACTGTAAATATATTAAAACATGTATTTATTAATATAATACCAAGCTTACATCAATGGAAAACTTTTTTATTCTTATTTATAATAAATCTCAATTTCAGATTATTTACCCTTATGACTGGTTTTGTTTTGGGTTTTATTTTTATGGCAATTGTTTCTGTAGTACACTGCCAGAAAAAAAGGTTTAAAGGGGACATACCATGAAAATCTGACTTTTGTTTAAATGCTATAATTGAGTCACCTAGAGTCAACCTAGAAAATGTGAAAAAGATCAACCAAGTAACTTAGTTTTGGTAAACCATTCTCTGTAATCATGTGAAAAAATAGCTCATTGAAATTTGGCTCCCCTGGTGATGTCAGAAGGGGATAATATTGCCCCTTAATCTGCACTATCCAACCACGCCACTGCCATTTAGTGCAGACATCAGCTCATTTGCATGTTAAATGAAACCCAAAACGCCACATTTTTGCACACACCTACAAAGTGAAAATTTCAACATGTTAAAATAAATTATCTATATGATATTTTGAGCTAAAACTTCACATGTGTACTCTGGAGACACCAAATATTTATTTGACATCTTAAAAAAGTCTTGTGAAATGTCCCCTTTAAAACTGTACCTTTTCTGTTGCTACTTGTCGCTTCCCTAATGTTCCCTTTTGTAACTTTACAGGTTTAGAAAACAATACAATGTTGTACCTTTTTGGGTACATTTAAGGTACTTAAAGGTACACAATAGGTCCTTAGGGTATAATATTGTAGGCCAAAATGTATACACCTATTAAGTTACAAAAATATCACCCCAGTGACAGAAAAGGTACAGTTTTAAACATCTTTTATGACAGTGTATAATTAAAAGGACCTCTATAAACCATTCCATGATGGTTTTAATACCGATCTAAGGATATTCTCCATCCCTACATTTTGCAGGCAACAAAACAAGTACAGTAGATTACTTTGGCTCTATTTTAATTTCACCTGACTGGCAAGGTTTGGCGGCACGGTTCAGGACTTGACTTGAACCCTTCAACCTGAGATCTAGCTCACGTCAGATACACAAACACACCAAGTGGACATAGTTAAATACGATTATAAAGCACCCAACCTTAAAAAACACCAGCACGGTACTCTGGAACAGACACAGTGGGAACTGTAATTAGCGTTGTCTCTACTTCAGTGCATCTCATCACATGCTTTCTTTCTCACATACAACACACACAAACACACACAAAAAACACACACACACAGTGCAATATGCAATTAGAGGTGTCCTGCTAAGATCTATAGCACTCTACTGCAGCAGTGTAACACCGCCACACACAGAGCAACTTTTCTCTCTCTTCATCTTTTATTTTCCTCTTCTTTGTCTACCGTGCCTTTTCTCCAAACTTAATTCGTCTTATTCTTGACATTTTCACATTTGTTGGCAGGCTTCTTATGAAAACTTGTTGATATTTGTGCGAACAGATGACACGCACTTACAATATGTGTGGCTTTGTAAACCGACAAGTTTTGGCCTTGTGAGCCTCACACTTCATGTATTGACACACAATCGGGTTTTGTTCAATAAATCCTTCACCTCTAAAATTCAAGATCTCTTTTCAAATACAAAAGATCTTTGTTTCAAAACATAAGTGAACTGATATCTTTTTCTATCCTGCACCACAATCGAGATGCTACACAAAAAGTGCTAAGATTCAAGAAAATATTCGATAAATTAATTTTGATTTATACCACAGGGGAGTTGAATGGGGCTGGATTGGTTGAGAAATGTTCAATGGGTATGCATTATCTTTCGATAGATGTCAAATGCCTTAAACTAATGTCTAAGCAATGTTTGTGGTAACATGGTTTAAGTTGAATAATTGAAAGTGAAGCACACCCGCGGTGTATCAGCATTCGCTTCGCCTTAGGTGCGCATTGTTTTTGAATAATTCAACAGCCCGAAGTCAATTATTCCTTACGTACTATATTCATACTCAACGTTTTTCTTACCTCCATCTTGGCTGATTATTTCTGTCTCAATGCATTCTGGGATTGCATTCTCCCATGTGATGCCATCTTAGGATTTTCCCACAAGAAGTTGTCTTAGAAACTGTGGCCAAATGATAACGCCCACCGTTCGCAACAGCTCTTGGGTCAGGAGTACGCCTGCTTTAAAATGCCATCTAGGTAGGAAGCTCGCTAGGGTTTAAAAAGGAGCTTTTGTTCCCTCTTCGAAGGCATCCTAGAAAACAAGAGAGAAAATATGAGAAGCTGTAACAGGGTGAGGACTGAGGCAGTGCCAGCGGAGTTGCCTCATTTCGTTTATCACCAAATCTCTCCCGCTTTCTTTCTCACCCCATGCTTTTTCCTGTCTGTGTTGGGCACAGTTATTGTGTGTATTAGAGTATTCACTGGTCTCTCTGCTCCTAATTGGCTGTTAGCACTAAACTGCAGGCAGGTCCCTGGGAAGCCAATCTGCCTCATAAAGAAGTAAACACAAACACATAAGCGCAAACAAACACACAAGGAAAAGGTCTGCCAAGCGCAGACGCACAGTGGGACTGCATTTTCCTGTCCGAACGTCACAAAGCAACAGGCTATACATCATTACTTTGACTAACGTTAAATGTATCTGATCAAGGGAACTGCAATGGCGACGGTAGGGCCGGCCTGCATGTATTTCAAATGAAATGCCAGCGTGTTGCTTACTGCATACTGGGAAGTATTGCTTACTGCTCACTGTTTTAACAGTAGCATTTGGAAATAATGTTTTATTGCTGTCACAAAGCCCATTTGGGTTGAATGTTTAATTCAGTAAGTGGCATCTAGACATCATCCTTAAAAACTATTATTAGGTCATTTTAATATAATTTTACACAACATTTAGCAGTCAAAAATTGCTTGCTATAAATTGCATAAGTCAAAAATGTGTTTTGAAGAGGAAAAAACATATATAAGTCGCACTGGACTATACGTCGCGTTTATTTAGAAAATGATTTCACAAAATCCAAACTGAAGAACAGACATTTAATCTGGAAAGGTAAGTTATTCAACTAAACAATAGCACAGAACAGCAGGCTGAATAGGCGTCCTTACATGTTAAAGTAACATAAACAGTTATTTACATGGTACACAATAGCACACAAAACAAATCTGTGAGGCTGAATAGGCTATATTAACATTACAAGCCAAATCAAGTTCAAAAAGGTCCCAAAGTCATTCTGCAACACTGAAGCCATTGAATTACATAAATACTCTCGCGGCTGTAGACCGTGATGGTTTATCTTAGTTCATATAAAATAATTTTGACATGTAAGTCGCACCTGACTTCAAGTTCAAGGACCTGCCAAACTATGAAAAAAGTGTTGTGACTTATTGTCTGGAAAATACGGTACACTTTTTGTTTATTAAAATTTTTTATTAAAGTCCCCATGAAATTAAAACCGATTATTCCTATTTTTTTTTATAAAATACTGCAGTGTTCATTATAAACTATTTATACACCTGTTTTTTTTAATAATGTGCCACATAAACTTCAAATCTTGTGATGTTAGCTAGACATCTTGGGTGGATCATCTGTTAACCCCCCCCCTCCAACTATCAGTCTGCTGCAAGTTTTCTAAATAAATTGCCTACTATTCCATAGACGATTTCATCGGACACATGCGCGTTATCACACCTAAATCGCAGTGAACTTCCTGTCTGTATTTATTTATCTGTCTGGCTAGTGGCATAACTGATCTTTGAAACAAATACCTTGTCAAAATTAAAATATTTGGTTTGCTAAAGACAATGGGAGATGACGAGCATGGATCACAATTGTGCAGAGAGGTTTGGCAGCCACACAAGAAGTCAAAGACCTGTAGCTAACCATTGTATACATTCATTTTACACAATAACGTTAGCTCAATGTAATAGTTCATAAGCATTAGATATTATATATGAACAAAAGTAATTTACTTGTCATTTATTTTCCTTGTTATTAGAAAGAAACAACTGTAAAATGACTCTGTTGTTATTGATTCTATGTGGAAGTCTACCGGAAGTTGTGTTTACAAAAGCCAATCGGTTGGGTTGTTGCTGCTGAAACCCTCTATATCCAACAAATTCACAGTGGAAAACACCCGCTGTATTCTTAGTGTGATATTCAGTTTCACTCGGAAACACATTGATCGTGACTTCCTGTTCATGGGGACTTTAAGAGACACTGTGAGCCAGTTTCATGCATGCTCCTTGTAAGTGTTGGGGTAACGCATTACAAGTAACGCGCATTACGTAATAATATTACTTTTTTGAAGTAACGAGTAACGCATTACTTTATAAATGTACACATTAATATTTGAGTTACTTTAAAAAATGTTACTTTTCAGTTTAATTAATTCAATTTAAAAATAAAATAAATGTACTGAATTAACTGAACACTGAAAGAGATAAAGCCACAGCCAAGTAAGAAAAAGTAATGCAAAAGTAACTTAAAAGTAACGTAAGCATTACTTTCCATGAAAAGTAACTAAGTAATGCAATTAGTTACTTTTTTGGCAAGTAACTTAATATTGTAATGCATTACTTTTAAAAGTAACTCTCCCCAACACTGCTCCTTTTGTCAAGACTCATGAGGACTGTGATAGCATCTCTCACAAAATTGCATGATTAAGGTTAAATTCATTTTCGTGAATCAGTTCACTTTCAAACTGTTTAAGAGCCTTGGTGCGTTAGCAATGCGAAGGTCATGGGTTCGAACTGATCTCATTTTTCCGTAGCCCTGCTACTGCCTGTCTTTTTCTGTGGCATTCTCACGGATTGGTTACTCAACTGTTTTGTCCTATTTTCTTACCATTGTCGCTTCGGTTTAGGGTTAGATCTACATAAAATGACATCCCTACCCAAACCCAACTCTAACCCCAACGCCAGGCGACAATTGTTCAAAGTTTAGAAAATATAAAAGAATAAATCAGAAAAACAGTATAAACCAATAAGTGACATACTAACGCAAACACCAAATCTAACCCTAAACCAAAGCGAAAATGGTTTGAAAATAGGAAAAAGCAGTTGAGTAACCAGTCCGTGAGAATGCCACAGAAAAAGACAATCCGTAGCAGGGCCATGGAAAAATGCGGAGATCCGTGAGAATGCCACGGAAAAATGAGCAAAAAAATCTGTGACCCACGGAACTTTTGAGATCAGGTTGGTTCGAACCCAGGGTACACACACTGATAAAAACATTCAGATTGAATACTCTATATAAATAGATAAAAGTGTCTGCCAAATGTGTAAATGTGAAAGTAAAAATTTAGAACTGCTCTCAAAAGTGTTGTGTAGCATTTAACGTTGTTAAATGCAGTATACAGATTTGACCATTTTGCGCAAACGTTAATTTTTAAGAAAATGTGAGTGAACTTACCCAAAACCTTCCAGCCATAATGAGTTTCTATACAGTTGCTAATGTTGTCTGTGTAATTTATAACATGTTGCAATGTGGTTGCTAAGATATTTTGGTAGTTGCTAGGGTGTTTTGGGGGTCGTTTAGTCAAATAAGCCCACCCACATGTCTCTATTATATTCTAGTGTTTGGATATGGCTCAAGTCTCTTCTTCAATGCAATTTGAAGGATTGTCTCCTGCCAATTTTACAATCCGCCTCAGGGAAGTCATAACTCTTAAATCATAACACCATAAACAGTGGCTGTTTCTAGCAATCACTCGGCACTATTAGTATTGTGCCAAATTCATAACATACTGTACTCGAAGTCTCCGTTATGCCATATCAGTTTGTTCTTCGTTTCTATTGAGAGTGAAGGTATTATAGGTCAGACCCCGGATACCCTCCCAAAATTAAGGACCAGTCTAAATCAGATATGAATCAGACCCTCTCTAAATTCTCCATCACTGTTATCACTGTCTCAAAGCTCCCAGCTGTGTTCTGAAACCTGGCTCATTATCCATCTTTGATTTTTACAAGACCCCACACTCACTGCCACTACTGTGTCTTTATTACTGTGAATATTTGCTATTAAAGTGAAGCATTACTTAAAATACCTAAATAAATTACAGCACATCACGGAGACGAGAAAAACACACACAAAAAACAGGGACAAATGAACATCCATTGACAGCGTTACAAACTCCCACATATGCGCCCACACTCACCAAATTCTGTCTGCGTACACTGGGGACTTAATTATTGGCTCAGACTTGACTGAAGACAGACTTTTTATATTATTAACATCACTTCATTTCCATATTAATAACGGAGAACGATTCTTATTAAAGAGAAAAGAGCTCGGCTTCAAACAGGGAGAAAAAAAGGCACCTGTTAAAAAATACATTACTTTGTTTGACGCGCAAAGTTAAACCGGGTGCAGGGATGAAAAACCGAAGGTCTCGTTTTTGTGATTATTCTATAAAGAAGCTGATACATTTTTTGATTTTGATAAATCTGTTTGTACGACGCCCTCTGTATTTCAAACAATATCCCATGGGTCTTTGGGTTTGATTTCTATCCTGGATTCTTTTATTCTTGTGTCGTCTTCTTACGCATTTAATATCTACAATGTACGAAGGTTTTACAGAGGTGTGCGTCTTTAAGATGTTGAGAGAGAGGATCATGCAGTTAATCAATTGACTATGTTTACACTTCACTGCTTGAAACTCTCGCAGTAAAGGGTTTGAACCCTGCTGGTCTGTGAGTAAACTTTGTTAAGAAAAAAACTCTTGGTGTTGTTTGAAGAGGTTTTCACAGTTGCAAGTCAAAGGTTCTTAATGTTGCACGTCGTGAGGTGATTCAAAAACTGTCAAGCCTGTTCTTAACATCTATTTTCAGAGAAAACACAATGATGAAATGCTTGGAAGGCACAGTTCAGGCAAAAATTTAATTTTTAAAAGTGTTCCTGTTGTTCTGAACCTGTATGTTGTTGGGCTCTATCTTGCACCCAGCGCAATTGACTTTGTCCGTGACGAATGTATCATTCGTATTTTGCCCCGGCGCACAGCGGGTTTTTCCCGTCACAGAAGCACGTCGGCAAACTAGGGAATGAACTTGCGCTCCCTGGGTGGTTCAGCGCAAAAAAAGAGGCGTGTTTCGGCGCAAACCATCCCTGATGCTATTTTGCAGTTTCAAAAAACAATTGCGCCACTGACCAGAAAAAAAAAGTTTAAAGTCAGTGACACTTTGCTTATCTAATCTACACAGATGCAACAGTTATTTTTGCAAATCATAAATTGTTACACTTAAAAATATTAATACACGAGATAAGGGGAATCATAGTGGTGAGCATTGTGGTGATAGTTTTTATTTATTCTCATGCAAATAACGATTAAAATATTTTCATAACTTTGTTGTGTGGCTGTATTACGTTTATTTTATGTAAATAATAATTAAAATGTTTTCATAAGAAACCTTAATGTATATGAACTTGATTTGTAAGAGTACTTTGGGGTTGGACCTTGCTTGCGTTTCTTGGGTCCGATTTCAAAGCCCCAAAACCCTTTCAGCGGTGAGGGTGGACGCAGCGATGTCCTCTGCTGGCGTCAAGTCCTGAGGCAGATCCACCTCCCGTTACATGGCGTGCCCGATTTATGCTGGCAAGCGTGGGATTCCCCCGTACAAGGACGTCGGTCTCCTCGGCTGTGAACCGCTCCTGGCGTGCGCCTGGTAAATCCGTCATAATAATAGCAACCCGCCATGGAACTTGCGCCCTTGCGTTTAAAGGGAATGTTGGCTAGCGTTCTGATTGGTTTATTTGACGTTACGCCCAAACCACACCTATGAATTATGAACCTACTTCAGACCAACCCCTTATTGATTTGCGTCCGGCGCAAGAGTTATTTCTCACGCCGGGAAAATAGCAACAGCGCCCAAGATCCGCCCACAAACTCACTTGCGCGTTGCGCTTCGCACTTGCGTTTCAGATCGTTAAAATAGGGCCCGTTATGTTTTTGTAACCCAATCTCAAGGCATTTCGTGGTATAGTCACGAAATATTTGATTTGTTTATTCGTGTTCATGGACAAGATTTTCCTCTTTTTGTCGTGTCATTGTCTTTTTCGTCTAACTCAGCATGAATTTCTGTATATAGTTTTTCGTGTCCCCGAGCACGACTTTCTTTTGTGTGTCATTTAATATATTGTTTTTTTCTTTTTTTCCATTGTCGTTTGGGGTTCAAATGACATTCGGTTGCTTTTCAGACATCCTAACCCAAACCCCAAGAGACAATAGTTAAAAAATAGAAAAAAATTAAATAACCAATACATAAAAGGACATGAAAAAGAAACAAAACATAGAAATTCGTGATGAGTGACACAAAAAAAACCCATTCATGCTCAGTGACATTAAAAAATAGGAAAATCATGTCCATCAACAGGAATAAATTAATAAAATATCTTGTGACTATACCACAAAATGCCTTGAGTTAGGATTGGTTTTCTATGCAACACAAAAGTAGCCCATATAAAAAAAATGGCACCAGTTTTGCAAAATAAACTAAAACTGTACACTTTAAAAGTAAATCATTGATGTCTTATCAACATATATATAGGCGGGGTACGTGATTTAAAAAAAAACACTTTGGAAGAGGGAGTCTGGCCGACTACAAAAACACACTTGTAGCCAATCAGCAGTAAGAAGCGTGTCTACTAACCAACATCGTTGCCCTGTGTTGCGTATGTGTGGGGCGGGTCTATTAAAAAAAGGTCTAGATTCTATTGGGGTAGGGGCGTGTTTGTTTAGGTGATTTCAAGTGTCAACATTGGCTTTCAGAGATCATGCAACCCGCCTTTAACGTAACAAATTAAGTTAAACAATTCCAACTTGTTTTTATAGGTTGTGTCAACTTATTACAAGTCGAAATGTAAAACAGTAGTTGGAATTGACTTGTAAAACCAAGTTGTTTCAACTTCATGCTGCATTTTACAATGTATGTAGCACATTCTGGATAAGCTATAGACCAATTTCGAGTAGATGTCACAGTTACGTGACTGCAAGCTGCGCATGCAATGCAGAAAAACAGTGGAAATGAATTAGACACGAGTGAAAAGAGCAAGATAACTCACTATAAAATGTCCTGTTGTGCTGTTAATTGTCAGAATATGAATGCCAAAAAAGATGGCTTTCATTTTTATAGAATACCATCGTCGAAGACATCATTTGAAGATAAACGTAGGTGTTTATGTTTGCAATAAGCCCTTAAATGGACAGAATGGAGCGAGGAAATCATCTGGAAATCTTTTATTAATTAGAATAGAAATTAAGTAGAGAAGATATCCGGTGTTCTGTGGAAGTCTGATCCCTCTATGTGTTTTTTTTTGCCCCCCCCCCTCTTTGGAGGACAACTTTTTTTTATATAAAGTAAATTATTTTACAGTACAGAAAATAGGAATACTTATTTACAGTGCACATAAGGGGAGGGGGATTAAGCACCACGTAAAAGTGTAACACATAACATACATACAACAAAATAACAGACAAATTACAAAAGGACAATACATCTATGTGTTTTATATAGCGTTTTTATCACGTTACGTTTATAATTTATTCCGTATAAATGTTTTTTTATACTGAAAAAGCAATAATATCACAATTTTGTTTAAATATTTCATAATTTTTTCATTTTCTATTATTTCTTTTTATTTCCTTATATCTTAGCTTATGTCTTCTTCCAGTTTGTTCTAAAATTATTATGTTTACATACTTAATAAATATATAAATATAGCATACACATGATGTAAAGTGTTATTAATATATAAACAGGCCTTTTTAATGTATGTTTAAACATAATACTTTTATAATAGTTTTAGAACAAACACGCAAGATAAATATAAGGAAGAAATAATAGAAAACAGGAAAATTATGAAATATTTAATAAATGTTATAATACATGATTGCTTTTATATGTACTTTAGCCATTCAGACTGTAAAAATAATTGATTTAGCAAAATAGAACAATACATATACATTACATACATGCATTTCAAGTCAAGCCATTTAAACTTTTTATCTATCTAAAAAATAAACGTAACGTGATTAAAACGCTAAGAAACATTGCACTAAAGGGAAACATAGGGAAATCAGACTTCAAAGGAACACCGGATCCATAAAAATCACGGTTTAATGCTAAAACACTTCTCACAGCTACTGCGGAGCAGTCACTTTCTGCAACCAGTTTGGCTCCGCCCACAAAAAACGTCATCTCTGTATGCAAACACGAAAGTGGTCTATAGACGGTTTCAGCAGTAACAACATAAAAAAGTGGCTTTCGTGGTCCACACGTAACATCTGGTAAATTTCGCTAAGAATAAATAACAACAAAGTACTTTTAAAGTAGTTTATTTTTATAACAAGCACAATAAACAACACGTAGATTACCTAGGAAACCAAAACATTTGTTATTTTCAACGAGGTATTTGTTCAAGAGTTCATATTAGCAACAAGTCAGAACAATAAAAAAACTAAACCGGAAGTAAAGTTCGGACAAGATGGTATTGCGTCATCGCACGTGCGTCCGATGAAACCATCTATAGATAAAAGCTTTGGGATGAGAAAGTTTATCAGTAAATAATGACGAAATTTTATTTTGACAGGATCTTGATTGTGTTACATGTTGCTTCGTTCAAGTGGCAGGCCCTGCAGCACTGTCGCAACAGCGACGTCGGAGACGTCATCAGCATCTGTATGCGATCATGGGCTCCTTAGTGCTGTATTTTGTTATCTGAAGAATTATAACATCTCCGAGACACTCACAATACTTCCAAACCCCAGTTCTCCTTGCTGTGTAGAAAATGTATGGTTCAAAATGTCACAGTCTCAAAGTTAGATTTGTAGGTTTCTAGATTCATCTTGATACAACGCACATGAGGTAAAATGTTATGCAAAAATGTTCCCTTTAAAATTAAAGTTAAAATAAATGAAAAGTATAGATTACAGCATTGCTTTTGTGTTAATATCAATCATGTTATTGTTGTTTTTGTCATTTTCATTGTTTATATACTTTATGCATTTAAAATTACATTAATTGTATAACATACCACAGTTGATGTGCAAATGCGTTTATGGCACAATTAAACCAGTCATTAAACAAAACATAAATAAACATAATTGCCATTTCAGATGTAACATCTGCCAAATCGCTATTTTGATTTAAGTATTTTACATAAAGTTAGTCAACACATTTATTTTGGTGGTTTTCACATAAAGGCAGGGGGCTCAGATTGTAAGAAATGTAAGTGGGATTGCCAAGGAAAAGACTGTGAACGGTCTATAAAATTTATTTTAATGTGTGTTTATGCACAAATTTCTGTGAGCTGTGCACACTGTACCCCTTTAAAAAAATTGGTGCATGACACCGGTACTTAACAGGTGTTGTCATTAAGCTGTATTTATGTGACACTGCACAACATTGTAAACAAATTTTTTAAGTTTAGGTTGACATGAGGAACAATAATAGCAAACAAAATATTTGATTTAACGCATAACTCAATGTTTTTCATGCAAATGAGTACCTTCAGATAATTCAAAATGTACAGAGACTAACGTAAATATTTGATTTAACGCTTAACTTAAAGTTTGCCGTTAAATCTCGCTTTTTGTCCTACAGTATCGAGTCTGTTTTCATAGGCTGCCATGATGAATAATAGATCACAATGAAACAATCCATTGCAAGATTACATGTGTTAAATTATAGTCGTATTTCTGTGCCGTCGCTGTGAGTCATGAGTAACAATAATACGAGATTCATCCGCCACTTCAATTATGACTTATCATACAAATTTGTCTCATTTGTGACACTTTTTATTCGGCGAAACATTTGGTATTTGTTTACCAAGGGCAATTATGCCCCATCACGACAACACGAGTCGTGACACGTTCACGCTGAGACATATGTAGAAGCTCCTCAGAAACCAATGATCTCCCTGAGCATGTGTTTAAATGATCATGTACACACAAACCTAAAGGGGATTCGCCCCGATGACAACTCCACATGGTGATGTGCACTGCAGGTGGCTGTCAGGAAGTCGGGTGTACACAAACAAATGCACGCTTAGCCATAATCCCTTACTGATGGGAGACTGACATGAAACACAATGTCGAGGCATAATTAATGAGCCTGCTTTATTGTCTTCTCGCTTATATGTTCAAAGGCTTCAGTTGTTTGGTTGTGACAGCTTGTGGGTTTATATTGTATCAGATCTTTTAATTCTTCATTAGCCAAATGATTGACTTGTGCTAAGACTCGCTTAAACTCTTTAAATGTTATTCAATTATTGTGTGACGTTTGTGAAACTATAATAGACGATAACTGCAGTTACGCAAATAAATAGTTCTGAATGCTGATTGGTCAATACAAATTGGTTAATCAGTTTATAAAAAATGCTCTATAGCAGGGCCACATCCACACGAAGCCACAGCTTTCGCCTGGATAAAACGCTGATACGATAACATTTTTTACGTATACATCTAAGTGCGTCTCTGTGTGGACAAGCTTTAAATGTCATGGTGCAAACCAAGGGGCAACCTTCCGATCTCCCTGATGAAGCCAATACCGAAGTGACTTAAACTGCAATTCATCTACTGGCCTCTAGGGGCTGGCTCCAAAAAGGGAGTCAATTCCCATAGACCTCCATGTTAAAAATGCCCAACTTTACAGCAGAAAATAATATGTTTACAGCCTGGTAAAAAAAATGATTTTGGTCTATATAGCTAATTTTGAGGAGAGTGAATTTTTTGTAACTAATCCGTTTCAATTATATTAAGCCTTAAAGCTTCATAATTAGGGGCGTGGCCACTTGAGTGACGGTTAAACAGCCACTGCTGTCACTAGAGTCGAGCTAGGCGGGCGTGGTTTCAGCAACCAGTCACCTCAGCTTCACCCACATCCCGCCTCTTTAATTTTTGGTTATGCTCGGTGACGCACGGCCAAGATGGCGACAACAGGCACTGCCTACTATTGCTTCAAAAAAGCTCTTCACAAACCTATGGGTGACGTCACGGACACTACGTCCATATTTTTCACAGTCTATTGGCGCTTTTCCATTGCATAGGACCCCACGGTGTGGTTTAATTTGGGTCGGGTCAGCTTACTTTTGGGAGCTTTTCCATTTGGTGCAGTACGTAGTAACCAATCCTTTTTTTAGTACCACCTCGGTTGGGGTTCCAAGCGAATCCGAGCTGATACCAAACGTGACGCGAAAACACTGTAGATCACTGATTGGTCTGAGAGAATCGTCAGCGTCATCGCTATAATGTAAAGATTAGCTTTACCTTAGTGCTAGCTTGTGCTGTCTCGAGCAAACATGTCATCTGTGCTCTGCTTTAAGTTCCAAAACTCCCTTTTAACAATGAAAAACATCCACTGGTTGAGAATCAGGAACACCATAACAGTTTTTTCCAGACTTGCAGTTTGTAGCGGTACATTCACAACGCACGTGCGCATTAAATGTGTATATGAGGCTCAGCGGAGCACGTTGACTGACGCCAAGAGTGTTTGAACAGAAACTGTCATGTGAGACAGAAGTAGTGATAAACACGATGTGCAAACATCTTTGTGGTGGTCAATTTTGATTTTGTGGCAGACTGAGAAATAAATTAATGTATGGGAATGTTTAGCAAATATAACGACATGCCTATAATCCCTCCCACTGCAAAGTGTTACTAAACTCGGTGGAAAAGCTAACCAAGCCAAAGTGAGGTGAGCTGACCCGACCTGACCCAAACCAAACCGTGGGGTACTAATGGAAAAGCGCCATATGTGCACAACATGGTGCAGAACTCAGCAACAAGATACGTCTACACAAACATGGCTAGATATTATCTAGTGGAGCGATAGGTTTTGAGAAATTTACTTGGATTTGAATGAAAATTGTATCCTCAGTATTTTTATTATCCAGTAATTTTACAAGAAGAGTTACACCGCACTCACGATCAATAAGGTGCTAGACAATAAAGTAGTCAATGAAAATAAAGACGTCTGCACACTTAAATCCTTAGCAACAGGTTTTAATAACCAAGCTTTCGGTCAAAAGACCATCTTCAGGGTATACAAACAACAAATGCGGCACATCGCTTAATCATGTTCAGACACATCAAGACAATCAACAATGATTGCCGCACCTGTGAAAGTCATGTGGGAGAGTTGTAGTTCAGTATTGGGAGTTGTAGTTTTTACTTCTGTAATCAACACCACAATCTCCCCATAGTGAAAAAGACATCAATTCACAAAAGAAATGTAAAGAAAGAAACATACAGAAAAATATAAGAATACATACATACTCAATAAGTACAAGAAAACTGCACAAACATCAGTAACACACTTCATAAATTGCAGTATTCAAGACTCAAACTGGTTTTATATACAACTTCAACTATAACATAACACTCATATCAAAATCCACATTTAAACCTTTGGGATTATCTCCAAATTAAAGGTACTAGTATGGGGAGTACTTTTGCACCCAGCTATGCTAACCTGTATGTTGGATTCTTTGAACAACAGTTCATTTTTAATGAGGATAGAAATCCATTTTTCAGTAAAATCATCAGATACTTCAGATATTTAGATGATGTCCTATGTGTTTTTAAAGGGTCTCATGATGAGTTGAACGAATTTACCTCTCACCTGAATGGGATGAGTCCAGATCTTAAATTTACTATGGAATTTGACTCCAAACGTGTACATTTTTTAGACATGTGGATTAAACTGGAAAATGGGAGATTGACTACAACTCTTTATCGAAAAGAGACTGACCGAAATTCATTTCTTTTGGCTAGTAGCTCACACCCTTACAACCTAAAAAATGGTTTACCTAAGAGCCAATTCTATAGATTGAGACGGATTTGTCATTCGATTGAAGAGTTTGAAGAAAATGCTATAGATATGAAACAAAGATTTTTAGATAGGGGATATTCTACTAAGAGTATTGAAGAGGCTTATAATACTGCCCTCCTTACACCCAGGGGCGAAAATCTCATCTAAATGTTGGGGGGGACAATAAACATAAAATTTTTCAAGAACAATTTTTGAAGGGGACACCAATAATACAGGCAAAATTGTACTTGCAAGGAAATGGGTACAGATAGAAAACGTTTCTCTTTCTCTATGAACGGACGCAAATTTAATTTTAATACATATGAATGCAGAGGTGAAAAGAGTAATACAATTTTCTACTTAAGTAATAGTAAAGTTACTTTAATAATATTTTACTTAAGTAAAAGTAAAGTTACTGGTCTAAAAATCTACTCAAGTAAAAAGTCATTTTAATTTTAAGAGTTACTTTTTTACAGCGGGGAGAGGTTTCTAGTATAGTTCACAAAGGAAGGATATATACATCTCAAACTATGTTTTTAATTGTAAACATCTCTACAATTAAAGTGCAATAACAAATGTTAATAAAATAAAAAGCTTTTTATAACTAAGAAACATTTATGGAATTATTTAATGATTTTTACAGGTGAGTTATGCACTTTTGAAGCAAAAATAATATGAGGTCAGCAGCTAGTAAATACAATCATTATATGAAGGTTGTAATTGATGTATTGCTGGTAACATACATTGTTATTAAACTATATACATAAATGAACATATAATGAGATGAGTGCCATGGCTATACACTATACATCCTTTACACGTTTATTAGCTCCCAGACCTGTGTACCTGATGTCTTTCAATCTATCTCTCTCGCGCTCTCTCTCTCTCTGCAATGTCTAATGATCTGCGCATTCTCGAGGACGTTCTCAAGTTGTTTGACTTGACGCGAAGCTGCTAGACCTCGGAAGATAATGCGCATGTATTAAAAATGCATCGTGCAAATTAGCGGTTAAACACGGTCGGCAATTCTCAAACTCCGTACTCAAGAGCATGAACCCTACCTGAATGAAACAATCGCTTTGCGTCAATGGCCAGGGGTTTCTTTCGTAAGAATTGAATTGAGGGTCTGCATTAGCCTGCGCCTGTCTCGTCCCTCTCCATGGTTCTTTTTGCGCGTTCCCCCGCCCATCAATCAATCATCCGACCGTGGCGCGTCTTTATCACCTTACTTTTTTATTTATTTTTACTCAGTAACGGATATGATTTAACATGTAGCGAAGTAACCAACAATACTTTAAACATACTTAAGTAAAAGTAAAGTACAGATTTTAAAAACTACTCAAAGTAAAAGTACACAAAAAACTCAGTTACAGCAAGGTGAGTAAATGTAATTTGTTACTTTCAGCTCTGCCTCACCTCTGCATGAATGCATAAAAATGTTTTCTTGATCGTTTATCTGCTTCTGTTCTCAGAAAACGAAATATGTTCATGTTTATATGTCAAAATAGTCCAGTTTTAAAACATATGAGGATAAACTGATAAGTGATGGGAAACGTTGTATTGTATATAGCTTATTAACGCGTCGGCTCCGTACACTTCTCTACCACCGGAATGTGTGGTGGTGAGGTAAAAGGGGCGTGGGCAGTGGACCAAACCACTGTGAGGCAAGGGAGGGGGAATCCAAATATTTAAAACGTTTTTTTGTTGTTGCTCCGTTTGCATTTGTATTGTTTCACTTCTTACACAACTAGTTTAAGTATTATAAATCATTAAATTATTTTCAATACACATATTCTAATGATAATTTAGGGGGGACAACCCTCAGATAGGGGGGGTCCTGTCCCCCCCGACCCCCCCGGGATTTCCGCCCATGCTTACACCACGTTCACAACTTCTAAAGAAGAGTTTTAAAAAGGAAAAAAAAATCTCTGTGTCTTGCATTACAACTTATACCCCTAGATCTTTTATCATTAAAAACACTATTATGAAGTACTGGCACCTTATAGCTGATGATGATTCTCTTCAAGACAAGTTTAAGGATCCACCTCTATTTGTATCTAGACGGGGCCCTAACCTCCGTAACAAGCTGGTTAGAGCATGTATGAGATCAGTTCCTTCCCAAACACTTTTAGCACCTCTTAGAGATGGGAACTATCCATGTGGTAATTGTGCTCAATGCAATAATACACATAAGACCTGTAATTTTAAACACCCTAGATCCGGCAAGAGTTATTGAGTTAAGGGCTTCATCACATGTAAAACTAAAAATGTTATTTACATTTTGAAATGCCCTTGTGACATGGTATACGTGGGAAAGACCACGCGGTGTTTAAAACAGAGAATTAGTGAACATAAAAGTTCTATCAGACGTGCTGATCCTAATTACCCTGTGGCCTGCCATTTCACTGAGTATGCTCATGCAGTTTCTTCTTTACGTTTCCAGGGAATTGAACAGATTAAATTACCTAGAGGTGGCAACATTGATAAAGTGTTATGTCAAAGGGAATTGTACTGGATTCATACGCTGGACACTTTACATCCCAAAGGTTTAAATGTGGATTTTGATATGAGTGTTATGTTATAGTTGAAGTTGTATATAAAACCAGTTTGAGTCTTGAATACTGCAATTTATGAAGTGTGTTACTGATGTTTGTGCAGTTTTCTTGTACTTATTGAGTATGTATGTATTCTTATATTTTTCTGTATGTTTCTTTCTTTACATTTCTTTTATGAATTGATGTCTTTTTCACTATGGGGAGATTGTGGTGTTGATTACAGAAGTAAAAACTACAACTCCCAATACTGAACTACAACTCTCCCACATGACTTTCACAGGTGCGGCAATCATTGTTGATTGTCTTGATGTGTCTGAACATGATTAAGCGATGTGCCGCATTTGTTGTTTGTATACCCTGAAGATGGTCTTTTGACCGAAAGCTTGGTTATTAAAACCTGTTGCTAAGGATTTAAGTGTGCAGACGTCTTTATTTTCATTATCCAGTAATTTTACAAAAACAAATTGTGTTTCTGTCGCACAGTTTGTAGCACATTTTATTAGCAGCGCATAAGGTCATGGGTTTGACCCCAGGATCACACAAACCGTGTATACCTGTGGTAATGTATACCTTGAATACTTACAGTGCGAGTCACTTGTCATGTGCCTTACTGCTTAAAATACCCCATGTTCTTTTATTAATGATCCATCAAAACCACACCAGATTAGTCTAATTTTATTCACTTTAAAAATTTTATTCAGTTTAGCTCTGAACTGTCCAGTTTTAAATGTCTAATGTAGTTTGATGCCGCTCCCTAGAGTCAACAAATCTTCTGTTCTAATTTGACAGGGAGATCCTCTCCATAGACCAATTACAATCAACCAGATCTTCCTGTTTCATTTTCTTGTGTCAAATTTTCCTTTGTGACATTTCACTAGGCAGGAATAAGACACCGTATTATCACCGCAGTCATCCTTAACTGTCACTTTTTGGGTTTACAGCATTGGTTCTCGACTCCAGTCCCACAGCTCAGCACATCTTATAGGTTTCCCTACGTAATACACTTTAATTATCAGATCATTAGCAGTGAGATCCATAAACTGTACTTAGGGTGCATCTTAATCAGCTCTTTTGCTTAATAGTCAGGGCACTGATCAAGGAGTTTGCTATTTTAAAGGGATAGTTCACCCAAAAATGAAAACTCTGTCATCATTTCTCATCCTCATGTTGTTTTAAACCTGTATTAAAGGGATAGTTCACTTTAAAATTAAAATTCTGTCATCATTTACTCATCCTCATGTTATTCTAAACCTGTACAAATTTCTTTTTTCTGATGAGCACAAAAGAAGATATTTTGAGAAATGATGGTAAACACACAGCAGTATAGACTTCCAGAGTAGGATCAAAATATTTTGGAAGTATTGTGATAAATGACAAAGAAAATATTTTGATAAATGATGGTAAGCACACAGTTGCTGGTACCCATTAAATTCCATCATATTTTTTTATTCCTACTATTGCTGTGTGTTTATCCATCATTTCTCAAAATATCTTCTTTTGTGTTCATCAGAAAAAAGAAATTCATACAGGTTTAGAACAATATGAGGATGAGTAAATGATGACAGAATTTTCCTTTTAAAGTGAACTATCCCTTTAACACAAAAGAAGATATTTTGAAAAATGATGGTAAGCACACAGCTGACTGTAACCATTGACTTCCATAGTAGGAAAACAAATATTATGGAAGTATTGTATTGTGATTAATAATAAAGAAGATATTTCAATAAATGATGGTAAGCACACAGTTGATGGCACTGAACTCCATCGTATTTGTTTTTCCTACTATGGAAGTCAATGGTTCAGCTGTGTGCTTACCATCATTTATCAAAATATCTTCTTTTGTGTTCATCGGAAAAAAGAAATTAATTCCGACAACATGAACAACATGAGGATGAGAAAATGATGACAGAATTTTCATTTTTGGGTGTTAATTGCAAAATCGAGTGCAGTGAAACATACTGTGCATCCGAAATCCCATTCTTCCATACTATATTGTAGGTGAAAATTAGTATGCAAGGCAAGTACAGTATGTGTCCAAATTCGTAGTATTCAATTAAGAGTAGTTGAAAAGTGCCTCAATTACCTATATTTCCAGCTAGATTTTGAAGTGTGCATTCGATGGACACTTTACGATCCCATACTGTAAAAAAAAAATGCAGCATTTTTGTCAAATCAACATGTATATTTAAGTTTCTTTAAAGCGACACTGCACTTTTTTTGAAAATATGCTCATTTTCCAGCTCCCATAGAGTTAAACATTTGATTTGTACCTTTTTGGAATTCATTCAGCCGATCTCCAGGTCTGCCGCTACCACTTTTAGCATATCTTAGCATAATCCATTGAATCTGATTAGACCATTAGCATTGCGCAAAAAAAATAACCAAAGAGTTTGGATTATAATCAAGGACTTTGTTGCTGTAACATGGCTGCAGGAGGCACAATGATATTACGCAGCAGTAAAAAATAGTCCCTTTAGTAACTTTTAATAGCAGGGGACTATTTTCAGGCAGTGCGTAATATCACTACGCTTGCCGCAGCCTTGTTACAGTAGCAAAGTCCTTGATTATTACGCCAAAATGAGAGTATAGTCCTAGCCATACCTAACTAGAAAATCGCAACTTTTAATTTTCTGTCAGTCTTAGTACACAGTGTAACTACAGAAGAGTCAAGTTTTAAATAGGAAAAATATCAAATGTCATTGGTTATTTTTAGCACCATGCTAATGGTCTAATCAGATTCAATGGATTGTGCTAAACTATGCTAAAAGTAGTAGCGCCAGACGCGGAGATCAGCTGTATCGAAATCAAATGTTTAACTATAGGGGAGCTGGAAAATTAGCATATTTTCAAAAGTAGAGTGATGTTGCAAAATGGCAGTTGTGTCTATGCAGTGTCAATGATTAACCCACTTCTAGCCAAAATAAATTTGAATTAGGTATTAAATGATTGTCAACAAAGATTACAAGGTGTTTGGGTTCATTTATTTATATATTATATATTTGTTGGCTATGATTAGACATCTATTAAATTTCATGTCAGTGTTTGGATGACTATTAGATGTCTTTTAAACACAAAATTGCTTGCTGGGATTTGACATCAAAGCTGTCATCAGAGCAAATGATGGAAGTATTACATTATGTAACTTTGGAAGAATGTTGAAATTAAATGTCTTTCTGTTTACACGTACGTGCCTACATTGGCATAAACTGGATCCTGAAACATCTTGATGTCTATAGTGTACCGCGGTAAAGTGTTGAAAAGCGTGTTATGGTTTAACGTTAACATTTAACTCTGCAGCACCCACACTGTGCTACTCAAATAATCAGCTCTAATCTGTTTTACCTAGCGGGCATCGTGGTAATCCACTTAAAACACAGTTGCGCCATCATGTGATGTCTTCCAAGCTCTGCCATTGGCTCCAGGCTAGTAGTTCACTGTGCCAAGTTGGCCGCCAATCAAAAACCACCAGAGGCTCAGCGTACTGCATTTTAAAGGTTACCATTTAATACAGTAAAACGGTCGCTCTCTAATATCGATTCAGACTGTGTACCACTTGTGTGTGCATGTGTGCCGCTGTGGGGAAGAATCAGTATTCTTTTATTACGACCTTACCGTTGTGCTTTTCTTTAAAAAACCACATGCCTAGATCCATGCCTGTGTTTATACAGTGATAAATGCGGTGTATCAGATATGATAACCTTTGCTGGAGGGGAACGCGGGTTAAAAAAAGCCCAACATTCATATAGAAAGCTCCCAGAGGTAAGTTGCAAGTTGTTCAGAGGTTGCACTTTCTCAGTTTAGGAGACTTAATAGAGTTCTTAGATGTGTTTGAGCATCAGCCATGTCTCCGATGTTTCTTCCTTGGGAGTAATAAAATAGAAAGAGGATAAGGTACATTTTCCAAAGCAAATTAGTTTTCTTCTCAAAAACAAAAAGTTTGCAGGTGCAAAGTCCACCTCCATTGCTCTGAATGGTACACTGGTACAGTAGTAAATAAATAAAAACACACCAATGTCTCTATTACAGTTTATTTTGGAGATGTGAATGGAAATGTTGTGACCTCGAAAGGGTCTTAAGTGAAAATAACCCATATCCATGTGTATTACAGGGGTCCAGTACAGGTCAGCTGTATTTTAGACTATCCAAACAAAGTCAGTAGAGCCAATAGGCATTGACAAGTTACTGAAAGGTTGGTTGTTGGAAAAAGTCCAATGCAAGAAATACAGTGGTGTTGTACAGGATGGGAAGGATCATATTAACTAATTTCAGTAGCATTCAGCAATTCTCCTTATTTCTGTTTTTGACAAGTCCACTCATTCACTTTTATTAAATGGTGAAAAGAGTGGTAAGAAATTTAATTTTTAATTTAAATTGTGTTTCTCAGCACCTATACTGAGATATAATATACTAAAGCATATTTTTTATTTCTCGCTTTACACGGTCAAGCCACTGAAACTATTGAAACCAATGAAGCTTACAGTAAACACATTGTGACACCTTTCCATATACAGTATAAGGTTAACAGAGCTTATATTTTAAAGCTAAATTGCTTCACGTTCTCATATTGAAGGTACTGCATGGCATCACATCATTCGGTTAATCTAGTATGTTTGCCTTATTTGATTTGACCTGGACCATAATGTGATCGAAAGGCACAGTACGGTATGTTCATATCTCTCTGAAACGCTCTATATAATGACCTTATGGCATCTGGAAAATGAGTTCATACGTGATACGTTTCCTTACCGTGTTTGTTTTCCTTGGAGTAGATGGTACTAAAGTTAATGCCGCACGACTGCTGCTGAAAATTTCATACACCGATAATCTTTCCTCGGGACATCACTAAGCCATCAAGAGAGAATGCTGGGTAATTAATCAGCTGCCCTTGACTCTGTCACAGCATACTAATCACCATTCAGATGGCTGGATCCAGCCTGACATTGAAATTTTATCAGAGATGGGACAGGACTGATAAATGGTTCTGTTTGACAGTTTTACCTGAAAAGACTGCATACAAACTAACACATGCCACAAGACTATGGCCATATAACTTGATGTAATAATTAAACATGATCTCATGAGATTTAGTGTGTATTTTTAAGTAAAGTGTGGTTGTGCCACGGACATTTACTAACGTTTTCATACACACTGAAACGTACAATATCGATGTGTTGACAGGACTAAAACGTTAATTATTTACGTATTAGCAGCTTTACAGACGTACATATTTGTACGTATTCCAATTCATAAATATTAAAATTCAGGGCAAATTGTAGGCAAGTTTACGCTTTTACCTAATGAAATGTTCATCACTTTCAGAGAATTACATAATAACAATAATTACACCAAACAACATAAATTCACAAAAGATAATGTTTTTAATTGGCTGTAATCCACATCTTTAAAATTCATTAAATTGCGAGGAACAGATCCGAATTTAGCCCTTTATCCAGCGATCTTGATGCCAGTTCTCAGCAGTGATCTTGCACCTTAAGAAGATTTATGACACATGTAGAACCCTCTGCGAGCCTAATAACCTTTCTAGTGCAAGGAAATGTCAGATCCAAGTTCAGGTGCTAGAAGGAGTAAACAACATTGAAATCACTCGTGCTTGACGCCTCTACCGCAGCTGGTCTGAACGCAGCATAAAGCCCGATTTATAGTCGCGCGTAAGTTCTACTATGTAGCTACGGCGTAGGCTATCCGTAGCCTGTGCGTAGCCTGACGTGCAACTTGCAAAATTTTTTACAGCGCGTCAGTTCTATGCGGACCGCAAGCGCTGTGATTGGTCCACCAGAACCTCTCCCGTCAGGTAAAAAAAACTGCGTCATAGGTATTTCCGTTTGCGACGGTGAAAACAAAGAATGGACAAGTTCAGGAGTGATTTAAAGCTCACGTAACACACGTTGTTTCTGCATTTCTGATGTTAATCTGGAGTACCTATAGAGTAGTATTACATCCTTAATATCTCTGAAGAGTCTTTAGTTTAATCAAATTTATAAAAGAAATATTAGCTTTACGGAATCTTTCCGATAACGTACGGAAAAATGAAGAGGGAGGAGTTACTACCACGGGAGGAGCGAGTACGAGTCATGCAACACTATACAACACTGTTTTAACTTATGATTCACTACATGTTCGTGTCATTTATATAATATGCACGCACCTATTTCCAACAAAAGACAGAAGTCTATTTACCGCATGCAACTCGTGACCCGGTTTGGGAAAATCCAGCACATCAAACACACACGCAAAACTCCGCTGCTACCCCGGATAATAAACTATATCAATTGTTTTCATAAGGCTGGCTTTCTTATCCTTACATCCAAAAACACACTTCTTCTTTCGTGCCATTGTTGAGTTTTGAAATTAAACAAAGCTTTGTCGCGTGATAAGATGTTTGCAAGTTCTAGCATCTCCCGCTGATTGACGGGTGGGCGGGGTTTTCCAGGGGAAGTGCCCATATAAAGATGTGATACGTATAGAAAACCCTGAAACGTCAGTTGGACCTGTTATCGAAAAAAACTTTCCGAAACTTGAACGAACCCTGGCGAAGTGCATTCGGCACAGAAATAATCTGTAACACGCCCAACTGCTTTTTTGACAATTTGCCTACGTTTTGCATGAGGAAACAACTCTGTAACTGTGTTAATAAGTCAGAATCCTTGAAATATCATTGAACCCCCCCTTTAACTCAAACTGCAACAAAAGTCACTGTTTATTTACTTCCATCATTGTTGATCTTCTCAAATCATACACAACAAGTTGCTGTTTCTTCTTCGTTTGTGGGTTAACTTGCCAAGCTTCTTCTTCTTTGACGGTTGCGCTGCTACTGTGGTTACACGTGTGTATACTGCCCATCAGCGGTCTGCGTGCCTGTTTGCACGTCGACGCGGACGACAACGCAAAAGTATAAACTTAGGACCTACGCACAACTATAACGAGCCCTTAAGAGTCCAAGACGTGTGCATTGAGTCCATGATGTTGCTCTCTAGTGCAAAGTAAAGCCCATAAACCCTCTCATGCGAGGAAAAGCATGCAATGCGCATGTTAATGTGAAACTATGATGATAACAATAACTATCGCCAACTATCGTCACGAAAGCCTGCTAGCGATATGTTTGGCGATCGTCGATGCACATTACTATCATCTATCTGCACAACCCTAATGGTGCGTTCAGACCAGCCGCGGTAGAGGCGTCAAGCGCGAGTGATTTTTATGTTAAGTCAATGTAAAGATGAGTTGACACACGTCTGGAGGTCTCGCAGCGCGAATGAGGCGTTTAGGGCGGCATGGTAGACACGTTTCCATGCGAACTAGACGAGACCTACAGATGCACGTCATTGAATTGAGCGTTGTCGCGGGAAACGCACGAGTTGAAAAATTTGAACTTTGGCGGAAAAACATGCCGCGTTAACCAATCAGGAGCTTGCTCTAGTATTGACATGATTACAGGAAGCGAGCGGAGTCGCAGAAGCCTATGGAAGGCCCTATTACAGGAGAGAAAAGTTTTGAAAAACCTATTAAAATAATTACACACAATAGAAGTAATGTACATGGCTTGTTCATACACAGTGAGAAGACACAGATAATGCTGGTAAGATGGTGTTTTTGCCCTGATTGGGACCCTGCCAGATCTTTGATGTGTAGCTATTCAGTGTCTATCTGCCAAAACATTTCATCTTTTCTTTTTCCTCCTCATCTTTTCCTTTGTTCAGGGAGCATCAGACTGAGGCAAGTGCCATGGTGATCCACGCATACACATACTGTACACACACAGCATCCCATGCAGGAGTCTGACAGCATGAAAGGTGAATGGAAGAAGGGCACAGCTAGGAAGCCTTTTGATCAGGATACAATTATTGTTTTAGTTAATCAGTCAATTTTTTATGCTCTAATATCTGTATGCCTGTTCAACGGCAAACAACAAGCCAGCAAATGAGAACAGACAGACAGAAAGAGAGAGAAGATACTTTAGAGGTGAATTGCATTAGATGAAAGGGGAGTCAACGGCATAGATTGCTGAAAACATCTCCATCGTGTAGCTACCGCACGGCAACATTGTGTCAAGTTTACGACAACGCATTGATTTTCAGACTTGAGGCCTCTTTGAAGGATCTGAGACCGAAAACATGTTTTAGATTTCGATTGCGGCGGAGCTTCCAATGCAATTGCGTAGAAATTCAACACGGAGACTTTAATCCACCGCAAGGCGATAATAAACAGAATAAATAAGGTGCAAAAAAATGTTCAGATCTAACATAAGCCCAAACGCACTGACGATCTGAAATCTAACAAACTATAGTGGCTTATTTACATAGAGAGCGAAACAGATTAAAAGTTAGTATCAGAACTATTGATGTATAAATTGGGAAGACTAACTGCAACAAAACAAAAAAAAATGCTTCATCACAGAGTGAGTTTTTAGGATGCTAAGTGGTACAAATAGCTGTTATGTTTTATATTGCATCATTTCAAAAGCTACTTCATAGGATTTTCCAGAGGGGCAACCTTTCTATAGGGAATTCCCAATAGGGTAGTGAATTAAACTGCAATTCATCGACTGGCCGCTAGGGGCTGGCTCCAAAAGGGAGTAAATTTCCATAGACCCCCATGTTACAATTCCCAACTTTACAGTAGAAAATAATGTTTACAGCCTCGTTTTTGGTCTGTATAGCTAATTTCGCCCTTCATGACAACTGTGAGGGGGTGAATGTTTTTGTAATTCATCCATTTAAATTATAAGTAAGGGATAATGTAGAGGCAGCCGGTAGTTATCGGGAAATAAGCCCCGACAGTGTGATCAGGACCCGACGCGAAGCGGAGGGTCTTGTATCACACTGAAGGGGCTTATTTCCCGATAACTACCGGCTGACTCGACATTATCCCGCTTATTACACGGCTACTTGTCACATAAGAAAAAAAACTGGACATGAATATGAATTTGAAACATTTTATTGGCATATTTGTTTTAAATTAACATTTTTATCCTTCCGCGAAACTTTGCACAGATGCATAAAATGATCGTAATACCTTATTAAGATCCTCTGCTTCATACTTGTCTGTCTCCATTTTTTTCTCTTTTAGCCAGTCTTTGAGAAGTTTTAATGCCCATTCTGTATTTTTTTGTGTGTTGGCTTCGTAGCTGTCATGCTCTATTTTGTCAAGTTCAGTCTCAGTAAGCTGTCTGTGTCTTGTCGTGGTTGTCCAGTGTTTGTCACAAGATGGCGCCAAACAAACAGTAATCTTTATTGGCGCGGAGCGATCTTACTCGTAAAAGTAGTACCGGCTATGCGTTATTATTTTGGAGCGGTTATTATTCGAAAAGAACGAACCTGCAAATGTCTCAACTGACCAATCAGAATCAAGCATTCCAGAGAGCCGTGTAATAATAAGCCTTAAAGTTCTACATAATTAAGGGCATGGCCACTTGAGTGACGGTTGAACAGCCACTGCTGTCACTAGAGTCGAGCTAGGGGGGGCGTGGTTTCCGCAACCAGGCACCTCTGCTTTACCCCCGTCCTGCCTTTTCACCCATTTTCGGATATCCGCTAGTGATGCACGGTTGAGGCACGGCCAAGATGGTGACGGCAGGCACCGCCTACTTTAAGCTTCAAAAACGATCTTCAGAAACCTGTCCCGGACACAACGCCCATCTTTTTTATAGTCTGTGGATTGTCCGCACCACTAGTGGCAGCAAATGGAACTGTCGTGAATGTTTTCAAACAGGTTTCCCAAATGTGACCCTCTAAATCCAGGCTGAAACGGATCTCCATGCAGTGCTCGCATGCAGTTTAGGAAGTTAAACAGTCTGTGTGTGCACAACTGCGCGTATCAGCTACCTAAGCATGGGCGTTGAAAATATAGGTAAAAACATTTTCTGGAGCAGATGCTATTTTGTTGTATTCTGGTGCCTTTTAATTAAACAATTTATTTTATAGCCTTAATGTTGTGTTTACCTTGGTGCTTTGAGTACTATATATAATGGAGTTCAAATTATATGGACTCAGAACGAGCCAAGTGGAATGGATTTGAGGAAGCAGCAGCGTGAAAGTTGAGGTTGTAGCTAAAAAACGAAACAAAGTTTAGTTTATTAGGGCATTCCTCAAGTGGAATGCATTTAATTTATGTCGTTCTGACAAGTGAACAGACAACTGTGCTAAATTACAGAATAAATTAGCTAGCAGCAATTCATGACAAAGGCAACAAGCTTTTTGTAAACAAAACAAAAAAATTCAGAATTTTTATTAAATAAACTAACAATATGTTACTAATAACACTATATTAACCCGTTTTAAAGAGCCACACGATATATTTTGTTGCGATGACGCACAGGCATTTTTGTTTATTATAAGCTCATATGAGCGTGTGACGAATTTTTTTGAATAGACTGTAAAAAAGATGACAACGCCCGTTCACTCTCTTCCATTGGTAAAAAGTGAAGCCGCCAGTGTCCCGATACGGCACTGACATCTTGGGTTTTGAGTCTGCGCAGTAGCGATTTCGGGACCAGTCCTGCGCAGTAGTGAGCAGGAATTAAAGCCGCAAAATCAAGGTCCCGCTCTCGCAGAATGCGCATATCACAGCTGTCAATCATGACGTGACACCACCGTTTTTATAGCATTAAATAAATAACTAAAAACAAACTTATTTTAAAAACAAACACTTGAATTTACATCAGTGTGATAAAAACAGTAAATGACAGAAACCAGCTTCGGAAAAAAGGTATTTGAAGTGTAATTCAATTTTTTAGTTGGTCTCAAGTCCCATTGAATAACATGGGGGAGGCGGGGTTTATGACCTATACTAGGACCAGTCACTGGGGGGCGATCAAGACATTTTGGCTTCACTTTCAGGGCTTGGTCTAAGATGTTGAAATGACCCCGCAGAGGTCAAGCAGGTTTGAAGAATGAATTGATGTCAGGTAATAGGATCACTTTATGTGTGGTATTTCAGAAAAAAATGCTTACGGCAGCTTTTTCCAGTGTACCACATCGCTTTAAATTTAAACAGTGACAACATCATTTAGAGATTTCAAAAAATCTGTGTGCCAAACATATGAATCCATCGACTGAGTGACAAGCCATTTCAGAGATTTCATTCAAAGACAATGTCAACGCCATTTAAATCCTCAGGAAAGGCAGAAAACCGAGTTTATACAAAACCTGATTTAGAGCAAGCACCAAAGACAAGTGCACAAATCATGTGATACAAGACTCACAAAACTATACACAAACAAAAAATTTAAAGCAAAAAGTCAATATAAACCATGATAAGATACAAAGTCACCTATAAGCGACAATCTTTCCTATTCACGCACATGCACCCCTCTTACAAACACGCTGTCTTTGATACAAACAGCTTTAGTTATACTGCGGCTCTCACGACTGGTAGCATGCTTCAAAATACTGTGAATATTGTCGGTAGGGCTTTGATTGCACAACAGGAACAGAGAGAGGAGGAAAATTCACAGTGTCTAGTGACATTTACTCAAATTATAAATAAACAGCCACAACCAACAACAAACAAATTTTCCACGGGTGAAAGAAAGTACATGTTAAACAATTATTTCCCTGTTATTTTTCTCTTCTTTTGATTTCAGTTAGAGAGTGGACATGTTTGTGTGTAAATCTGCACACGTGTGATTTCCAAGGTCCCACTGCAGGATTAATGTGTTAGTACGTCTGTGCCGGCCATGGTCCAGGGTCCCACTGCACAAAAGTGGGTATGTGTGATATGTTTCATCCCCTTAGCTCAAATTGATTCTTCTTTTGGGCTAAAGCTACGTCGCAGCTCTAGAGCTGTATTTTCTCTCATATTTAAACGCAAGCGAGATTAGCATGGTTGTTTTTATTTGCAGCTAAAATGCCTCTGGGTATTGAGTCAAAGCGCTTGTTTCTTCCTTCATCTGTTGTTCTCGGAGGTCCCTCTCTCTCCTTCTGTGCGTCTCATAGCATCTAAAGTCCTGCAGGAAAGTCTAAGTGAATTTTGTCTATTCAAACACAGCAGTTGATCACATCACAGCACAGATTCACGAACCCTGCAGTGCAACCTTGACAACAGGCAGATACCAACATTCATACACTGCATTAACCTTCAAAATAATGTTGTCCATCGCAGCACAACAATAGAACTGTTGGGGGTGTTTATACCAACGTTTCAAACTGAACATGTCAAATTTTCTATGCATATTAATTTACAAGACTAAAACACGCATACGCAAACTTTAGAAATGGGTTTCAAAGTTAAGGTTTTTAAAATGATACCATTATCATCTTCATGTACATTACAAAAATGCTAAATTTATCAAAAAAGTAATGCATGCGTATAATGTGATCAGACATTTTGTGACATCGCCAACTACTGGCCTGGATGCATGCAGCGTCTGAACCATAGACTTTAAAAAAACCTGGACGACCTGTCTCCATAGACTTCCAATGTAAAAGAAAAAAAAAACGAAGTGCTGGGCAAAGATTAATCGTGATTAATCACATACAAAATAAAAGTGAATTTTTGCATAATATATGTGTGGGTACTGTGTTTAATTATTATGTATATTTAAACACACACACATACATATATACATTTTAGGAAAAAAATATTTAAATTTTTATTTTTATTTATATATAATATAAAATATATACACACGATTAATCTTTAACCAGAAGTAAAATAAATATTTCAAAATATTTTAAAATGGGTGCTGACATCTTGGGCTGATGACGTCATTTAGAGCCAGAGAGTCGTGCAGTGGTGATCATGAGGTGGAGCCACGATATTAAGGCCCCACCCATCTTCCCATTTAACTCAATTACAAATGCCCAAATCAAGTTGTTACACCCCTTTTAATACTGTAGCATGTAATTACCAACTTAAAACAAAACTTTGAAAAACAAACACTAAAAAGTACATCATCATGATAAGAAATAACTAAAGTAACATAAACCATCGTTGGGAAAAGTTTATTTGAAATGTAATTTGATTTTTACGTTTTTCTCACCTCCCATTTGTTAACATGGAGAGGGCGGGGTTTATGACCTATACTGCAGAAATCTCGCCGTATGAACGGTATTTTCATCCTAATCCTGCCTCCCAAACCTAACCATATACCCAACATTTCACAGGATTTAGGCTGTAGCTGTATCCCATCTAGACAGAACTGCTGTTTTAATCTTAATTCTATCACCAAACCTAACCCTTACTGTACGTTCACACCGCCACAGACTTGCGCTTCCAAAGTTACAGAAAGTCATTCATTTACAATGGAAGCTGGCTTCTCTCAGCTGCAAGGGGCGTCAAATCCATCGGCGTCACGTTTTGGGCATCTTGAGCAACCAGAGCGTCAATCAGAAAGTTGAAAGAAGCTCAACTTTATGGTAATGAGCTATGACGCGGCTCAGCGGAAAACCACCAGCAACCAGTTGGAATATAGCCTAGACGTTCTTCGCCGGCTGATTCCGGAGAAACATACGATGTAAACGTTCGTTAACCAAAACATTAGTTACGAGAAAACAGCTTCTTTGGAAGCTCAAGTCTGTGGCGGTGTGAACGTACAGTTAACCCAACATCTCCCGAGATTTCGGCATTTGATGTATGCCTTCTAGTCAAAGCCAGCCGACAGGGGCCGATCGAAATATCTTGGGTCTACTTTTCATGACAAGTGTGGCACCCCTGGTCTGAACGTGGATAATTTTGACAACATTGTCTTCTATACAATACACAAAAAAACACAAATTAAATTTTGGGGGTTTTTAGTACATTGTTGGTGCATAAATGTTCACTGAGAAATGGCGGTAGATGAGTCAAAAGTCATATTTATAATTAATACATTTGTAATTTCCTTTGATTCATTTTGTTCACAGTTTGTTTATTTACAAGAGTGAGAACTGTAATCTAACAGAATTTATGAGCAAAACATGACGTTATTGTTATTGTTAATTCAAGCAAATAAATGAATAAAATCACACCTTTCCCGGCATGTAAAATACCTTTATTTGAGAATGCAATTCAACCTTTTGCTTACATAAACATAGCTTACGTTTGCATTGAATGCAGAGGCCAAGACTATAATTTTAAATGAACAAAATTTACATTATTCCAATTTAACTAGGTTCAAACATATAGGAAAAACACATTTGTTTACTTTTGTTGAACTTATGACTCCAAACCTTATTACATACGGAAGTATAACTTCCCAACCTGGTCTCTCCCATAATGACAGAGGATGAAAATGACTGCAGTGCACACACATAAACTCGCACACACAGATGGCAAAACAAAACATATGGATGGTTTGATAGACTGTGTGAATGACAGACAGAAATTCAATTTCTATCAGATCTGTCAGAGCCAAGGGCCTAATTAAACATCAAACCCTATCACTTCTGTGAGCACGAGCTGCTCTCCATCAACCTGATGCAAAAAGTATGCAACCTCCAGTGGCGAGTGCACAAACACACGCGCACACATGCAATAACCATTCTCTAACTAGAACCTGACACCCAGTCACACATACACCCCTTCAAAACCGAGCTTCAAAGCGTGTCACAGATACTTTCACTCCTCACAAATAAATATGCAGTGAGACTACTGGAATCCATCACGTGACCGGCAGGAGGTTGAAGAACTTGAAAAGAGAACAGCTTGCGATGAGAAGGTTTAAACTGAGATCATTGTATGCGCCTGGGCTGACGTGGTGCGATATCGCTGACGCCCTCCACATGTGAAGGGCAGGCTTTGTTTGCGATTTTGAAACAACACCAAGGCCGAAACAAAATATAATTTTTAATTAAGGTCAAACGTGTGAATCACTTCAAATGGCTGCGGAATCAAAGGAAAAGCAAAAAGCAGAACCACAATGTCTTTATGTTGCACGATGATTAGACAGAATACGTTTCTTGGGGCCAGTTGCATCAGCTGTGTGTAAGTTACAACTAAAAGGGAAATTAAAGGCCGGAGTATAATCATTTTTTCGTATACGCGAACGCATGCACACAGTCTTGCAAAGCATAGTTTTTTTGACTCGTACGTGTAACACAGACGTTGGATGCATGTGCATTGTACGAGGACTCTTATGTATTTGTAAAAAACACTGATCTATATAAACGACTGGATTGCGCATAGAACGGTTAACGTTACAGCATGAGGTGAAGCCAGCGCAGAGTTCGAGCTGCCATCTTGGTGTGCCCAACCAGCAGAGGGCGTCATTGACTTACATTCAAAATCATGATCTAAATTTACCCGGTTTACAGCGTATCAGTCACACCAGATACATTTTTAGGATATGTGTACGTAAATTAATTGTTACTTCTGGGGTTATTTGCAATGTTTATGTTTTAATTGGGCAGGATAAGAGATTAATAATAAAACGTACAGTGAGTGTGTCTGCTGCATTCTGTTAATGACACAAGTATAACGTTTTTTTACATTAAAGCTACACGTCAACGTTATTTCTCTGAATAAGTTTAGGTAATAAGTTCAGAATGAGCATGTTTGTCATTAATACTAAATATGCTACGGTCTGTCCGTTGATCTGATACTGTAATGAAGATGAATGTATAGTAACTAACTGTTTAAAAAGCAAACTGTACAACTTTCAGTAAATAACTATGTACATGCTTAGGACGTTTGCGTTATTATAATGTACAGAGATATAAAAACGTAGACTAGTAAAGTGATGTTTTATCATTAAAATCTGATAACGTCTATTGATAGACGGTAATAGAATACCAATATGGCGGCGCGGTGGCTTTACAATTGTGACGTCATGCACAATTCAGACATTTATATAGCTCAGTTGTAAAAACCAACGCAATAGGTATTTTACGTGTTGGCTAATTCGCGTTAATTCGTATAACCACATTCGTACATTTCTGTAAAATTTGCCTTGACCCATGTGACGTTGGGGTTAGGGTTGTGGTTGGGTTACTGTTTTTGTATATTCGTACGTTTTTCAATGATTAAATTCATATGAATTAATGCAAACTTGTATAATATGTATGAATTCGTGTGAGATCACGCTGGTAAAAACGTAACTATACTTCTATCTCAAATTCTGCACTACTAACGATTTTTGCATTGCTTCATTAAACTTAGTCGAAGCATAACTCTACGTATAAATTACATTATAAATATTTATGTAAGCTTCTAATTAAAAGTTAGTGGATGTGCAGACCAAAGCTTTTACGTCGGCGTATGTATTCATTTTTTCCAATTGAAATGCTGCTTTTTCCAAAAAGCCAGCAGCTTGTGTTTTTTGCTGCGTTGACAGCAGCCGCTCTGCGGTTTTTACGCGCTCAGCGCTGAGCACCTAGAGTTAAAAAACATTCAACTTTGGGTGAAAAGCTTAGCTCGTCAATGTCAGTTCTCACACAGCCGGCCAATCACAGTGGAGGAGGGGAGGGACAAATATCACAACAACCAACTGGCGCATCGCACAACGATTGATAAACAAAGCAGAACACCAACCAAAGCGCTCAGATGAAGAAAGCTGGCAGTCTGCTAAAAAATGGCATTCGGTGTCCATCTGCCGTTTTCAACCACATTTAAAAGCTTTGTTCTGCACACCCCTAATGGTTAAAATTAAATACCAAACTGACTGAACTAAATCAGTAAGCTATTGTTTTACTCGACAGACTTAAATCCTTCACATATATAAGATAACGCTCACATTTATTAGACAGACTTAAATCTTTATATAAGATATCGCTGACATTTACAGTCACTTACATTTTAAGAGAAAGAACATTATATCAGTAAATTACTGTGTAAGCAGTTTTCATCATGAACCTGTCCTATAAACAGTGCGTCCCTGTGTGCATCGGTCTGTGTTGTGCATGGCACAAAAACTATTTGATGAACAATGTATGAATGAATGTTATGATATAAATTTTACAGTAAAAACACACACAAAATACTGCCACAGTGCTGCTTCTTACTGGAAAAGCAACATTTTATTTTAAGACATCTGCTGAACTATTGTCACACTGCTGAAAAATTACTGTCGATTTATGTTTAGTTTTTTTACTCCCCAACACTAGATCACAGATGGTGAGAGAGAGGGTAAAATTAAGAGTGAGAGCTGGAGAGGAGAAGAGGGATGGAGAGAGAGGAAAGGAGAGGGGGTTGATGGTGACAAGTGAGCCAGATGAGCAGAATGATGCGATGAATGATTGACAGAGATGAGTTCAGATAATGGCTGCTCATTGAAACAAACACAATCACACTTACAGACAAACAAAAGTGTTTTGTAAAATGGATGTTATTTCTCATGAAGAACATGATTTGTCTTGATCATTTCATAGAAAAGAGTTTGATGTACTGTACTGACATGCACTAACAGAGGACACAGATTTCACATTAGACATAATGACCCAACACTGCTGTTGTATGCAAAACAATATGCAAAATGGCATGAAAATAATTTTTTTTAGAAATAAACGACTCTTAAAGGACTCTGCTGTTATTGATTGTCTGTGAAAGTTTACCGGATATAACGTTTGTTTCCGTGAAAGAAGTTTGTTAATGTTGTTACTGTTGAAACCGTCTACAAAGAAGTATATTGGGTTTAATATTGGTCACAATAGACTTTGAGCGTGCACAAATTCTATGCGGACCCCTAAGGAACTGGATATTACATAAAGCGGCAAGCCGTTGTCTGTACAAACCAATTTATTAAAATATTTGTTTAAATGTTAAAATATACCATTTATTTGAAGATGCAGTGACAGGGTGATCCAGGCAGCTTCTTTTTAAAAATGTATTTTATAATCTAGATAGAAAGCAGTGTAGAACAAGACAGGATTGTGTGACACCGCTACTATTAATATAAGCAGTGGATTTCCTGAAATGGTTATGCAACAATGTTTCAATCCACAACTGGTCGCAGATTCTCACCTGAACTTAAAGGAATATTCCATTTTCTTTAAAGAAAAATCCAGATAATTTACTCACCACCATGTCATCCAAAATGTTGATGTATTTCTTTGTTCAGTCGAAAAGAAATTATGTTTTTGAGGAAAACATTGCAGGATTTTTCTCATTTTAATGGACTTTAATAGACACCAACAATTAACACTTAAATCAACACTTAACATTTTTTTCAACAGAGTTTCAAAGGACTATAAATGATCCCAAACTAGGCATAAGGGTCTTATCTAGCAAAACGATTGTCATTTTTGACAATAAAAATAACAAATATACACTTTTAAAGCACAACTTCTCGTCTAGATCCGGTCCAGCGCGACCTAACGTACATGCGTAGTGACGTAGGGAGGTCACGTGTTACATATATAAAACGCACATTTGCGGACCATTGTAAACAATAAACTGACACAAAGACATTAATTAGTATCAGTTGACATACAACAACGTAGGAACGGTCCTCTTTCTCAACACTTGTAAACACTGGGACATAGTTTCGCGTTCGTCCTCTGTGTCCTCTTGATGTCATGACGTATTGCGTGAGGTCAGCTGGCGCATCACGACCGGATCTAGACGAGAAGTTGTGCTTTAAAAGTGTATATTTGTTATTTTTATTGTCAAAAATGACAATCGTTTTGCTAGATAAGACCCTTATGCCTCATTTGGGATCGGTTATAGTCCTTTGAAACTCTGTTGAAAAAAACTGTTACGTGTTGATTTAAGTGTTAATTGTTGGTGTCTATTAAAGTCCATTAAAATTAGAAAAATCCTGCAATGTTTTCCTCAAAAAACATAATTTATACTCGACTGAACAAAGAAAGACATCAACATTTTGGATGACATGGTGGTGAGTAAATTATCTGGATTTTTCTTTTAAGAAAATGGAATATTCCTTTAAACTTAGGAATGCAACGATATGCATTTTTTTTTGCATGAACTTTGTTTTCTCTCTGCCGCATCCGCATGTGTACAATAGGAAGTTAACGGAAAAATAAAATCTAGTGTAACCATCAGCCACACTACCAAGTGATAAGCAAATTTTTACCAAAATACCATACAGTTTGATTGAACACATGGCATTTTTTTTTTTTTTTGCTGTTGACAAGCCTGTCAAATCATACCAGTGATCCACCTGTTCAATTTTCGCAAAGCTCTGTCCATAGTCCCTCCAGACTATTAATAGAAACTGAACTGAGAAAAGTGAAAGAGTTACGATATTTCTCAAGTATGGAACACATTTATAGCATTTAAAGTGCCCCTATAACATTGCTAAAAGAGGGTAATTTTGTGTATTTGGTGAAATGCAATATGTTCACGTGGTTTATGGTTCAAATTATTTCCCATATACTGTACATTATTGTTGCTCCTCCATGTCCGCCTTTCCGAAACGCACCCATGTTTAACCCCACGCCAAACCCCAACAATCACAAAAAACTTTATTGTACCTTAGATTTTCAATAAACATCAATCTGTTTGACTTATAAGCTTGTTTGGGGACCTCAAAATGTCCCCACAAGGTCACAAAAATAGTGGTAGTTTTAAAAATAATTGGTCCCCACAATGTGATAACACCAAGAGAAATGCAATATAATGAAAACGAAAATAGGGTCTCTTTAACCCATGAACTTATACTTATGACACATGAACTTATTTTAGTATGGGTTGAGCACAATATAATTTGTGTCTCATATGACTTCTGTCAGCTGATTCTGGAGAACCATGCAGGAGAGATAAAAGTGTCGTATTTATAGACCAAAAGTAAATCACAATAATCTTAGTTTGCCACAGACTGCCAAACCCATTTAATTATGCAACTCATTCTTTCTCTTTAATGCGTTCTGTCACCACGTTCACTTACTTTCTGCACCTCCACACTGCAGCACTGATTATATGCACCCACATTCATTTGCTTAGCTTTCAACATGAAAGGCAAATGAAAGTAACAGTGAAAGAAAGCCAAGAGTGAGAGCATATGTGTTACTGATTTTGCTTGAAGTTAATGTTTGACTGCCTTAAATAGAATAGCAGTTATTGCAGTAGTTAGCTAATTTAATGTGTGGGTAATAGTTTTTTAAATACATCAAAATCAATCAGAGAGGTTATTACAATTAACTGGTTCAAAATACGTTTTAATGTATATGTAGCCTGCATGTGAAAATCCAGCTAATGTAATCACATTTTTTGTGATTTACTGTTTTCAAGATAAAATCATCATAAAGTGAAATAAATGAGTATAATCTATACTTAGATTATGAGATTTTAGCCTGAATTTCACAGACATGGTTATATATATATATATATATATATATATATATATATATATATATATATATATATATATATACAGTATTGTGCAAAAGTCTTAGGCCACCATGCCACAATTAATGTTATAGTGATCATATATAATTGTTTGTCAGTCTCTTTAATAGAATACATCCAGAAAATACAGGAAATGTGTATTTTAAAAACTGTATAAAAATGTAAACTTTTAAAGGGGCCATGGCACAAGACTTTTTTAAGATGTCAAATATATCTTTGGTGTCCCCAGAGCACATGTGTGAAGTTTTAGCTAAAAATACCAAATAGATAATTTATTATAACATGTTAAAATTGACACTTTGTTGGTGTGTGCAAAAATGTGCCGTTTTGGGTGTGTCCTTTAAAATGCACATGAGCTGATGAAGTGCAAACACTGATCACAATGACGGTGGTTTGTTGCAATTGAAACTCAATTGTGCTGTGAATTATTTTTTTCTCCCTCTTTTTCTCTGCACTAAATGGCAGTGCTGTGATTGGATAGTGCAGATTAAGGGGGCAGTATTATTCTAATAAGAGCTCCATATGACATCATAAGAGGGCCAAATTTCAACGACCTATTTTTGTATGTGCTTGTAGAGAATGGTTTACCAAAACTTAAGTTAATGGGTTGATCTTTTTCACATTTTCTAGGTTGATAGAAGCACTGGGGACCCAATAATAGCACTTAAACATGGAAAAAGTCTCATTTTCATGCCATGGCCCATTTAAAGATTTTAGTGTAAACTCTCCTTCCACTTGAGCAATAGCAGGAAACTGCATGATCTCTTAAACCTAAATAAAATTAAATCCTAATTTCTAATTTGAAAGAAATTACCTTAACATTCTAGATAAAGTAATACCACAGAGGTTGCCTTTGTTATATTACTTGCAGTAATTAGGTATATTATTGTTTTAATAGGGAAACAAATAAATAAGCACAACAAATATTTCATCTACAAAGAGAAATATGCCTTTAAAAATGCACCAATGACAGGCTGCTGTGTGCGCGCGTCATGTGTACGCAGACAAGAGCAGCTGTGAGGAAAATGAAAGTTTAAACTGTCAAAACTTTAAAACGCATGCAAATAAGAAACTTGCGGCATGAGGATGCTTGTCCGCGATAGACATGTGTTGTATACGATGTTTGACGGGGATGTGTAGACGTGTTGCGCTGTTAGGACCGGAGCGCGTCCTCATAAAAAATACACATTGTAAAGGCAAAGAGAGAAATCCAAGTCTGCACATCGCACATGAGCAATGGGTTATTAAAATGCTCGAACTGCGTAAAAATGATCTCTAATTGCATTCAGGAGCCCTATGATGACAAAAGTAAACAGAAAGATCAGTTTCATGAGATTGGCAAATTTAGTGAGTACCGATCGAGTCATTTAACGCCGTTTTCGGTCGATACCGATCTGCAGCCGATCAATCGGAGCATCCCCAAGAGATAACACTAAACACAGATGATGCCCAAAGAAGACATTTAGTCCTGAAAATTTAATTTTTTATGTTTTTGTATATATTTCCTGTATTTTCTGTTTGTAGACTGAAAAATAAATATGGATGGGCATTAAAACTTCTTAAACAACAAGTCTGGTGATGGTGGCCTAAGACTTTTGCACAGTACTGTACATACAACATATACCCCCGGTGTCATAGACAAGGCTTATATGGAGGACCACAAGAGTCATGCAAAATGTAATAAAGAACTTCAATATTTAATAACTACATGGACAATAAAAATAGCAATTAATAGATTTGTTTAAAAATTCATTAATTAATCTATAAATAAATAGACAAAGTTATAAAAAAATCATTTATGTAAGATTTTATTAGGCAATAAAAAGTGAGATTATAAAAATAACGTAGAAATGAAATATTAATCCATTAATAAATAGTTCAAATTAATATAACAATTTATAAAAACAACATAAAATACTCAATAAGTTCATCATTTTAAATTGCATTTATAAATTCTTAATTAAATAATGGAATTTCAAAATGTATTTCAAAAAGCGATTTAAAAAGAGAAATAAATAACTGGATTTATAAATTGAATTACAAATACAGGTTTAAATTAGGCATTTAAAAGGGCATTTCCGTTTAACTTTTCTGTTTTCATTTTCCCAATGATTCTCCTTATTCTTTTCGCTATTGGATTTGCTTTTCGTTTTAGCCTCTCTATTTAGCTTTTCCGTGACTCTTTGGGTCCTTGCAAATGGTCAAATGAGAAATGCAAATTAGCTATGGCCAGGAGGATGTAACAAGCTCGCTGATTGGCTCTGATTGTACGTCATGCGCAGATTTATAGATCTCAGATGAGGACCCAAAGAGTCACGGAAAAGCTAAATAGAGAGGCTAAAACGAAAAGCAAATCCAATAGCGAAAAGAATAAGGAGAACCAACGGGGAAATGACAACAGAAAAGTCAAACGGAAATGCCCTTTTAAATGCCTAATTTAAACCTGTATTTGTAATTCAATTTATAAATCCAGTTATTTATTTCTCTTTTTAAATCGCTTTTTGAAATACAATTTGAAATTCCATTATTTAATTAAGAATTTATAAATGCAATTTAAAATGATGAACTTATTGAGTATTTTATGTTGTTTTTATAAATTGTTATATTAATTTGAATTATTTATTAATGGATTAATATTTCATTTCTACGTTATTTTTATAATCTCATTTTTTATTGCCTATTAAAATGTTACATAATGATTTTTTTTGTAACTTTGTCTATTTATTTATAGATTAATTAATGAATTTTTAAACAAATCTATTAATTGCTATTTTTATTGTCCAGGTAGTTATTAAAAATTGAAGTTCTTTATTACATTTTGCATGACTCTTGTGGTCCTCCATAGGCTTAGGGCTAAGACACATGTTTAAGTTGTCTAAGCAGAAAAGAACTTGCACTGACAGATCCTAAATTATGCTAGTGCCATTATTTTGTCTTAAGATACAAACCAGTAACAGGTTTTTCTAAGGCACGTTTATAAAATATAAAGGTATATAAAAGTATATATAATTTAACTAAGGCCTAGTCCATGCTTTAGCTACTGTTTTGTCAGTAAAACCAAGCCATAGATACCCAACTTTTTAGATATTGAGAAAGTACATAAATATATCAGTGTTCAAAACTGTCTCTTTACCTTACTTTAGAACAGTAAGCTTATAATAATTAATTATATTTTTGCTACAAGCAAACTATGTGTTTTGCAAGAACGTTTGCTAAAAATATAAAATTTACATACTTTTTTATCTACTAACTTTTACCTTACAGTAATTAGTCTCATGGCATTTGTTGAGTAAAAACAACAATTATATCCAACTGATTCCTAATTAGCACAGATATCACGAATCAAATCACATACAGTACTGTACAACAGTCTTAGGACATCATGCCACCATTCGATTTGTTGGTTTTGCAACGGAAGTAATCATTTATAATTACAGTATTTCACAGTCTCTATGTGAAATTATGTGACTTAACATTACCTTTGAGCAATAGCAGGAACAAACAGGATCTCTTTATGAAACAAAATCCTAATTTCTAATTCTACATTGTAAAAAGATTTATTGGTGCAACTTAAAAAAGTAAGATACCTGAGTGCCTTAAAATTTTGAGTTAATTTAACTTAAAAATATTAGTTAACTAAAAAGGTTGAGTAAAAATGGTTGTCAACTATTATTATTAAAGGGGACATATCATGAAAATCTGAATTTTTCCATGTTTAAGTGTTACAATTAAGTCCCCAGTGCTTCTATCAACCTAGAAAATGTGAAAAAGATCAAATCAGTAACTTAATTTTGGTAAATCATTCTCTGCAAGCATGTGAAAAAATACATTTGGCTCCCCCTCAGCTCATTTGCATGTAAAAGACACACCCAACAATGGCACATTTTTGCTTACACCTACAAAGTGGCAATTTTACATTCTATAATAAATTATTTCTACGTTACTGTATTTCACATACATACTCTGGGGACACCAAAGTTTTATTTGACATCCTAAAAAAAGTCTTGTCCCCTTTAAATTGAATTAACTTAAAGTTTTAAGGCAACCTGGTAACTTACTTTTTTAAGTCGAACCAACTATTTTTATAGTGTAATCTAATGACTTCAGGACTTTACTTCAGTCTCCTCAGAAGAGTTTAAAATGTGCTTGGTGCCTAGCGGGGTTACCAGAGTCCTGCACGGGTCCATTTTTGGAGACCCGCTCCCGCCCATACCCGTAAAGTTCAGCACCAGATCCGACCCGTCACCCGTGATAATATCAAAATTAAATCCGTTAAAATCATTCAAATTAAAGTGCTTTATTTTTTATCTCGTACCTCTCAACATCACATCAGCATCATGAATGTGCTAATGAAACAGGCTAAAGTGCGCTTTGTTTTGCGCTATTCAAGTAGCCTACCATCGGCACAAATGGAACCTGATAACTACACAAATAGATCTATTAATAAAAACAGACCAAGAAAAACCAGCCTACCTACACAACCCCTGCTGTGCTACTAAGTCTCGTCTCGAAATGCTTTCAAAGAGAAGATGTTCAGCTTTTGGCTATCAACGGCAAAACTTTATGTAACTCCTGCAACGCTCGCTCCAACTAGGCTAGGAGAAGAATCAACAACGGTTGCGCACCACTTGCGTAGTGGTGGTGACGTGATGGATCAAATGTCATATGTTGCGCATGTAATAGACATACAAATTTTGCATATATTTTAATTCGCGCTACTACCCGCTAGCACGGAGTTAATAATCTTCCCGCATCCCTGCCTGTTTTAGACACTTTTTTGCAGGACTCAGGGGGTTACAGTTAAAGGTTAAAGCCATTTTATTCTGTAAAGTGTGCGTTTTTGTATTTTTTTTGTATATTTTCTTTATTTTCTGTTTGTATATTAATAAAGAGACTTTGAAAAATACGAATGATCATTAAAATTCCCGGATATTGTAGTTCCGGAAATCCTGTACTGTACCAGCTGCCATTGAGATAAATTAGACAGTTAACTAATAGTGTACTAAATACCTCATTGACCTTTCCATCAACAGCAGAATGCATACTTTGTGTATTATGTGAACTGGAACGTACCCGCAGTGCACATTTGCACGCTCCAATCTGATTTCAGTTTAGGCAAGACAATGTGGCACATTTACAATGGTGGCCCCAAGGGCCATTGCCTTCTCCTGCCATCAATCTGTGCCCTGTCAGAAAGCTTTCAATGGGAACTATCTGAATATGTGCAGAAATATCCATCAATCAAACACAGGAATTGTAACCAATATAAATCTTTGTATTTAAATACAGACAGGTTATCAGATAGAGGCACAACAGCTACATAAGCTCTCATCAGATATGAGAAGTTGCACCCATTATTCATAGCAATTTACTTTGCGCCGTTTATTCAGACTGAATGATGGCTATATTTACTCTAACATGGGAAATCTTATTTGTGTATATCACGGATAATTTAATCTAGTGACCAAAATTGATTTAGCCAAAATGATTTAGCAATAAGATGGCAGTGATAAGCCCAAATGAGAACTTGACAAATCGGAATAAGATTTACGTGATAAAAAATCCCATAACTCTATAATTTAGCACGCGGTTGACTGACATAACATTTAAGCTCAATAATCCACTCACCTCGGAATAACACTGAATAACATTCAAAATGGCGCAACTGAGGTCAGGAGAGACCTTCAGAAAACTTTTGTCTTTTCCGTCCCTCACACTTGCAATAATTACAGCTAGTGCTCATTCGGTGACAGCCGTCTTCCGGTCCGTGCACATCGCTAACAAGGCTGCTATCCATATGAATAGCAATTAGCTCCTATTACCTGATGTCTGCTTTCAAAGGGGATGCGTGTATTAAACACACCGACATGTGTCGGAAAAATCAGTGATCAGTGAACACTTTTTTTTACTCACCTGACATTTGTTTGGTAAAACTAACTGTAGTGCATAACAATTTGTTTCTGTCCTTCATTTGGTAGAGCACTGAGCTAGCAACACAAAGGTCATGGGTTCAATCCCAGGGAACACGCAGGTTACAAAAGTAAAGCTTGAATGCCCTATAAGAAGTGGCGGACGGTGACTTCTTTTTCCGAGGGCGCAAGATGCGAAGTTCGTCACAACATGTATGTATAGCCCGTCATGTGTGTGGTTTGTCATTTCAAAATATGTGTTTGGCGTGTCGAATGAACCGATGTGCATCACGTGTCTTGTCAAAATAAGTGCTGAAGACGCGGCTAAATGGTTTATGATAAAAAAAGATGCTCACGTTTACCAGACACTCGCGTAATATCATGCGTAACCAGAGTTTATTGTTAATGGAGTGTCTTGTGTGTATTTTGTGAATGTGAACGTCTCTTTTATCATAAACAGTTTTGACGCGTGTGCTTCAGGCACTTATTTTGACAAAACACGTTATGCACATGATTCACATGACGCAACAAACAAATATTTTGAAAACACGGGCAACACACAAGACACTCTGAACACTTATTTTGAATTTCCGCCCATCAAAAGAGCAGTCATCAGCCGCAATGCCTCTAAGTCACTTTGGATAGAAGCTTCTACCAAATGCGTAAATGCAAATATGTGACCCTGGACGACAAAACCGGTCAATATTTAACTTGATATTTATACACCATCCGAAAGTTTAATAAATAATCTTTCCCTTAATCCACTGATGGTTTGTCAGGATAGGACAATGTTTGGCCGTGATCAGTAGCGGACCGTGACTTCTTTTTGAAGGCGCATGATGTAAAGCTTGTCACAATATGTAGCTTTTCATGTGTGTGGCTTACGCCCCATTCAGACAGCCAACGACAAGCAGTAGCAGAGCGACGCAATCTCATTCATTTCAATGGAAACCTGGCGACTTCCGGCGACACGAGCGAAAGTGACCGTTGGCGACCGTATGGGCGTGTCCAGCGACGCGAGAAAGTTAAGAAAAGTTTAACTTTATGCAAATGTCGAGCGACTTTCGGGAGGGACTACCAATGAGAACAAAGCAGTGGAGTTCACGTCATCCTTCTCTTGTCAGTTACTGGAGTGGATGGTACTCATTTGTTTATGACAAGCAGATTTAGAAACGCCTCATTGAAAGAGACGGGCGACACACAGCGATAACGTCGCTGGCTGTCTGAACGAGGGGTTAGTGTTTATTTCGTCAGACGAGACAAGACGAAATATGTTCGTCAACGACCTTTTTTCCATGACAAGACGAGACGATGACGAGACTGCACCAATGTCCAAAAGACTAAATTAACATGCATTTTTGTTGACGAAAAAAGACGAGACTAAAATGTTTTGCATAAAATAAAAACTAAGATAAAATCTCTCTTCATTTTCGTCTACAATCGTCTCTACTACATTTTATGCAATGAGGTCATATTTAAATGTGAATTCATTCATAAAAAAACTGCGTGCTCTTATTATGAAACTGCACGTCTGTCATACTCCAAACGAGCTCACGCTGCTGAAGTCTCCATGCTAAGTGTTCACAATATATCATCCGTTTGCAGTTTTAGTCCACAAACGTATTATATATGAGAAGTATTGATATTTCTCCGTTGTTTCCATCGGATTTTGTATCAAATAATCTTCATATGATTTTTCAACAATTGCACACGCAGCGATTCTACTATGGAAAAGGCATACGCGATCAGGTCAGTAAGAGTCTCATGTGTAAAATGAGCCCACACACATTATGATTAATATTTCACAAACAGCTAAAAAGTTTAGTGTTATGCAGCATTGTGTAGATGTTTTTGTGTCGTAATCTCGTGCACCTGTTGTCTTCAGTAACTTAGACGGCTTGTCTTTCTGATCCACATTCGCTATTTACCAACATTGTTGATGTACCTTATATTATTCAAGTATTCTGAATGTATATTGTGAGGACAAAAGCTTATTATAAGTTACTGATCGCTGTCTGGGTGCTTTCCCATCGCCCATCACTGAATGAATGGTGACGCAATTTACATGCGATAGAGATACGTCACCGCCATTAACAAAGTTGCATTCAACAAAAATCATTAAAAAATTGTATTTTGTCAGGTGATTATGACATTTAACCAATATTTGAGATGTGTGTAACACTATTTGACTGAAATGGTTATCAGAAATAATCTCAGAAAAAAATTATATAAAAAAAAAATGTTTTAACTAAAACTTGACTAAGATATATTAAGTCTTCTTTTGACTAAAATTAGACTAAAATGACAAGACGTTTAGTTGACTAAAACTAGACTAAAATGACGGGACTTTTAGTCGACAAAAACTTGACTAAGATACCTTGAGTTGTCTTTTGACTAAAACTAGACTAAAATTATGAGACTTTTAGTCGACTAAAACTTGAACTTTTAGTCGACTAAAACGAAAATTAACACTAGTGTGGCTCGTCATTTCAAAATATGTGTTTGGCAGTTCATCTGAATTTAAGTGCATCACGCGTGATGTCAAAATATGAGCATGCTGCAGATGCTTTGAATGAAAACAGAGACACTTGCATTTGCCAGATACTCGTTTAATATCATGTTTAATTAGAGTTTAGTGTTAAGTTAGTGTCTTGCGAGTATTTTGTGAACGTAAATCCTATCGATGGGTGTGCAGCAGGCACGTATTTTGACAAGATAAATGATGCACATGGTTCACATGACGCAACAAAGACATATTTTAAAATGACGAGCAACACACATGACACTCCGAACACTTATTTTGAATTCACGCCTCTCAGAAGAGAAGTCACTGGCCGTGAGACTATTTGAAAACCCTGAATAAAAAAATAAATATTGAGAAAATCTACGGAGCCCTTAAGGGGACATGGAGCAAAAATTAAATAAAGTTAAGGTTCACGTAAAACTATCGTGTGTGCATGCGAAAGTTTCATGTGTGAACGCAATAGTTTCACGTGAGCACAGGAAACTATTTGGATTTTTTTTACTCCAATGTCACCTTAGGAGCTCTGTAAAAATCACCTTTAAAGTTGTCCAAATAAAGTTTTTATCAACACATATTACTAATGATAAATTTTGTTTTTTACAAATTATCTTCATGAAACATGATCTTTACTTAATAATTTTTATTTTTTATCATTTTAATCATCAAATGTATTGTTGGCTATTGCTACAAATAAAGGCATGCAGTGTACAAATAAACTTGTGCTATGTGCGATGTTGATTTTGAAACTGTAGCTTGTCAAGTTTCAGGCTACACATAATTCAAATGTAATTAAACTTTTCTTTAAAAAGTATGGAAGTTTCCAGAAGGAACTTATATTAAAATGATACATCAAATAGTCAAGTACTGATTCTTAAAACGGCTGCTAAATGATAAATCAAATGGAATTTCATTTCCCCATTTGAGAACAAAAATAAAAATGATTAATCAAAAGCTCAAACCGACATCGCAAATGATGAATCTAAACTGACAACTTGAATGATAAATCGCAAATGACATGTTATGTAAGGCGTATCAAACAAGGCGGCTAGAGACAATATTACAATATACATCAAGCTTGTCAATCAATGCATGTGGGCGGGGTTTATAAGCAGTATAATCATTGGCTAGTCAGACAGAGAGGACAGTTTAGGAACACATGTTTGATTGAAAAATATGAGAATGATGTAATATTACGATGCACTGCTGTTTGCTGGAAAAAACTGCACCTAAACAGCTGAAATACTGTCACTTTACTGTACTTTTAGGAAACTGTTTAGTTGCTACATGTAGTAAGCCTCCAGCACTGACAATACACTTACTTATGAATACACAGTGGCTGAACTTTTCTAAGGAGAAACAGCAGAAATGTCTAAAATAGCTTCTGTCCATTCTTATTCCTCTCTCACATTTTTTTTGTTATAATTTACTCCAAAAGCAAAGAAAGCAAGTTCTCTCTCAAATTCTTTGTAATTCTTTGATTTTAAAGCATTTGTCAGATTCTTTTTCTCTTTTAGTCAAGGTATGCGTTGTATCAGTATGCACGCTACCCATGCCCTTATTCGGTGTGCATTACATTACATTTATGCATTTAGCATAAAGTCCACACGACTTACAATGCATTTTATCAGAATGCATTTTCCACTCGGAATCAAACCTATGACCTTTATGCGCTGCTAATGCGATGCTCTACCAACTGAGCTACAGGTACACTTTGATACAAAGACATTCTTCTTAGTTGTCTCTGAAAGAACATTTACATAAATCAATTTATGTTTCTTTTCTGTTTCTTACATCCATAATTTACAGCTTCTTATAATTCCTTCACCAGCTCTTTCATTACAATAAGAAAGATAGAGAGAGAGAGAGCTGTCATTTTAAAGCACACAGTAATGTGTGTATTCAAGTACTGTACTCGTGTGCGTATGTAAAGTGTGACATGGAGTTAATGCTTGATGACAGGGCCAACAACTGTCTCTTTCATGTGCCAACTCAATCCTATTAACACAAGCCCGCATCTTACTGTCCCTTTCGCTTTGTCTATCTCTCCTTCTGCTTTCAAACTGAGTTAAGAAGGTTAAACACACGCCTGATATTGTTATGCCACACACATTAATTACTAGTGAACGTTTACACAAAAACGTTTACATTTTGATTCCTGTAATAAATAAATTTCTTGGCCAGCACCCTGAAAATGCACACATATATTAGGACTGGCCTGCCTGTTTGAGTCATTCACAAACAAAATATTCATAATGTTATTGTCTTTTGCATAGGTGTGGTCGAAATAGATTGTGCCTTCCTTGTTATCTTTAGTACATTTCCTTGTTAAATCTATGTCAAAGCACTGCGCTATTACCGCTATACAGTCTTTGAGGGTACCGGCATAGCATTAAAGAGATAGTTCCCCAAACTTTAGGCTTAATATGATTTAAATTGGTGTTCCAAAAAAGTCCACCCCCCTCACAGTTGTCATGAAGGGCAAAATTAGCTATATAGACCAAAAACACTTTTTGTACCAGGCTGTAAACATATTATTTTCTACTGCACTGAAAAAAAAAAGATTTTTTAAGGTAAGTGGTTGAAATCAATTTATTTAAGCTACATTTAAACAAAAGTTTTTAATTTTATTTATTTTTTTTCTATTTTTTGTTTGTTCAAATGTAGCTTAAATAAATTGATTGCAACCACTTACCTTCAAAAAAATGAGTAAATTGAATGAATCATTTTTTTAAGTATGTAAAGTTGGGCATTTACATGGTGGTCTATGGGAATTGACTCCCTTTTGGAGCAAGCCCCTAGCGGCCAGTCGATGAATTCCAGTTTAAGTCACTTCTGTATCGGCTTCATCAGAGAGATCGGAAGGTTGCTCCTCGGTTCGGATGAACACTAAGGAAGATATTTTGAGGAATATTTGTAACCAAACCGATCATAAGCTTCTGATCTGTTCTGGTTTGGTTACAAACATTCCTCCATCATTTTGGGGAAACACATTCATTGTAATGTTTACTGGATTTACATTCCATTGTCAAACCATTAAAATGTCATGGTACTGAAATACCATACTATGTTAATATTGTGGTGTATAAATATATCTTATGCTACGTACACACCGAATGCGGGGCATCGCATTACTCGCTCTAGATTACTCGCGGGATTTAAAGGAACAGTATGTAAGAAATGTATATCAATTAATCATAAAATGGCCCTGATATGTCACTACACATTAAGAAATAATTTTCATTTCAAATACTTATATCACTGACAACAGTGGTCTGGCCAGGATATTGTCTTTTAAAAAGTGGAGTTGCAGCCCTCAACTGATGTTTATGTTGTCATTTTGTGTATTGGCCACCACCAGCTATGTGATTGCAGTACCAGTTTTAGCCACAAGTTTTGTGATTGCAATACCAGTTTTGGCCACAATCCTACATACTGTTCCTTTAACTTTGTGTCATGCAAATTTTTTGCTTGAGTTGAATATTTTTAACTTGGGCGAAGACGCGTTTGAGGCAAATAGCGTGTGTTTTCGCGGCAAACGCGCCACCCATATCGCGTCATTTGCATCGCCCCACGCGAAGACGCATCTGATCGTGTCTTTGCGTTGACTTTGTATGTAATCTCCTCTCGCAAAACGTTGAATTCGCATCTGGTGTGTACCACAGGGCTATTCAATGCTTTCATCTGGTTGGTTGAGAAATGTCCATGGGTATGCATTATTTTTTGATAAACGCACACCTGACCTGTCAAATGTCTTAAAAAACACCAGAGCAATGTTTGTGGTCACGGTGGTATAAGCAAAATAATCGGCTGAGGTCCTTTAACTCTTTCCCCGCCATTGACAAGTTAACTCATCAATTAAGAGAAAATTGCCAAAAAACTCACCAATGATGAGTTTTTACTGCAATCCATATTTCCACTACTATCCACCAGGTGGCGCTCTTACTAACTTATAAAACCCGGAAGCACCCACTAAGGCCAAACAGTAAAATAATTGTGTATGTTTTGATCATCGCTTGTGAAGTCCTTCACAAAAATGCAGCTTTTTGCTAATTTTTCTTTTTTTTTAAGAAACCTACCCATATTTGAAAGGAGATAAAAGAGAGCAAATGAAGATAGGATGAAACTTTTTGTATGTTTGTAAACAAATGGTCTGTTCTTTCATTTGATATATTGTATGTTTATATATTTAAAAAAGAATATTTTCTGGAAGGCATTAAACTTTTTTACAATTATTTGCTTCGCGGTATGCCACATTACCATCGTGTGCATTATTTTCAAAAAATTAAACGGCACATCGTCAATAATTCCTAATATCCTATTTATATGAAGGCAATCATTTAGTACCATTAATATAAAGGTAATACTACAGTACAGCTCATTTTTATGTACAACAAATGAATATGTAGCATTGGGAATTCTAAGGAGAAGGGTACACACACACACACACGCGCGCATGCACGCACGCACGCACACACACACACACACACACAGAGAGCTCTCTCTGGACTTATCTTTCTCTCCTATCTCCTTTCTCTGCTACACATGGTTACCTGTTCTGCTCCAAAACCTTCACAAAGACTTCCAGGGAGTCTCGACCAACTCCACAAGCTTTCTCTTACATTCTCAATCATTCTCAACACTAATTTTAAAACATAAATCACAATGTACATTTATAATAATGACATTACATGGTAAAATACTCTATAATACACATGCTTTTGAGTCTTACGTTGGCTTTATATTATACCCTTTGGCTGTGTCACAGACTCCAGCTCAGTACTTCACTAACAAAGGCAGAGAACAGAATCTGATGGTGATTCCAGGGAAACCAGTGGATGTTAAAGATAAAGAGCAGACCTGACCTGAAATAGATCTCTTGCTTTTGAAAAATATGCAGCTCTTTTTAAATTGTGGATCTCTCAGTTTTTCTTTCCACGGCAAGTGTGTCAACTAGGTTGTGCTGCTTTATTATAGAGAAATGCCAGTACACTGCAACAGCACAATCTGCTCTCATTGAAAGAAACATTCATCCACACTTAACCTCGATCTGTATCGGTCCAGACAACAGTGCATACAGATGAGCACGCATGGACAAACACACAGGGCTGCTATCTTGGCAGAGCTAATCCTAAGATCTTAACATATTTTTTTTAAGTCATAGTTTTTATTTAAGTCATGTCATTTAAATTTTATTCAATTTCATTTAATATAACTAAATTCAACTAAATTTAATACTTAAACTTCTACAAATAGTTCTTTAAAGGGAACATACCTGTATCATGAAAATCAGACTTTTTCCATTTTTAAGTGCTATAATTGGGTCCCCAGTGCTTCCATCAACTTAGAAAATGTGAAATAAAACAACCCACTAACTTAGTTTTGGTAAACCACTCTCTGCATGCATGCGAAAACATAGGTCATTGAAATTTGGCTCCCCTTGTGATGTCAGAAAAGGATAATACCGCCCCTCAATTTTCACTATCCAACCACGGCACTGCCATTTAGTGCCAAGATCAGCTCATTTGCATTTAAAAGGACACACCCAAAAACAGCACATTTTTGCTTACACCTACAAAATGGAAATTTTAACATGCTATAATAAATGATTACAAACTAAAAGCATAACTCAAAATATATCTGCGACTTCATTTGTTTGTTTTATGATCTGCTTTCCAGTAACATTGGGGTTAGGGGTGGGGCTTCATTTGTGTTTTTTGAGAATAATCGTACCTTCTTATACATTTCAATTTGTACAAATGTATACAAAATCAGAGATCAGGTTCTGTTAACCCATTGCCGGCGCGTGCAGTGAATTTCAGAGCAAATATAAATGCTGTTACATTCGGTACAGAGTATTTAAGCGGCTGACACCATTTGTCAAATGAGACGATTATGTACTTTTACTATGTTAATGAAGCAATTAATTCAAATCTCAATAAGACCCGTGTTATCATTTCTGAGCTTTGAAATGTATTTAACCTCTATTCTCCGCTCTTTGAATATCATTTGCTTCATCTGACCTTGTGTTTCTCTTGCCATGTGACTGGTCCATTATTAACGTGAATGTCCCACTGTAATTTGTGTTTTTTATAATTATCATTAATAACATTATTTTTTTTAAATCATTTCCAAGGTCAGTCCTATGGGCATGTGGGTCTGTTATAAAGCTCACACACACTCATATAAATGCTGTGAACAGTTAGCGCTGTGAACATTGTAATTATAGCTCAGTTAATTGATGTCCAAAGAGAGGCTTTGATCTCAAATAGTCCCTGATGGACAATTGTGAGGCGAGTGATGTTGTTATAGAGATACATCACACCTGACCCAGCACTCGGAAAAAAGTGGTTGATATTCAAAAAAATAATATCCTCGACGCTTCCAAAAACACATTTTGCTGATACAAAACCAGTTTTTTTCTTGATTTGGTTGTTTGAATATTTGATGTCTTTTCTGAACATTTTGTAGCAACTTAAAGGTCTAAATTACTACAGGAAACTCAACTGGTGTGAATTCAAATATAAACCTGAAAGGACTGCTGAAAGCGCTGTTACCTTTTGGGGCTTTTGACAAACAGTGGTGCAGTGAAATAGTTAAAAAAATGTAAGCTCTAAGACACTGTGTAATGTTTGAAAGCAGATTATGCTTCTATTAAAGCTTAAATTTTGTTCACACAAATACATTATGATTGTTAAATAATTGCATGAGTGAGATCTACACTTTAAAAAAAAAATATAATTGTTGCACTTAAATATTTAAGTTGAATTACCAATTCATTTCTGTCACGAGTCCAAGTGTGCTTTATTTCCCTGTTGTTTCTGAGTTACTTCACCCCCTTGTTTGTTCCCGTGGACATTTATGGAAACAACTCTCACCTTGTTTGTTGCCATAGCAATTCATTGATAATCACCATCTCACCTGTTTATAAATAGCCCATGTATTTCAGTTGTCTGGTAGGGCTGGGCGATATCAACATTTTTTTTTTGCAATACAATGCCAATACTTTTATACACTTTTACAATACCAATACTGCTTATTATTGTATATACACGGTATACACCCACACGCACAAATGCGCTTGTTGAATGGCACGTCACTCATGTTGCGTACTCGCACACCGATCAATGTGTATCAGTGTTTCCCACAGGATTTTGAGAGACTTGTGGCGGTGATGACGTCACACTCTAATTAGCATATATGTGACGTCATCACGTGTTTGCGTTTGATCCGGTTTGATCGAGTGTTGGCACCTGAAATATGTTTCACTTCTACTCTTTGATCTGTCACGTTATATTGCATTTTAAAACAACTGATTGCTATTATTTACATATTATCAGTTCTGTTGTCAGACATAAAATGAGCAGACTATAGCCCTATTCGGATGGGATTAGTTTTACGGTTGTAGATGGCGTAATGTAATTTTACCACAGGACGTCTGTAATATTGATGGTCAATTCGGACGGGATTAGAAATCTCAGTTAAACATTCAGAAGTGGGAGGGGTAACTCGATTGCGCAGCAGGTCACCTCTCTCGTCGTCATGTGCACATTGCTTCTTGATATCAACATGACACAGACGAGAAAAACTCGAAACACTGTGTTTAATTTCAGTTTGGGGAGAACGTCAGTTTCAGGAACAGTTTTGTGCCTCTGAGAAGTGAATTTGACTTTTTAAAGTTTGTGTCGTGTTATTCAGGAACTGACTTGCCACTGACTTGTTTTTTTCGCCTAGAATACAAGTAAATGCTTAAGCGCTTTTATATTTGAAAGAAACCCGCAAAATAACAGGAAATTACGAAACGTACGTGTATGTTTACAGCTGGTCTATAAATCACCATATATTTACATTGAAGTCTTACTGCTGTTGTTCTTCTCATCAATGTCTTGTTATGAGACCCTTTTATTTAAATGCGAGTTTTATTGTCGCGTATAGCGCAGACAATTGGGTGCAAATTCAGAAATATGAGAGAATACACAGTAACTGTTACACAAAGTTACTACAAAACACGTGCACAGGCATATCGCATTATAGAGAGGGAGAGAACGGGTGTGTGTGGGAAACACTAATGCTAACCTTTCGTCAAGTCATCGCCGTCTTCTCTGTCAGTAAAATCTGTGACTGTTGACGTTTACGCGAGAAAGTATACGGAGGAACGGACAGTGAAAGACCGCCACCTTTTCACGCTCATGTGAGAGTGAGAGTGAGAGAGAGAGAGAGAGAGAGAGAGAGAGAGAGAGAGAGAGAGAGAGAGAGAGAGAGAGAGAGAGAGAGAGAGAGAGATAGAGAGAGGGGCGCGCGTTGCATGCAACATAGAAAGGGAGGGGGCGCTGGGTGCTTGCAACAATGAATTAAGACGTTTTTAAACAGTAAAATCTAAATGTAAATGGGGATCATGAAAAATCTATTTGTGGCGGCCAGCGCTGATTCTGTGGCGGTGCGCCACGAATAAATCAACGTATGGGAAACACTGTGTATTGTCAAACACACAGGAACATGTACTTTTGATGAAATTATTAATATTTTTAAGACATCGATACTTTTTCGAAAACATCAAAACTAATATAATTGGCTTATAGGCATTGATGCGCACATCTCAATTGTCCGGTATTGTCTGTGTAATGTTGTTCCTTGTGTTACTTGTGTTTTTTACATTGTATTATACTTTTTGCTGTATATTAAAGAGCACCATTTCATTGCTAAAAAACAATGTTATTTTGTGTATTTGAAATAATACAACGTGTTCGCGCGGTTTATGGTTAAAAAACAGATTATTTTCCACATACAGTACAGATTTTACTCTCTTCCTGAAACGCACGGATTTAAAAAACTCTGTATCCCTGATTGGCCAGCTAATTTGTACATTGTGATTGGCCTGAATACCTCTGACATCAGCCGGAAATGTGACACTCCTTACCATGTTTGAAAGATTTGGTTGCTAACAGGAGTTAAATTACAGGCTGAGTCTGAAGCGAGAGGAATTATGATAATGTCGATCTTCATTACGTAACCAATCCCAGGAAGTAAACTGTTGCCTACAATCCGTGTGTTTGTTGAAGTCCAAGAAAAAAGATTTGCGTTGGGGACGATAACTTGCATCATCGTTTACTTAGGGGTTTGTACCTTTTTCATATTGTTAACATGTACTACACACTTACACACCAAAGGAAATTTAAAAACATGAATCGGACAATAGGTGCTCTTTAAACTGCTGCATTTGGATCCGCTTCCCTTCTCCCGTCAATTTCCCGTCAATTTCAACTGTCTTGACTAGTAAGGAGTTTCTATAAATTATAAAAATAAAGTTGAATTAGCTTAACCAGCATACCAGCAAGACCAGCATATGTTGTGTTTTGGTGCTGGTTTGCTAGTGAACACCAGCTAAACCAGCATCAAACCAGCACCAGCATTAGCACCTAAACCACCACCAAACCAGCATTAGCACCAGCTAAACCAGCATTAGAACCAGCATCCCATGCTGGTCATACCAGCATATGTTGTGTTTTGGTGCTGGTATGCTGTGACCACCAGCTAAACCAGCATAGACCAGCATAATTCCCATCCTGGTCCATGCTGGTTTGATGCTGTTTTTTTCAGCAGGGAAGTTATTTCAACTTTATTTGTATAATTTATAGCAACTCCTCACTAGTCGAAAACGTTGAAATTAATTGTAATATTTTATATAAATATATAAAATTGTGTATTTAACAGCAACAAGGATTTTTTTGTGGGGACAGATGAATGTATGGTCAAATGCAACAGACATAATTTGTTGTGGTATTTTTTCTGTAAATATAACACTTCACAGTATCAACACCTTGCATGCATCATGGAAAGTTACAGGCTACTGTTAAACATGGTCATGACAGGTGTTAAACAACTAGATATAACTATACAGACAAGGTTAGCGACAGATTTATCTCATGCTAGCACATTATGTACCTTTGAACCAGTGTAAATTTGTTTATTATTACTATACAATACATGCAATGTTTGATGCACAGATACAGAACGCTTTAACCACAAAAGTATCTAGATTTAAACCTCTTGTATTTAAAATCTGCCTATTTATTAAACTCATACTATAGAGGAGCTAGAAGAAACTGGAAGGTAAGCCTCAGTTAAGACTTTAGAAAAAAACGTGCTACCTTAAAATGATTTAATAGTTTTAACATATTTTATTTAATTGTCATGCCCAACCTTTGAAAATGACTTACTATTACTGACCCCACATTAAACTTGTAATAGTGTTTACTATAGTACACCGTAGTAAAATTCCTAGATACTGTTTTTGAACCTTACTCTAGTAACATATAGCACTTACTACAGTTTATTGATTCACTATGGTTAACACAGCAGAGTGTACTGTAATATACAATAATGTTAAACCGACAGGCGGGAGTTATTTTTACATTATACAAGTTATAATGAGAAGCCGTGAAGTCCAGAATGACTGTTAAGGCCCAAGTGACAGAATATTTCATAAAGCTCTCATCACCTCATCAGTGTGCCATCTGTACAGCAAAACCACAACGTCTTATGCTAACAAACGGCTATGTGCACGCACATACATAAATAGCCAGTCCCTCTGAAGCGTTCAATATCTTTTTCTTTCTGTCTTATTTCCTCTCTCTTTTATTCCCATCAGACCCATTCTTTCGAAGCCTGTAAACTTGACTAAGATCCCTGTGCTTTGCATACGTTAAGCCCAGCTCTGCTAGCGTCGGTATGACTTAGCGCATTAGCTTTGAAGCTGCTCTTATTGCTGCGGTAATACCCCATCCAAGGTTTGTTAATACTGTTCGCTAGCCCCAGAAGACTGACTGACAGATGCCTTGATTAGCGTAGCATGATAAAAGAGAGGTTTGTGGATTCTAGGCGTGTGCATGGGGCACTATGAGACCCCTCCAATGTTCTTATAAGATTAACACTGTTAATCACTCCCGTGATTACCTGAAATTACACAGAAACGTTCGATGGCAAATGGTGAAATGATTTAAGTTGAGAGGAACCTAAAACAGCAGTGGATCTCACAATTTCTACCCAATAAAATATTCAACAGCTTTGCATAACTTGAAAGATGTATAACTCTTATAAAAATAACCAAAAAAAAGGTTTTTATGTTGAGGTTTGTTATGGACACCTTGTGGAACTCTGACCCATAGTTAAGAAACAATTCTATGAATTTGGGCCTACAACATGGGTACCTGGTACAACAATACTGTTTTTTCTGCAACTTCTAACCGAATGTGAACGGCTAGAAATAAATTCTGAGGCAAAACACAGAAAAGGAAACCGCTGAGAATGTATGGAGACCCTAATTAGTCTAAAATAGTTCTGCGAGACGCATGGGAATTAATGCGAGCCTGGGGAAGACATATTTTGAGCATGAGTGCAGTGAATTGTCAGAAAAATAAATGGCTCCTCCTTTACAAGAAGCTAATGAAGGTGTAGGTGGTGAGAACATCTGACTGGCAGCAAACATTGTGAGATGTTTATACATAGACTGAGTCCGCTGACCTGAAAGTAACCTCAAATCAGCTAAGATGTTAACCTAACTGCGCTAGCACTGAGGGATTGTTAGGAAGCACGCTAAATAACCGTAATGCTTCAAACGCATGTAGTCTTGGGGAGCAAACAGAAGCTTCCCACAAGTTAATAAGCAAAATCTCTGCATTATGTCGTCTTCGTACACAAACAGCTCACAGGGTATTCGACAATCAAAAGCTAGATTCCTGACACGCTGCCTAATTGCCTCCAAACCTGGCACACACGCCGAGCTCCACAGTTAGCTGCTCTGTTAGCGTGTGGCTAACAGTGTCTGACCGTCATAGTTTCTCTACAGGGCTCGCTGCTTCCACCCTACAGCGACCACTGGTCTCTCACAGATGCTACATTAATAGTGAATTGACAGGCATGCTTTGGGTGTGCATAGACCACTAATGAAGCAGCTCGCAGCCATTTTAAGGCCTCGCGCTAATGTGCCACATGCACAAACCCAAATTAGCGCGACCTGTCACAGCTGCTTCAACAGGAAGGTGTTAAATTCACCAAATGTGCACGCGTGCGCGTACATGTCGCACTTGCCTGTGATCTCCCAGAGTCTTTTGGTGCTCGACACGTAGGAGAAAGACCCTCTTATTCTCTTTAGCCCACGCTCAAGGCTCAGGGTACCTTAAAGCGTCTCCATATCACTACAGGAAACAACCCCTTCTGCTGTTTGGCATTTCAGAACGAGTTCCCATCGGGCAAAGTCGTCGGAACAGTCTGGAGGCTAAAGAGAAAGAAAGCGGGTGAGAAAAAAAGAAAGAGGGCTGGGAGGGTGGAGGGGGTTTCTGGCGATGAAAGACAAGAGTGAAGGAATGGAGAGAAGATCAAAGCAGACTCCTCCACTGAGCTTCTGCATAAAGCAATCTCTTTATGAACAGCCAAGAGAGGGGACGAGTTAGCCAACAAACACGCAGCACAATATGGTGAAACATTAAAAGATGACACACGGACTGAAACAAAGACACTTTTTTGCCCAAAATAGATGGCATTAAAATACCACAGATAAAAAGTTACATGAATTATCCAGTTAGACCAGAATTAATTTACTGTAACTTAAAAGGGTCATAGCATACATTGTTTTTATCATTTTATGTTTTTTTAGCCCGAGGTCGGACTTTAATGTTAATAAAAGCAAATTTATACACAATTTAGCCTTGTAGTTTGCAATACGTTGTGACAATTACAAACAAAAAACTGAGATGTGCCACACAAGCTGATAAGATCAAACTGTTAAAATATTTTTTTTAAATTGAGGTCTTTCAGGAGATACAAAGTGGCGAATACAACGCGTAACCAGAAAAGCTGTTTTATTCCTCATATTATTAGCAATAAAAATACTTAAGGTTTAAAACACTAAATATACAACATTCACAGGTACTGTAAAGTACTATACAATACATTAGGAGTGTAAATTGGACAGTTTTTTTCTTATTCAATGTTTGTAGATCCATCAAAAATTTCTTCGATGCAATTACAATTTGATTTCCATTCGATAAATTTATCAATACTTTAATATGACGAGCCTAGTTAAGCAGATACATTTTTAATAAATCACAAATGCAACCAGAATATATAACGTTAATGTTTAATTAAAATTTATAAAAGGCACAATCTCTGTCCCAATTGGGACATTTACAACAACAAACTAAGAATTTTTTTAAAAATAAAAATAAATAATGAGGGCAACATTCAAAGTCTTTAGTATTTCAGCTGGTGCTGGCAAATGTTTTCTGCCAATCTGTTTGTCCAATCCATTTTCCAAATACAAAATTCCTCTTTAACATTTTGTGGTCTTAAAAACACGGCTTAGGTTTGAGTAAAAAAAAAAAAAATCCATTTGGACAGTTAAAATTATTCTGCAACTGAACGTAGCTATCTTTAATGCTGTTTTAATAAAAACAATGCAATCTAATTAAAAAATTAAATGAATTAAATATTTGTTTAAATGGGAATATACCAGTAATATTTGCTTTCCAGTAGAGCTATGAATCAATGTTTTACAAAGTATTCATTGTTGTTCACAGTGGATATTTTTCCATTCATATTTTAACAGATAAACATTAACCACAGTGCTTTTGAATAAAAAAAGGTAAAGTACATATTTTAATGTAACGTTTAAACAAGTAAAAAAATTGCATCCGACAGCAGTCACAACACCTTCTGCCACTTTTATTGTGTTTTTGCTGCTATAAACGCTTTGTTGCTGCATTGCATTCACTTGCTGAGACTAGCACATGAAAATAAATGAAAATGCGTGCTTTGGTGGAAATACTTAGAAGTCAAGGAATAAGGATACAGAGAGTTTTGAAAGAAAGGTACCTCATATCAATATTTTATGTGGCATCAATGCATCGTATTGTTAGAAATGTAATCGATGCATTGATCCATATCGGGTAGTCATGTTAATGTATTCATACAATTTATATCAGTCAGATATACAGATTTATATGACGTGTGTCCGCAAAAACAGTCATAAGGGTGATTTTTTTATTTGAGATTTATACATCATCTGAAAGCTGAACAAATAAGATAAAATTTCTGTAGAAATTATAGTATTACTGGCAACGTTTGCCAATAACTTACTGTGGATTTTAAATGTAAGTTATTTATTGGCAACAGTTTGTTCAAAGTTAAATGAACCTGAAACATTTTCAGTCTTTATCATCTACAGTAAGTTACTGGCAACCAGCTGCATAATACAGCTATTTTTTACAGTATACTTAGATGAATGGTTTGTAGAATAGGACACTATGTAGGTGAAAATATTGAAAATCTGCAATCTGAGGGTGCAAAAAAAAGAGACTTTTAATTGCCTTTAAAGTTGTCCAAATAATTACTAATACTAAATATACTCTTTATACATTTACGATAGGAAATTTACAAAATATCGTTATGGAACACAATCTTTCCTTAATATCCTAAAAATTATGTTTTTTATTTTGAATATATGGATTTAAATATCTTTCCTGCAAATATATGCTACATACTCGACTGTGCATGAACCACAGGTCATCTTCAATCATCTTACTGACCTTCAGAAAATCTGGAATGAAGTGACCTACAAAGATCAACATCTCAGCATCACAATCATTTAAATAATACAAGCTCTTCACTTCTCGGAAAGCTCTTGCATAATAGTGTAACATAAAACATGTTAAGTGGGGCCACCTGACTCAACAACAATACAAGATATTCAGCCATTAAAGATACAGACATCTCAAACATCAAGTATGACGTGTTGTGTACAAAACTTTCACAGAATTCAGAAACATGTTATTTAAAAATGCTGGAAGCTCTCAGGATGGCGCCATCAGTGATAAGAACCTCAGCATGTTTGCTTAACATTTTCCATGCACAAATTATACATCTTTGACACTAGCCTTGCTTGCATATCAAAAATTTTTACACGGGGAACGCAGCATCCTCTGACAAACACTTTCTCCTCCCCTTGTTGACTGATGAACACAGCGTGTGTGCGCCTTTTGTAACTTCCAGACAGCTCCTTCGAAGTTAAACAAAGAAAACCAATATGCCTCTTCACGCTGCTGAGAAAACGAAGATGTCGAGCGTTTCGGCAGAGATAAGCATGCAACATTTGGTAACAAATGAACTGTTAATATCATCAGCAGAACCACAGTCAAGTGAGAGTTTAGTGAAAAACACGCATCTCAGTAAGAGATCTTCCACAAAGCGTTTCTAAATGCACCAATATAATTTGAGTTAAGGATGTAATTACTGCTGGAGCGCTGCTGATCTTTGCTGTGAGGAACTAGCAATGCGAGCAATTAGTGTAAGATTTAAGTCACTGTCTTACTGCCAAAAATAGCATCTCACACATTATTCTGGGATCCCGAATTATTTTGCATTATTTGTATCTTCCTATACAGAAAAAAACACATTACCACATGGCATGATGGTATGAAGATGGCATGACAGTGGCACTTTAATATGTATCACGGTATTGATCGATTACCATATTCATGTAACATTTAACATATTCATGTACTCACACTGTACTCTAAAGGCACTCAAAAATACAGTGGAATTACCATGGTAACCATTGTGGGGGCACATTTGACTACACTGTTGGGGCAATATCAAAACATGAAATTATGATGTACTGCAAATCTAAAAATGCAGAAAGGTTTGACTGAGGGTCACAGTTTAACTCCATTATTAGGGTTTTGTGTTTTTGGCACTGTACTAACTGTACACTTTTAGAAAACGGTACAAAAGTTGGTGCAGTACCTTTGTATAAAGGTCCTAATATGTACCAAAATTAGATACAGTTGGGAGGATCAATCGGTACCTTCGATGTACTAACATGCACACAAATGTGGGCTTTATGAAAGGATACTGCACCAGTGACAGCTTTTGTAGCCATTTATCTCAGAGTGACATAAAAGAATAACATGGTATTACCATGGTACATGTGTGTAAGAGTGTAATTATTAATTGTTTAACTTTATTGTAACACTTAAATCCTTTAAAAACCATTGATTACTGATAAATATATTTGTAGATTAAAAGCTCTTGCGCTGGAATGAGCTTCTTTCTCATGTTGACACGGATTTATGATTAAATTGAAATTTCTTTATGACTGCCACAAGAGGGCGAACTCCGACAGTCGCATCCGAATGAAGTGTACAATAGAAAGGCAGTTTTGCCTATACATCTTTAAAATATAAAAAAAGAAAACATGAAGTGAAATTGTAATGATTAGGAGAAGACTGACTGTATGTTTTGAATAATTTAGGTGTAACAATTTATAAAAGTGAAACCATTTTAAATAAAATAAGTTTAAGAGCTCTGCATTACAGTTAGTGCTACACAAAAATACATGTGTTGATTATTTACACTTGCACTTTTTTGTGCAATGTTCATAGTTGAACTATTAACATTTGTCTCTTGCAATGTTAAACTGCAATTGTTTTTGAAATATTAAAAAAGAATATATGAGTTTTCAGTAATTATAAGGCAAAAAACTGGATATAAGTAGTGTGCATCTTTTTGAAAATACATATTTTTTAATACGCGACCTATAACAAAAAAGTATCAAAAACAACGTAAGTTATAACATAAATAATAATAATAATAATATATTAGTTAAAAGTAAAAAATATATAAAAGGTAAAAATAAGGATAAAAGTTGGGTTTCCCCATGCTGCCTTGCGCGTAAATTTATTCATGCTGCAAGTCTAGCATGGAAACTATGGACAAATTTTGCCCCTGAAATAGGGAACCAATCACAGAATGGGGGGGGGGGCAGCAAGACGATGACGACGTCTATGCGACACACCAAAGCCGTTTTGTTTATCCAACACGATTGCAGACGTGAAGTTACTTTTCGATGGAGCCTTAGATTGTGTTCCAAGTAGTTATGAATGCAAGTTTATTTAAAAAAAAAAGATCAACTTTTGGCGTTAAACAATTTCATATCCACGAAGGATGTTTGGATATGGCAAGACATGATAGCAAAGAAGTTTTATAGGATTAACCTGCTAGGCATCGTCGTCGACAAAGTACAATTAACTTACAGTACAAATGGTAAGAATTATTTATTAAAATCATGTTGTCATTATGCCTGTAGCTACCTACTGTGGTTGTCACAGTGCCACTAAGTTGTGTTGCTTTTCAATATCAATATACAGCTACAGGTTTAGTTGTATAGCTTTCAGCTGTGTGCACACGTACCCGATAAAAGTCGTTTACGTTTGAATTGATTTTGCTCTACATACGTCATCTGGTATAATTGAAACGATTGGCTATGAGCTACGTACAGACGCATTTGATAGACATTCGTAGCTCCCAATAAACGGCTCTGGGCATTCGTAACCATGCCTCAAATACGAGAAAATAAGCATGTGGTTCCCAGACCACGTCTCATTTTCTATGAGACTGGTATGGTGTTAGCCAAGCAATTGGCCCGCATCATATTTACAATTTTAAAATCTGGCCCTTGAAGAAGAGTAGTTAAAGACCCCTGGTATACTCCATCATCACACCGTTTTGTTCACTGTAACATTCAGACTCAAGTCATCTTCTGATACTATGGAAAAAATGATAATAATATATAGTCTCTGTCTGTTCATCTTCCGAAATCGACCTTCTTTCCCTTGCCTACTTTCTCAAAAAATAAATCTTTGTCCCTTTGGTTACTCACTGAATGAAAAATGTTCAGATTCCACCCGTGTTGATTCTCTCTCTCTCTCTCTCTCTCTTTCTCTATTCTGTACAGATTACAGATGGTTGGCATAGTGCCTGTGGTAGGTCAATGTTGTCAGTCTGATGCCCTATTGGAGGTGGGTAAGTGGCAGAACACACTTTCACCCTGAGCACTTTTGGGCTGATGGCATTTCAATGCGACCCATGGGGACCGAAAGCAGACGCACACACACTGGCATCCACCTTAAATGCTGGTCTGTATGCTTGCGATAACCGTCAGTACCAGCATTCTTCTGTCCACTGTGCCAACCTCCATCTCACATAAGGACAAAAGCCTACTGTACACACACACAAATACACAGGCAAACACATTTATGTAAACTCACACAAACACTAGCATCATATAGACAGATGTCTGATAGTCGGCAAAAAGTCTGGTATGCTTTGCGACTATTCTTGCCAAAAACTTTATTTTATATAGGAAGCTATTGTTTGTCCAGCAAGTACTTCCAGATGGATGTGAATTATGCGAAAAACTACAAATCACGGCGGTTAGTTGCATCAGGTCACCTTAACGCAACTTCTCGATTTGCAACGCGCACACATTTACGTGTGCAGGCTCACCTCATTTCTGCAATAGGTTCCCTTGATAGTGACGAGTCTATAAATACAGCGCACGCTTTCCCTGATGGCTTGAAGCCATTTCAGCAGGAAATAGGAAAACAGGAGAGACGCTCAAGCTGAACTTTATTAAAATTCATAAACTGTGAATAACAGCCGCCTCACCCATAAGGGAGCATTGCGTGAGCCTTTTGGGCCCTCTGGGATGCCATACCTGGCCCGTCTCATCACACCCAGTTAAAGAGTGAAATGAGACACATAAGAAAAGAACAAACACGGAAAGAAAAGAGCAACTGAAGCGGAGATCATGCGCTTCTCTTTCATGTCAATCTCTCTGGGCCAGACGTTGTGATTGGCGGAGATCTGAGTGTGGCACAACGCTGGCACTTCCTAATGTTGAGCAGAACCCATGGGGAAATGTAAAGTGATCTCTGCGGGATAAAATATGATTGAATCAAACACTGTGTGCAGCATAAGAGAAGTGTTCAGCTGTACATAATCACATGCTAAGCTCTGGGCAAGCACAACTTTTCTGCAGATATCTCTTTAACATCTCATTTATTCTGCTCACGCGGCAATGAAATTAAATAGTCAGGAAATTGAGATCTTGCTCACACTCTCATATTCTGCATATTCTCAAACAGTACAGATCATAGAAATATAAAATTTGTCAACTCTTAGCCTTGTTCAATATCAAGGTGATTTTTCACAAACTTTTAACATTATGTATGATGATTTTATAAAAAAGAAAAATCACAAAAATTGGGAACACGCCCACATTTTGGGAATTTTGCTTATCCACCGTATCCCACAGAGTTAGATATATCCATACATACGTTTCTCATCTCCGTGCATGCTGTAACTCTGTCTGACGCAGCCCCTGCTACCTTAGCTCAGCACAAAGACTGAAAGTGAATGGCTCCAGCTAGCAAACTGCTCCCAATAAGTGACAAAATAACGCAAACATTTTCCTATATATGTGTTGTGATTTGTATAGTCACACCGTGTACAAATAACAAGGTCATATGAGACACAGCCATCTTTTAACAGTATATATACTGGGAACTATGTTCTCAGAAGGTGAAGCACTGCTACTTGGGCGGAGTGATTTGCACAACTCTGACCGAACTCTCTGCTCCTCACCAGGGGGCTTCTCGGGTGCTGCGAGCAAATCACTCGACCCAAGTAGAAGTACTTCACCTCTTTGCAAAGGGTAAAACCACAAAGAATCAAAAATGCATGATAATAAGGTGTCATGGCTCTGCAATCAAAAAATTTTGTTATAATGGAAGTCAATGGGGCAAAAATGGCCACAAACAATAAATTAGGGAGAAAAAAATAAAAACTCATGCAGCACAAAAACTAAAAATGCATCAAAGCCAATGTTTTTACTAATCTTTGGCATGCCCAAGACTGTGAAAAGGTAAAAGAAAACCCAGTCCAAATCTGTCATTTTGTGTGTTTTTTTTCCCAAATCGGTACCACTACTTATGAACTTGGCAATGACAGAGTTAAAATAATGGAATTTTTGTAAACATTTGTAAGTTTTGATCAGAACTAAGGTTGATTAACAGATTTATGCAAAAAATTCAACCGATACATTTTTACAGCAGTTTAAAATTGCCACTAACAACACGTAAGGGTAGTAAATTTGCCCACGGTATCTTGTTACGTTTTTGAAAAATTTCAAAGCATTTCTTAAAATATGTGTAAAGATTTGTCACCAAAAATCATTCCATTTGCTGAACACAGAGAAAGTTGTGGCCAAATTAAGACTAAAAAATAACAAAAAGGGCCAAAAAAGGGCCCCAAGAACACATAAGGGTTAATGCCATTCCAGCATCTATAGCTGTATTTATGGCAAGAAGATCTATACACAATAGGGAAGGTTAATTTGGCATTACTCGTCCCTAGGTTCGCTTTCTGCACATTCGAACTTTCAGGTGTATATGTGTGGTGGGCTACGTTTTTAGCCATTCATTGAAGCTCGCATTCTCATCGTGTTTCTTCAAAATGTCTGAGGGTCGCAAGAGAAAAGTGTCTACAAAATGTATGACAAGAAGAGAAAGGCCTCTGAAGAAAGAAACAAGACCAGAGTGTTTTTGGGAGACTCCGCCAGTGTGTGTACATTCATAAAAAATATTGTGTTGCGACCCCTTTAACACAGGGAGACCATGCAAACTCCACACAGAAAAGACCTTATGATCCAGCTGGGCCTCCGTGCCGCCCCGCTCCATTTTTTAAACACGTTACATCATCCACAACTCTGGCATGCTTACACAAAACTGTCAACACAAATAAAGTTAACACATAGACCTTACTGAGAGTTTTTTGCTTTTGCTGTTATAGGCAGACTGTTTAAAAAATCAATTTGATCAGTTTTGTCAGACATCTGAAAGAAAATCTAATTCAATTTAGCTGAAGATCAGATAAAATGCACATCTAGGAGTTTTGCAGTCGTATGCAGTATACCTCTTTATCTGTGACCCACCATGCAGTAAATAGACATCAAATTTAAAAAATAAGTTAATACAAAAAATAAAACGATTGTCATGATTTGATCATTTGACTTATCGAACTAATGTCATCTTACAGCTTCACTTTTAAACTATTATTCTATTAAATACTTTATATAGTTTACATATTACACCTAACCCAACCAAACCGTCCTCGAAACTACAATTATCCCCCCTCCCTACTCCCCCAGAAGCACCCACTCACATTGTACTTTGACCAATCCCAGTCTGGGCCCCAATAGTATCATTAGGATGCTATTGTTTTGAAGAAAACAGAAAGTGCTTTCTTAACACTGGAACCCATTGTAATGTTAAGTAAATGTTTCTTTATTCTTAGTCGTTTGGTGCACGATGACACACAGCCCTCTCACATGCCTATCATATTGCTTAGTTGATCTGTCACGTTTCCCGTTCAGTCATTAACGTAACCCTGCTGCGAGCATAAGAAGGTTTTTATGAAGGTGGGTGGTCGCACAATTGACGTCTCAGCTTTTAAACTGCGCTCAGAGGTGGGCTCGGGCGTGGTTCACTTGGGCTCGGGCGTGGTTCACTGGGCTCGGGCGTGGTTCACTTGTGCCCGAGCCCAAGTGAACCACGCCCGAGCCCAAGTGAACCACGCCCGAGCCCACCTCTGCAAGCCAGGGATGGTACAGAGCGATCACAATAGTCAAACAAATCAGGCTTTGGGATCAAACGCGCTCGGGTGCAGTTTGGTTGGAATAATGTGAGCTGCCCCAATTCAACAAAGCTGTGAAAGATCAACCTTTGATCAACAGTAAGCCTCATGTTGCAATGTCATGTGCATCTGTCAAAACTCAGTGTTTCCTCTAGGATTTTTTTCAGCTGTGGCGGCAGGGGGCGCCCATGATGATTATAAATGTAAAAAAAAAATTTAATGTAGAATATAGGCTACAGTAAACTAAAATGTATTTTTTTTATAATTTTCACGCTGTCATTTACTTTTCCTTATATTTATAGCATATTGCTTTTCTATGTTTGATCTAAACTGTATTTTCTTTAAAAAACGTTACACAGCTACGTACGTAGTTCGGATATTTCATTGTAGTTTTAATGTAGTGTGCATTGCAAGTTCGTCCTCGTGTTTAGCGTACAGAGCTGTTACAAAGTCATGCAGTCCTGTTTGATAATCCGCACCGCTGTGATAGAACAACCGACCAGTTATCCGACATCAGCAGCATTTCATTTCACACCCCATTTGACATAAAGACTGTGACCCCAAGCCGGTGTTGTGTCGAAGTCTGTTCCCCCTATGTTCCCCCTATTTTTCCCTTCAGTGTAGTGTTTTTATAGCGTTTTTATCACGTTATAAGTTTTATTATTTATATATTTAAAGTTTTAATGGCTACTGAGATGTATATGTGTGCATTTCTGTAATGTATCTATATTGTTCTTAATGGTAAGTCAATTATTTTTACAGTATGAATCATATTATATGTATAATATATATTTATTATGTATGCAAACATTACATTTTAAAAACAACCAGTAAAGGGGAAAAAAAGAAAAAGACAGGCTATATTTTAAAAGAAATACCCTAATAGAAAACTGTCAAATGAATGAAATATTTAATAAATTGTATTATAATATACATGATATTATTGCCTTTTAGTATAACCAATTCAAATCTTTAATCTTTCTAAATGTAACGTGATGAAAACGCTATAAAACCACTACACTAAAGGGAAACATAGGGGGAACTGAGTCCGACACAACACCTGTCACACCGCAAATCCCGAGTCGAATTTTGGTCTTGGATGTTAGACCCGCATTTTACTCTTGTCTATTGAGTCCCGACCTGCATCTACAACACAAATGACACGCGAATAGCCTATTACACCCCGTTAGATCAAATATGCGGTTCACCCGCGGGTACCCCGACCCTGCTGTTTCGTCTGAAAACAGATAAAACAGTCTCACCGTCTGCCTCAAGTTTCTATTACCAACGTTCTTCTCTTCCACGGGAATAATGTAAGTTTCCTTACAAACAGGTTCGACTATTAATGTCTTGCAGTCGCATATAAGTAGTATTCAGTATTTAGCCTTTTGTTTTTGGACAAATATCTTATCATTTAATGTGAAACTTTGTGAGTGTCGATCTAAAGCACAGACGATTGACTGACAGCTGAGTGGTCAGCAGCGCGCTGCGCTTATAGCCTATACTGAATAACTAATGGCCAGATAAGTTGATAATATGAGTACAGTGATTCCAAATGAATGTCCAAAAAAACTCGTAATATGTTAAATCAAAAGTTTAATAATGTCTTTTCTCGCAGCCCTGCGCTGTGTTGGTGTAGATATGCGCCGGTGAACATATGCGTGATGAACTTGCAGCTTAAATTACCCTAAATTTATAGTCATAAAGATAAAAGTAAAACAACATTCGAAACTTCAAATGATGTATTTTTATTTGTGTAAACTCACAATAAGGAGAAAACCTTGTGCTTATTTATAATCATTAAAAACATGACGTGCTTTCTGCTGGTTTGGTTCGAGCGTGTCACAAAAAAAGAACAGAAACTCAAATACTTTTTTATTCGTTTTGTCAATTTAATAATTATTTAAGTGCAACATATTTCGTATAGGCTTATTTATTTTATTATTATTTCTCAAAACAGAAACGTAGCATAATAATCCTCTGTTGATTTAAATCTATTTGTGCATGACACTAAACCCATGGAGGAAATTATGATATTTTAGTAGATTTATTTATAAATGAGTGAACAACGCAGATCCAGAAAGGAATTTATTTCTAGACAGCCAGTCTCGCAGAGCGGACATTTCGGTAGCTTTTTTGCGAGCTGCCGCTGTGGGTTTTGTCTAGAAGGGATACAGCAAATGCCGAAAAGTTAAGGATTAGATTTGGAGGTAGGATTATTAGGATGAAAACAGCGGTTCTGGCTAAATTAGATACAAATACATCCTACAATCGTGTGAAATTTTGTGTTTAGAGTTGGGTTTGGTTAAAGGATTAGGATAAAACAGTGCTCATCCAACGAGATTTCGTTTGCTGGATCCCTTCTATCCACAACCGCAGGCGTGGCGGGGATGTTTTAGGAGTGGCGGGCCGCCACGGTTGAATGTATATAGCGGAAACACTGAAACTGTCAAAAAAATACTTTCATACTTTTTCGACATTGGCTAATACTATAAGTTCACATGCGTCTTTATAATGTCTTACGACAAGTTAGTCTGAGCAATTTAAATCAAAAGTTCATAGAGACTTGCAACAGAGAGAGTTATGCGATCACTTCACCTGAACAGGTCATTAGTGAAACCACTCAGACACAACGCTTTGCAATATGATTTTGCTCTCCTTCAGCAGTAGATTTCATCTCTGGCCTATGTATAAATAAATCAATAACCTTGTCTGGCCTATGTGGGGCCCCAGGCGTTAAATTGCAGCACGTCGTCAGTAAAAATGTGCTGTAAAACATCTAATGATTCTGCTGTTACGCAGCGGTATGTTGAATAATAAGAAGCTTTAAATTCACAGCACTGTGGCTTCCCAGCGTTCGCAATGTTCCCAGCAAGAATAAAACGACAATGCATCTGAAATTGCTGGGTTGTCCAGCAAGAAAATAACTATATAGAATTTCAATACAGAAAAAAATATTATTTGTATGAAGCAATTAGCAGCTAATAAACAGAATAACGGATTTAGCTCTTTTTCAATTAAAATTTTTATGGAAAGATAAGTGGTGCATTATTCATAAAGGATTTTCATCCTTTAATTTGTTTTCCATTCCCATTCGTGGTAAGTCAAGGCTTAATGCTAATATCAAATACTGCTGAAGGTTTGTTCAAAAAGAAAATGCCTTGGCCAATCGTTTTCTTTTTCAAAGTTTTACCTTGTTCAAAAATGTAAAAGCACAGTGGAGTGTATTGTATGAAAAGAGATTTTTCATGGTGGTTAGAGTCATTATTAAATCACTTTAAAGGAGTACTCCACTTTCTTAAAAAAATACATATAATTTACTCAACCCCATGTCATCCAAAATGTTGATGTCTTTCTTTGTTCAGACGAGAGATAAATTCATTTTTTTTAAGAAAAACATTCCAGGATTTTTCTCAATTGAATGGACTTTTTTGGACCTTAACAGTTTACAGTTTTACTGAAGTTTAAAATAGCAGTACAACACAGCTTCGAAGGGCTTTAAACGATCCCAAAGGAGGCATAAGGGTCTTATCTAACAAAAGGATTGTTAGATTATCAACAATTCATGTTAAACTTTTATAATCTAAATGGGATTTTGAGCAGCAAAGTTTGATTTCATTCATTGATTTTAATCGTACCCATATTTGACCCAACTATGAGTTGAAACAGCCCAGCATTTTTAGGTGTACATGGTGCTACGCACAGCCTATTGCGTAGGTCCAATGCAGAAAAAACAGACTTTAGGCTTCATGTCCATTTAAAAGTCAGCTTTTAACAATTAAAACATTTCCTGATGCATAAGAACAAGCGCCAACATAATTATTATTCTATTTTTTGTTTGATGATTCTCATGTGAACAAATTGATTTGGTTAATGCTAAAATATGCTAAAGTGTGGTTCTGAACAGTTTCTTTAGCCTCCTAAGACCCAAGCTTTGGTTTGGTTTGCATTTTAGATTTCTTCCAGCTATTTGGGGTTAGGAAGAACCAATAAATGTGGGTGTTGGGGATGGGTGTCCGCTGTCAGCACTGAAACCACGCTCACTCAATTTAGAAACAATTTTCAAGATTGACTTTAAAGTTAATCACAAACTAATGTCATAAAAAATAAATCTTACTTTTTAAAGTATGTGAATGTAAGGCTATGTTTACATTAATGCGTTTACCTTTTGAAACACGTTACTTTTGCCACTTATGCCTTTCATTTACACTACACCACCGTTTTCGACCCTCATAAACGCAGTCGTTTGTAAACCCTGGAGACCCTGTTTTAGTTTGAGAACTCAGACGTTGCACTGCTGTGTAAATGAACGTAGACGGAGTCTTATGTAAACGAACAGCTGATGTTAACGTGACAGCGCATCATTTTCAAAGTGAAAAATATTTTTATTCAGGTAAATGGAGGTTTGCAACGGAGGTTCTGCCAAAAATACTAAATGCTATAACAGATTGTTTTAACATGTATCCTTATAGATAATATCTGTTTGATATTTATGTTTGAGTATTGTTGGATTGAATATTGTTGTAATGTTGTTCATGTTTTGTTTAAATTTAGTTAGCTTATTACGAAAGATAGACTGTAATTTTATACAGCATATAGGGCGTTGTAAAGGCCAATATGAAGGGTGAATTGTAATGGGTCAGACATTATTTTTGAATTTAATTTAAGTTTTGTTTGCTACTTTAAAATGAATTTCGTTTCATATAATTTGTCTCTTAATTTTAATCGATGTTTTGTTGATACGTTTTGTGAATATAAATTAATAAAAACAATAAAATCAACGTCATACGTGCTTTTTGCTATTTCTGTGTTGTTAGCGGAGGACGTGAACGGACCTCGCACACTTGTAAAAATTTATGTAATATTAATTTTTTATAATTTAGCCGGCCACGCTTTTTCGTCGGAAAGCGTGTGTGAGGGAAGATAAGTAATTTGGTGTTTTTCTGAAGAATACAGTCAGTTTGTACGGAAATTTCAATGTAGGAAATAACCTGCAAAAAATTAAACTTATAACAATAAAATAATTTGTAAGCTCGCACGGGCCCATAATTAACATCATTTGTAAGCTCTCACGGGCCAGATAAAATGAGGGGGCGGGCCGGATTTGGCCCGCGGGCCTTGAGTTTGACACCCCTGGACTATAAGATCATAAATATGAACTGCGAACAATTAACTACTATAAACATAACAGCGTGTTATGGCTACATTAAAGCAAAAAGCATTTCTTTAGGCTAAAGCTATACTTCACCTCTTATTATGTTTAATTGAAGTTTCCATTTGCTGAAATTTATTTTAGCTTCAAGTTCGCTACTGTTAAGTACTGTTCAATTGAATGCTTCCCTTTTAAATCATTTAGACATTTCTTTTTGGTTTATAACATCCATATTAACATATTAATCATAGTTGTGGGGGAGCTAAAAAAAGACTTTCCCAAACACATTTTTATAGGTTCAAAAATAGTGTCTGTTGTAGTTGCCGGCAAAGGATCCAGGTATGAATTTTTGTCAATATCGCACACCCCTAGGCTGCATAAATGCGCAATGGTAAGCTATTATTAGAGTCATAAGTTATTTTACACTTTTATGCGCATGCCCAGTTGTGATTGGTCATGTTGCATGCGTTTATGGTCATGTATAGTGTGGATGAAGATTCTTTTTAAAATTAAAAAGTATAAACGAGAATCGTTTTCATTTTAAAATGCCGTTTTAAAACTCAAATGCTATAATGTTTTATTCTACATAATTTGGTGATTTTTATTTTATTCTCTGCTACAGTAAAAAGAATCTCCTGAAACGGTCACGGTGCACCTCAGAACTTCATAAAGCATACAGTAGTAGGACTTACTACCTCCCACGAAATGTGAAAAGCAGCGCTCATGACCGTTTAGTTCAGTGAAAAGAGGGAACGCTCTCCAGTGAGAGGCTTTGCTAGTGATTTGAATGTCTGCTCTTTTGAGAAACCCTCTCAGCTTGCATCGCTTGGAAGTAAAAAAAGCACGACTCATTTTTTTTAACCAGCTTTAATCATACCGCAGACCTACCCCAGAAGACTGCAGCTTCACATACAACTCGAGCGGGGATATGTGCATGTGGCTTTGAGTTAAAGGGTTCTGTGCAATTTTAATCAAGGGTAATAGCGCACAAGCATTGAAATCTCTCCCCTGGCACTGAACTCTATAGCAATCATGTAAGAAATGGAATTCTTTACGCCTGAGTGTGATGCTGGGTTTGTACCGAGACCATCAGAGCTCGGATGATTAAGGGCCACCATTCACTTCTGAGTGTTTAAGCGAGGAATTAGGAGCGAAGAGTGGTAGGCTGTGAAAGGTGGAACCTCTGCCGAACCATTCCTGAGTGGACGCAGGATTTAGGTTTGTGAGATGTTCGCGGAGGAGAGCACCATCTGGAAGGTATCATATTTGCATACAAACATCTGATTAACGTTTCATAGTATTGCGAACATCTGGAAAAGGCGCAGATATTACACAGGTGCAGAAGGGAACAGCATTAGTACAGCAGGTAGTCTAGCGTCAGAGTCAGTTAGAGTAGCTTTAATGTCATTTCAGACATATCAGACCCATCTAACTGGAATTCATTAGTACGAGGTGGCATACGTGTTATGAATTTGTACGAAGTGAATCGTACAAGAGGTGAGATTATTAGAAAAATGCAATAATGAAGCCCCACCCCCAAACCCCTAAACGTCATTGAGGCGAAAGCATATCGTACAAAAACATCAAAAGAGATTGTACAAATTTATACCATCAAATAGCCACCTTGTAAAATAGTTACGAATTGATGTGAGATTATGTTGGCCATATACAGCTTGAACACTGCAAAACAAAACAACGATCCTTTAGTGCTATATAAGATGTGTCGAATGGATGACATATTTTTGTAGGCAAAACCTGGAATTGAGTTAAAGGAACAGTATGTAAGAAATTTATATCAATTAATCATAAAATGGCCCTGATATGTCACTAGACATTAAGAAATTATTTTCATTTCAAATACTTATGTCACTGACAACAGTGGTCTGGCCAGGATATTGTCATTTAAAAAATGTTTATGTTGTCATTTTGTGTATTGGTCACCAGTTGTGTGATTGCAGTACCAGTTTTAGCCACAAGTTTTGTGATTGCAATACCAGTGTGGGCCACAATCCTACATACTGTTCCTTTAACATTTTAGCAATTTCGGTTCCATCATCCGGAAGTCAATCATGTTTTTTTAATGGGGTTTTGATTATACTCATTAAAAAAGATCTTGGCTTAACATAAACCCCAAAATGTTCACGTTTTATTCTACGACATAAAACACACCAGTAATACCCCCACTTGTGTGTTTTTACAGTTTTAAAGTATCTTGAACAAGGTGGTTGCTACATGGGACTTCAGATGTTGTCAGGGACTTTAAAAGTAATCAGGCATAAAGACCTCAAAGCAATGCAGCATGGGCACAATTCCAAACAAAGATTCATCCAAAGAGTCTTTCCTTATCAGGGAACATGTTTGAAGTAAGGAATAATTGAAGACGGGTCATTGAATTAATCAAAAATTATGCACACCCAAGGCGGTGATGCAGCACGACGCGAAGCCAACTGTAGTTACATCGCGGATGTGCATTATTGTGAAATTATTGTGAAAAGTGTCACAACTTACCCCACTCTCAACTAAGTATAATAAACTTTTATTAAACACTGAGCTTATTTTTTGGAGTAATCCTAAAGTCTATGGGCCCTATTTTAACGATCTGAAACGCAAGTGCGAAGCGCAACGCGCAAGTGAGTTTGTGGGCGGATCTTGGGCACTGTTGCTATTTTCCCGGCGTGAGAAATAACTCTTGCGCCGGGCGCAAATCAATAAGGGGTTGGTCTGAAGTAGGTTCATTATTCATAGGTGTGGTTTGGGCGTAACGTCAAATAAACCAATCAGAACGCTAGCCAACATTCCCTTTAAACGCAAGGGCGCAAGTTCCATGGCGGGTTGCTATTATTATGACGGATTTACCAGGCGCACGCCAGGAGCGGTTCACAGCCGAGGAGACCGACGTCCTTGTACGGGGGAATCCCACGCTTGCCAGCATAAATCGGGCACGCCGTGTAACGGGAGGTGGATCTGCCTCAGGACTTGACGCCAGCAGAGGACATCGCTGTGTCCACCCTCACCGCTGAAAGGGTTTGGGGGCATTGAAATCGGACCCAAGAAACGCAAGCAAGTTCCAACCCCAAAGTACTCTTACTAATCAAGTTCATATACATTAAGGTTTCTTATGAAAACATTTTAATTATTAATTACATAAAATAAACGTAATACACCCACACAACAAACTTATGAAAATATTTTAATCGTTATTTGCATGAGAATAAATAAAAACTATCACCACAATGCTCACCACTATGATTCCCCTTATCTCGTGTATTAATATTTTTAAGTGTAACAATTTATGATTTGCAAAAATAACTGTTGCATCTGTGTAGATTAGATAAGCAAAGTGTATGCGCGTTGTGCACCCTATACATTATGGTCAAGCATGCGCCCTTAAAATAGCATAATGAACAACGCGCAACGCGCCACTGACTTTAAACTTTTTTTTTCTGGTCAGTGGCGCAATTGTTTTTTGAAACTGCAAAATAGCATCAGGGATGGTTTGCGCCGGAACACGCCTATTTTTTTGCGCTGAACCACCCAGGGAGCGCAAGTTCATTCCCTAGTTTGCCGACGTGCTTCTGTGACGGGAAAAACCCGCTGTGCGCCGGGGCAAAATACGAATGATACATGCGTCACAGACAAAGTCAATTGCGCTGGGTGCAAGATAGAGCCCTATATGAAAAATGAATGGGCTTTTTGGAAAAGGGACCAGTGCCACCAGTGTTGGGGTAATGCATTACAAGTAACGTGCATTACGTAATAATATTACTTTTCTGAAGTAACAAGTAAAATAACGCATTACTTTTTAAATGTACACATTAATATTTGAGTTACTTTTTAAAAAAAGTAATGCAAGTTACTTTTTTAGTTTAATTAATTTGATAAAAAAATTAAACGTAGTCACAGTATGCACTCCATGCGTACAGGCCTGTTTGGGAACAGTTTGAGGCAGAAACTGAGATGGCAGGCCAGAGCTCAACATTTTTGTGATAAAATATGCAATTTCTGAATGCAGAACTTTTTAGTCATAAAAACACCTGCAAGGCCTGACAGAGATCAAGCCTCAGCGAAGAAAAAGTAACACAAAAGTAACTAAAAAAATAACATAAGCATTACTTTCCATGAAAAGTAACTAAGTAACGCAATTGGTTACTTTTTTGGAGTAACTTAATATTGTAATGCATTACTTTTAAAAATAACTTTCCCCAACACTTCCTGTGGCATGCTATTACGTAAACTAACCCAATTGACTTTTTATTATTTTAAAAATTCTATAAAGCTTATGTTGCCTTTGAATAGTGTTTCACATTATTAATTGCTATTGCTCTAGCTGCCAGGACATGTTTTTAACACTTTTTAATAGTTTTAATGTGTAAACACTAGGACGATCAAAACTAATGAAAATTCCTTTTAAAACCACATTTTTTTTTACATGTGAGTAACGTGTAAAGTAACGTAAAACTCAAATGTTCAAGTGTCCAACTACACGCGTTTTTGCCGCCTCTACCGCGGTTGGTGTGAATGCACCATAAGACAGTAAATGTGACCTGTGCTGTCTAAATGAGTCAAAGGTTTTCATAAAAATAAGAACATTAAGCTCTCGCCGAGTGAATCCAATGCTCTAAATCTTCTTGAACATCTAAAATTATTTTTTTGTGTGTTTACTGAGCATTTTATCGTCTTAAATGCTTAACTAATACACAAAGGATGCGTTTGGTTTAGATTTAAAAAAATGCAGGAATTAGAAAATAAAGTGCAGAACTTGCTTGATGTTAAAATAATTATTGAGAGAGATAAAGTTCGGGACCTGATTAGTCTTAAAAGAGTTATTAAGAGCAGCAAGTCCCCAAAACAACCTTCCCCGCGCTGACTGACACATCTGAAGTGCGTGCACATAAATGTGTGACCTGGATACATAGACATCTATCACAGAATTACATATTTAAAAATCTGTTTTGACAAGAATTCACCAGATATAATCTGTTATGTCTTTAGTAAATGTATGATTATCTGTTGAGGAAAAATATCTGATGTATAACATTTCTATATTAGATGCTTTCATTACAATAGATCTTAAAGCTGTCTGTCTTAGTGTCAATCAAACAATAAAAGAATGTTAAGTTAAATATATATTGATTTTGCTTATGACGTTGTATGTGCCAAATCTATTAGTTTTACCAGTGATTTAAGGTATGGATGTAATAATTTTTGGGGTAATTTTGGATTTACCTTAAAATTAACTTTGCTGACTCTGTCAACTTCAAGCAGGTGTAGTTCTGTCATGTTTTGTCAGATAACAACAAATCATGCATTGTTTTGAAGTTTTAAATAAAGAATGTCAAAATATAAATAACAAATTTTTGAAAATTAGTTAATTCCAACCTAATTTGTCAGCACGGGTCACAAATGATGTAGCAGCAAATGGAGAAAGAAAAGAGTCTTCTGAAAGGAAAATTCATATACAAAACAATGGCTGATGGTTCTGTCGAAAATATAAACAGGCTGGTGTAAACATACACTTACATAAAGCATCTATATTTGTTATATATTCTATATTTGATTAAAGTATTAAAAACTTGAAAAGTGTTAAATTAAGGTAAATTTAGAACAGATAAAAAAGTGTGATTAATCGCGAGTTAACTCATGACAATCACGTGATTAATCTAGATTAAAAAGTTTAATTGATTGTCAGCCATAGTAAAGGTTCTTAAAAGCATAAAATTTTCCTTTTCCCTGGTTGTTTTTCTCTTTCTGCGGCCAAAACCTGAAGTTATGTTTACAATTATTAATTATTTATACATTTTAAATAAAAAACTTGTTCAATAGCGTAAAATGTCGAAAAACTTTACACTATGTGTTACTGTGACAACCCTGTCATTGAGGATCAATTCTTTTTGTTTAAAAAAATCATGCAGACTTTCAGATCCTGTTTTCAAAGAACGTTTTTGAACCAAACACTTTCAACCTCAAACCTTCAAAAAATATCACTAATACAAATGCTGTCAAAGCCACAATTTCCATAACACTCACATAAACTCGGTTTATATTCGTTCTTGTCTACCACAGCGCAACCAAACAAATGTTTCGTGTCACACACACAGAGCAAGAGAAATATTAAATATATACTTATAAACACTGTGGCTCGAAAAAATGATCCATCATAAGTGCCATATGACTGCTTGCTCACTCTCTATCTCCATCTCTCTCTACAGTTATGGAAGAGTTTGCAAAGCCTATCATTTTTGTCTTGGTTTTCTGAACCTGTAGTTGTTTAACCCTCATAAGCCCGTATTTTCCTGTAAACGTTAGAGTTCCGTGGGGGTAAAAATGACCCTAGAGATTAAAAGAGTGATTACAAAAAATATAAACATTTTTAATGATACAAATAATATATATTTTTTTGTTTACTTCCCATCTATACATTAATTCTGTGTTTTGGGAGATATGAAGTATTTTTTACCTGTTTACCACTTAATTCCTCAACTACACCATTGGCTTACCTGTAAAATATCGAATTTTTATGAAAAATTCACATAAATTTTGATCTAAATTTAATTTAAATTGTTTTTAGATATTGATCTAGATGTTATGTGTTAAATTCGGCCATTGGGTGTTTAGAAAAAAACATAAAAAAATTACAGTTTAGGAAATAAATCATCTTGACCAGCAGATGCCCATAGAGACCCATTCATTTTACTGGATGTGGCCAACTGCTCAACATCAGTACTTTAGTGAAACGTTTTGTGAATTTATGTTCATATAAACATTAGAAAGGACATTAAAAATACAAATTATTTCAAATAGTAGAATTTTTTGTAGTTTTTGATGCATTTTGAAATGTCTGTTGTTACAAAATGCCACAGAAATTTGAATGAATTTGAATTTGATGTGTGTGTCTGTCTGTCTGTGTGTGTGTGCGCGCGCATTTGTGACTTTGTCTTTCTGTGTGTGTGTGTCTGTGTGTCTGTCTGTCTTTTCGTGTGTGTAAGTTTTACTGTTTCTTTGTGTGTGTGAGAGTCTGTGTTTGTGCGTGTGTGTGCGCGCATGTGTGTGTGTGTGTGTGTGTGTGTGTGTGTGTGCGTGTGTGTGGGTGTATGTGCGCGCACACACCTGTGTGAGCATTTACATCTTTGTTTTGCATCTGTGGCTGTTTTTTCTGTAAAAAATGCTCTCTGTGGCAGTCATACCTTTGTGTGTTTGTGTGTGTCTGTTTGTGTGTGTGTGTGTGTGTGTGATTGAGCATGTCTTTTTTTATATTGCATTTGTGCTCTAGTACCAGGCCTACCTTTCTGTGTCAAAATTTTCAGAATTATTCTGGATGCATTGATTTTTTTTACAAATAAGAAGAATATTTTTTTTTTTTTGCATTTCCCATTCATTTCAATTGGGGTCATTTTTACCCCCAAGGGGCCTCTTTTGGTGAATTTTTTTACACCTCTTTAGAACGACCGAATCAAGCCCAGTTTTTTTTTTATATGAATCTTGACAGATAATCTGGCAAAGTCACAAAATCTTATTCCACTGAGATGAAGGGAACCATGTTTTAAAACTAAAGAAAAGTGGCTTGGGGGTAAGATTGACCAAAAGGCCAAAAATACCAACCTTTCTACTATTTTAGGCACAGAACAAGGCGTAAAGTAGCACTCAACACATCTGATGTCTGAAGTCTAAAAGAAATTGAAACGTGCAACGGTATGATAACACACACACACAATGCATATGTCCCATTACTTATGGAGCGCCCTGTGTATGTGCGAATGTACACCTATTTGACATTATTTGCACGTCCTGTTGCTTAAATGCATCAGTTCACAAAGAAACGGCACAAACACACTTTTACAATTAGTGCTGAACATAATTTGCACTGCACAATTTAACAGTTGGTTAAAATAGCTTATGTGTTGTTAGCAACTAAAATGCATGGTTTTGTTTGTGAACACCATGTCCAAAATTGGTGGAATTGTTTAGTAAATTCACCTCACTGTGCTGCCCTTGTCCCTGTTCTGATCTGTGTGTGCGTGTGTGTTTGTGTGCCTTGATATTGAGTTTGATTGCTTTAAGTGCTTCTCAAGGATCTCAGCCTGGTCTTAATGTGTCTCGGAGGAAGCACACGTGTCCTTTAGCCAACATGTGTGTGAGTGTGTGTGTGATGTGGACATTTCAGCAGCTTTGGGCTTCTGCTGTTCATGCATTAGTGTTTCCCGCAGAGTAATACCACAATGAGCCAACCCTTGTATCATTTTCCTGCTAGTTATCTTTTGTTTTAAATCTATGTTTTTACTCAATACTGTTGTGTGTTTCTCCATAGTGAATAATTTTGCTAGACTGCTCACAGGAAATAAAATAAAAACCAACTAAACATATCAAATGTTTCTCCTCCGCATTCAATTTGCTTAGCGTAGTAGTTGTAAGACCTTGTAACCTAAACCGATTTTGCCTACGGCATTTAGCAAAACAGCAGTAATTTGGAGATTATTTACAACAGTTTTGTTCCAAACTGATTTTATTTTTGCTGTGGAAAACAAAAGGTGAGTCTTGAGTTGGATCTTTCAATGAGGAACCAATTTTCATTTTTAAGGTGCCCTTTTTTGACTTCTTAAAGCTTGAGAAGCTTCTTCCTCATTATAAGGAAAAGTGCGACCTATTCTTTAACACATCTTATGTGTTTCATGGCATAAGAACATCAGTTGTGTTCATGGCCGTAGCCAGCTACGAGGTCAAAAAAATGACAATTTTAAGTTGAATGACTAATAAGTCAATTAAAACGATTCATAGTGGCATGTGCGTATATACGTTTCTTTTTACTATATTGTAAAATGGTGGAGATTGACTCAAGCTGTTGGCGGAGAGTTGTGAGGGCGCAGGGTTCAGCATTCACAGCATTACCAGATCCCATTATTAAAATCCACTTTAGACATAGTGTGTGATGTTTTAGCAATTCATGTGAAGGAAATGTATAAGAAGGTGTATATTTGTGTCTCAGAATACATGCCTATTACACAAAAGTGAAGAAAATATGTGTAACTCACTATAGATTACTTGCTTTCTGCAATCAAGTCGCCTAATTCGCATCATTCGCACTGAATTTGCATCCATTCATGTCTTTGCATTTACTTTATGTAATAAATTTGCGCTAATATTCATTGTACACACCGTAAAGGGGGTCGCACATTGGACAAGAAGCGCAACGCTGCGTTGAGTCCCGTCTAGGACAACTTGGAGGTATCGTACACCGGAAGTGCACATTAAATAGTGCGAGCTTAGTCAGATAGCGTCTACTTAAAAATGCAAAATATACGTTAGCAGCCAATGTTAATCGCTAACAATTTGGGACAAATATGATGTTATTTAATGTTGAACTATGTGAGTGGTGCTCTGTGACGTGAAAGGGATTTGAGCAGTGTCCAGAGTCATAGCCGTCAGCTTGTGACAGCCGCGCCAGGCGCTGCTGGTGTGGGTACATTCATAGAAAATAATGTGTTCTGTTTTTAGATTCATGGTATTCGATGCGGCGCTTCTCGTCTGGTGTGCGACACTCTTAATGTGGGGTTCACACCAACCGCGGTAGAGGCGGCAAGCATGAGTGATTTACATGTTGAGTCAATGCAAAGACGTGACTAGGCATCCTGCGGCGCAATACGCGCGAATAGCACGGTGCGAATGTACGGTGCAGAGTGTGTGGCGCAGATGACGCATTCCGCGTGAATTGTACGTTGCCGCGGAAAACACACCAGTTGAAAAATCTGAACTTTGGCGGATTTTCGCATCACATTAACCAATAAGGAGCTTGCTCTCGTAGTTACGTGATTACAGGGAGCGAGCGGATTCGCAGAAGCCCCGCCCATGACGCGAATTTCTTTGTGAATGTCTTGAATGACTTGGATTTCACGCGTGTAATAAAGTGTGTAAACTCAAAATGTTCAAACATCCAACTACGTGCAAACCGCACGTTTTTGCCGCCTCTTCCACGGTTGGTGTGAACGCCACGTAAGAGTGTAAGGACATGCTCATATCATACCTTACTAGACCGAACTGTACCCGAGTATGCTTACGTCGTTAAAAGATGCAATTGTTTTGAAGAAAACTGGAAGATATGCGCAATGTATTTCATCGTAATTATGAGTTTATGGCTTATTAAGTGTGTTTAAAATCATGCGTGCTGCACAGATCGATTTCAAAGCATATTAGGAGCAGTCTGCTTTCCAATCACATTTGAGCTGCTTTAATATCATAAACCGATCAGTGCATGTTGTCAAACACACCTCTGTTATCTGAGGTCGTTTGGGATGTGATGACGTGCGGCTGGATGGATTTCTGCGGCGAATATCGGAGTGTTTTACAGTGACAGCTGTAAAAGCTGCGCACCCCACCTCCAAATTGAACCATACCTGAGACCACCTCTGCAAATGTACAAGGATACCCTTAAGCGTAGAAAAATTAATTAGCGGCCAATTGCATGAACACAGCTGGTAAGTTATTCTGTGTCTTAAGAACTAGTCTGGCCAAATAGCAATTAGTTAGGGATTATCACTTTTTAATTGAAATGAGATCAGTCCACATTTTATGCAAAAATAAAATAAAATGATGACTACCGATTGTTAGACAATTGTATAGTCTAAACAGTTTATGCAACCTGCCACAGAAGCTTTGAGCAGAGCTTGTGAACGATAATGAAGTTCTTAAAGTTCTGCCAAACTCTTAATATCTGCCAAACTTCCAAAATCTGCCATTTCACTTTCTGCCGATTCCACACCACCTGGGTTATAATCTGCATTGTGACTGGAGCAGATTTAGACTGATTTTAAAGTATTTCTATCCTTTTTTAATAGTTAAACCTCCTCCTAATCTCTAGCTTCTCTCTCTCTGCATCTGATCTGAATGAGTTTTGTGAGAACCTTTTAATAAATCAGAAACCTACTTTACACTTTTCAATTTCCAAATGCATCCCTAGCCCTCACCTCTCACCGCCCCACTATAATTATTCCCATAAGAGAGCAGATTCAGACTGGGCCACAGTGACGGTAAATGGCCGTAATTCGAAAAGCCATGGATTAAAATTGTCAGTTAGCAAATGAATACTCATTATATTTTGCATAAAAGCATCGCGGCCATTTATCATACTACTTAAAGAGGCTTTTCTTTATTTCATAACACGGCTCCAGTTCGCATAAAAATTCAGTGTATGCTGTAAAAAGTTTGCAACTTTAATGACAAAACAGTGTGAAGGGTTATGTTGTAAACAGTGCATACGTACGTACAGACGGGGAAAAAATAAGAGAGACCATTTCGATAAAAATTATGTTTTTATTTGCATTTATTTAGTGAAAATTTAAATGGGAAGAACATGGTCAAAATAATAAAAAAAGATGCAATGTTTTCCAAAACAAGTTAAAATTCATGTTTCAACAACAAAAATACTAATGTTTTACATGTATTTTAAGATAAATTCAAAAACCCAGATTTTTAGACACATCACAAACCCAGGGTTTGCTTTGGTTGAAATTCAACAGAAACTGGACTAAAATGGTCCCAAAACATCTAGAAATGATCATTAAAGTCAAAACTGGACTGGTCTCTTATTTTTTCCCCATGACTCTAGTAGTTAATCATCATATTTTTCTCAATTTAATATTTAAAAAGAAAACATTTATAATAATTTCGCAATAAAAGGGTAATATTCAGATGTATAAATGGTCAAATTGAAGCAAAAAAACAAAACAAACAAACAATGTTTTATAATATTGAAAGAAGGTTTAATAGCTTTACTTTCTGAAAGCCAGCAGTTTTTTACAATTTTATTTAAACCATTAAACTGTTATAAATCTCTAGATTATATGATTAATAATATAAATATGGAAAACTGTGTTGTTTTTATCAGCTCAGATTGCATACTGTACCGTCTAGAGTCAATTTGCATGCGAAATATATACAATTTCTCAAATGTTGCCACAGCTTGTATTTATATTCATATCAAAGTGCAAATGCCCATGTCAAGATATAAAAGAACTAGTTGCTTCCCTGAATAAACGTCATTAAAGTACGAGTTGTTTACTGTCCAAAGAGGTTGCAAAAACTGTCAAAACATTATTTATGAGCCGTCACTGAAAAACAGATGGTATTCCAGTGGATAGCATTTGACATTTATGCAGAGACCAATTTTCTCAATGCACTGTACGATAGCCTTATTAAACTTTGTAGTGATGCAGTAACATAAATGTGATGTGGACACTTTACAAAGTTTGCCATGTGTTTCTCAAAAACGTATGCCTATTCTTGCTTGAGATAAAGATTACATTTCACTCTGAAACTAACAGGATTTTGTCCATGGCCATGCTGAAGAATTGTACTGTACTTGTCTGTCACCAAAGACCAATGACAATAGCATATTCAACAACTTAGGCTTTAACAGGTAGAAACAGCCAGAAGCCAAAAATATATGAAAACATGACAGACTCATCTTGAAATGCTTGTTAGATTCGGATCTATGTGCTTTGGCACAGAAGCTAAATCTGTTCTTCTCAAAACATGGTCCAATTTCCTTTTTAAAACCCACATGCCTAAAGCTAACTCTATGATTGTAGGATTGTGAACACAATCTTTAAAGTACAGCAAGTGAGACGTCTCATAAAACAGTCCTGGCTATCATTTTCTAGGTATATTTAAGTAGTAAATTTATCATGCACTTTTGGAAAATAAGGAATAGATATAAAGAGTTTTCAAATGCATCAGAAAGACCCTGGCACACCCATCAGAATCACAGCGGGCCAACAGCTATCAACCAATCACAAGGGACCGCTTGGAGACACCTGCACCTGATTAAAGACAATAAATGGAGGTTGTGTCAGAAAGGTGAGCTTACACTTCATTTTTCATTAATGACTTTTTGGTCTCTGTGCCAGGAAGGAGCTACTGGCTGCCAAATGCTTCTCATTTTCCCTTTCTTCCCATTCGCATAGAAGCATTAATCAACTTCTACATTTCACATTATGGTTGTTCATCACCCAAACCTTGGATCATCTTCCTTCACTGGTCACTTGTGCATCGCACTATAGGGGCTTATTTCACGATAACTACAGGCTGCCTCTACATTATCCCGCTTATTACACGGCTACTTGCCACACAAGAAAAAAAACTGGACATGAATATGAATTTGAAACATTTTATTGGCATATTTGCTTTAAATTAAAATTTTTATCCTTCCACGAAAATTTGCACAGATGCATAAAATGATTGTAATATCTTATTAAGATCCTCTGCTTCATACTTGTCTGTCTCCATTTTTTTCTGTTTTAGCCAGTCTCAGAGAAGTTTAATGCCCATTCTGTTTTTTTTGTTTTTTTTTTTTTGGTGTTGGCTTCGTAGCTGTCATGCTCTATTTTGTCAAGTTCAGTCTCAGTAAGCTCTCTGTGTCTTGTCATTGTTCGTTCTTCTATCCACTGTTTAAATGTTTTGTTTTTTCCGTACATGTTAAAATTAATGTCAAAATTTTCCATTCTTAATTGTGGTTGTCCAGTGTTTGTCACAAGATGGCGCCAAACAGTAATCTTTGTTGGCGCGGAGGGATTTTAAACATACAAGTAGTACCGGCTATGCGTTATTACTTTGGAGCGATTATTACTGTATTTGAAAAGAACAAACCTGCAAATGTCTCAACTGACCAATCAGAATCAAGCATTCCAGAGAGCCGTGTAATAAGTGTTGCTAATGGATGATTTTCTTGTTGATTTTCTCAATATTTAGGCAACAATTATTGTCCTATCCTAACAAACCACACAATAGAAAGCTTATTTATTCAGCTTTCAAATTATGTATAAATCTTCATTTTTAAAATTACCCTTATGACTTGGTTTTTATTGTCCAAGGTCACGTATGTACACTCTATAATATGCTGAGCTATTTTCAACCCAGTGTTGGGTCAAAAAGAGAAAAACCCTGTTGTGTTAAATTAAATCAAAAATTACAACCAAGGACTATAAAAATATGACGTGGTTGTCCGTAACGTCACCTATAGGTTTGTGAAGAGCTTTTTTGAAGCCAATAGTTTTGAAGCCTGTCGTCCTCATCTTGGCCACGCGTCACAGCGCATCATTCACAGGTAACCGAAAATGGATAAAAAGGCGGGATGCGGGTACAGCTAAGGTGACTGGTTGCTGAAACCATGCCTGCCTATCTTGACGGTAGTGACAGCAGTGGCAGTGCAATTTTTATACGAATTTAAGTAAACTGCTATAACTTTAATTTTTCTTTTCTTAAACTGCAAAAAACTGTCATAAATCAATTGTCTACACTATAAAATTTTTTGGATTATTTTCCAAGTTTTTGATTTAACCTATGCTGTGTTGTTTTAACCCATAATGCTGTGTTGTTTCAACTCATTGTTGGGTCAAATATAAATATATAAAAAAATATTTAATATTGTCAAGATTATTATGTCACTGTTATATGCCTATTAAGTCCGCCACCATGTTGATTCCAAACCGAAGCGAGGGATGGATGTCCAGAGCATGTGCTTTAAACTTATTGTTTTGTATCAGGATGCTGGTCATTCAGCCATCAAAACACAGAAAATACATAATTTTCACAGGACAAAGAACATCAGGAAATGTGGATTGTTAAAGTTAGACAAGACATATGACCCAATTTGAGATGAAAATAGCGAAATGTGTACATAATATTTGTTTTGGATATTAGCCTGAGTCAATCGCTAATTTCTCATGTTGTAAGCATGCTTACTTTTCTTTAAAACACCAATATAGTGCAACAACACAATATTTAATCACAACAAAGTCTGCATCTCCCGTTTGTATTGAACATAAAAGTATGTCCATGTTTTTTCTCATTTATGTTTTTTCAAGATACGAACAATGACTTAATAACGTGTGATTGACTTAATAAGCTCTTTCCGTGATAGTTTGTTGTGCAAGTATTGTTAGAGGTAAAACCCCATATGAACACCCAAATGTGTTGTGTACAAATGCTATTTAATTAGAAATGTATCCTGCTTCTATTGATTCTGGTCAATGTGCTTACAAAACATAGGTTTTTAACGTATTCATGCCTTGCGCTTTGTAATACGAATTGGGGAAATGTACAGCATTTTTTCAACATGAAATGAGTGATAAGCCAACAGGCTAATAACAAAACAGATTTTACACATTGTGCTGCTCTTATCTCAAAATGAGGTCTTTGTCAGGTTCTTTGTCCTGTGGAAATTTTTAAAATTATTATTTTCTGTGTTTTGATGGCTGAATGACCAGCATCCCTATACAAAACAATTGGGTTAAAGCGCATGCTCTGGACGTCCATCCCTCACAGTCTCGTTTCTGGAAACATGGCGGCAGGCTGAATAAGGCGTATTGCTATGGATGCGTATCTGAAAGCCCTAAAATGCATGGCCTTCGGAGGTCATCAAGGCACGTCTGAAACTAATTTTAGGTTTACTAACATTATTGTCCCCATAGATATGTACACTAGATGTGGCCTTGGCTAAGGCAGTTCATTGGATTGAATGCGTCAACTAGAGCCGCCATCTTGAAACAGGGGAAGCCCGCATTAGCGTCATTGTAGGCAATGGTTCGTTTCAACAGTCAGACATGTATTTAGCATTTAGTCCGGAAAAAAATGTACGTTTTTATATTATATTATATTTTATATTATGAAAATTTACTTTTTCTAACTATAATGCATAGTGCTAGTAGGCCTAACATCCATACGCAGAACAAAAATCCGGCATCGTCCATGAATTCGAAGTACAGGCGGAGATAGCAGCGTTACCTAGCTACTTCCTATGACAAGACCCCTTTTCTAACGGCACATTCACACAGGGCGTAAGCGTTGACGCTTCCCATTCACTTTTAATGGGTGATGTCAAGCGTTGGCCAACTGAATTGTGGATCCGTCGGCGTTGCGTCAGTGCCGTTGCTCGCGGCAAAAGTTGAAAATTTCTCAACTTTTCAAGCGGCAACGCGTGCATCAGCCAATCATATCGCCTTATGCAAATAACCTAGGCAGAGCCAGCCAATTACGTTTATTGAAGACCGGAGCTTGTGTTGCGGCCACAGTGATTGGCTGTTGGCATAGTGCTAGTAGGCCTAACATCCATACGCAGAACAAAAATCCGGTATCGTCCATGAATTCGAAGTACAGGCGGAGATAGCAGCATTACCTAGCTACTTCCTATGACAAGACCCCTTTTCTAACGGCGCATTCACACGGGGCGTAAGCGTTGACACTTCCCATTTACTTTTAACGGGTGACGTCAAGCGTTGGCCAACTGAATTGTGGAACCCTCGGCGCAGCGTCAGTGCCGTTGCTCGCGGCAGAAGTTGAAAATTTCGCGTGCGTCAGCCAATCATATCGCCTTATGCAAATAACCTAAAAATGCTGGGTTGTTTCAAGACCATTTGACCATTAGACCCGTTAGACCATTTATTTCCGTTAGACCATTGCCTACAATGACGCAACGCTTACGCCCCGTGTGAATGCGCTGTCAGAACAGGGGTCTTGTCAGAGCCAGCCAATTACGTTTATGGAAGACCGGAGCTTGTGTTGCGGCCACAGTGATTGGCTGTTGGCCACGCTTCAGACAAGTCTTCTGCTAAGCATTAACGCTTCGTGTGAATGAACCGTTAGATGGCGGTGGTTTTGACGCATACTTATAACCCCAAGGTGACATTTAGTGTATATATCTATGCATTGTCCCAATGCTATTCTATGCGTGGGTGTGCACAGGGTATGTGATTGGTCAAGCCCGATCAAGTTCGAAAAAATAAAATGGCGACAAAGAAAGCAGCTGGAGCACAAATTTTGTATAGATAAAGTTTTATTGTAACTTTTTTTACACCTTTTAATTGCATTTCTAGTGAGAAATTAGTTTTGTAGTTTTCAAATATAGGATGGGTTATTACAAAGGCCAATCGTGAGTGACATTTTCTGGGGAAGGGGCTCTCTTACCATTCAATTAATCGTAGTACTTTACGAAATTACACTGCGCATGCTCAGTATCTGACCTTGATGCATTGCAAACATGATTGCGCATTGACGTGACTTCCTTCAACTTCCGTGACTTCCTTGAATTCCGCTTGCATGACGCTTTGCAATGCTTTTGTTTGCATGTGTTAATGTAAACTGATATCAGATAACACATGAAACATAATTAAAAGTATCACCTGTGACATTCCTGTCCTTACAACAAACTGTGATAGGCTAAACTAAAGCAGTTTCTCTGATAAAGGAGATGCATCATACGTTATTGATTATGCAGTTTAAAACAGACCCCTATTAAATCTAAAGGCGAAAGAGAAACTGGTGAGTCCATAAATGCTAAATGGACTCATTTACAGTAAATGTGCAGTAAATGTGGTCTTATTATGAGACGGATTTAAAGCCGTGGGTATATATTTAAATCAAGCACACAATCACAATCGCTCATAAATGACAAACGTAGTTACCCATGGGCTACTACTATTCTACACGGACTTTCCATCGCGTGGGTATGAAATATAAATGAGAATCAAGCAGTCGGTGAAACCCAAGTAGATTTAAATAGAGGAAGCCAGGCACTGCAGAGCTGATATGGAAATAAATGGAAGCGTGGGGTTACTGTGGCTCCTACATTTCAGATCACAGCATGCTCAATAATATCAATAGAGATAAAACCATTTTAAAAGCTGTTATCTTTGAAAACCTCGGGAGAGGAGGAGGGGAGGAAGAGTAAAAAAGAGAGGCTGTGCTAGTGAGTGACATAGAAAGATTGTAAATTAGTACATGGATGTAGCCTGTGTGTGTATGAGGAACAGGCTGAGAAAATGTGTGCATTTGAAAGAGAAAGAGTGAGAAAACCAATGGGCAGATTGGTACAATTTTAATGATTTTGATTTAGTCCAGTGACATGAATGGATTTGATTCACTCGCCCAAAAGATTTACACAGATTTATTAACATTGATTACAAAGGCCGTGACCACTTGGTGTCAACATTTATTGTATTATGTGTATTAAATAATTATAAACAGTAATTATTTTATACAGAAATTAATTAATTTAATTTTTCTCTCCAAAATAATGTAAGATAATAAGTGTGTGGCTGTGTCTGAAACCACCTAATTCCTAATGGTACAGGTGTTTTACCATTCGTTGTAAACTTGTGGACCTATTTTTCCAAACGCCTCACACCTGTATATTCTTCCTTTGAGAGCTTGAATAATAAACACTCCAGCCCAGTTGATGGCGATAATACGACTTTGCCAATTGCAAGAATACAAACAAAGTTCCCGGCGGCGGATTAAAACCGTACCTCACAGCACATCTAATACAAGTCAATGGAGTTGGACAAAAACTACAAAAAAACCCTGTGAGCATATCATTGAACACCCCTGACCACTCAGTGAGTTTCACGTCTTTATAAAGAAAGTTTAATGCATTTTAGGAAGGATTGTTCCAGTGCACCTATACACCCATTATAGAGGTGGGGGCTGATACATCAAACACCCGGAAATTCTCGGGCCAGCATCATATGTCCAAATTTCAGTGAAAACCGTTCTATTTCATCATAAACAATCTGAAAACAGGGCTTTTAAGTGTAAAATACCGAACTTGTCCTTTAACAAAAATTTTATTTATAACAAAACAACATCAATAATATAAGAGTTTATTAACAAATATTTAAGTAGCGAAAGTTTTTATCAGTTTTTATTCTGTGAAAAAGCCGAAAATAATCAAAATATTCAGGCGCAAAGGATTATGGGTATTCCTCACAACATGAACTTATAATTTTAAGTACAATTTACTTGAATGTTGTAGGTTAATAGATTTTGTACGCTTAAAGGTTAAATGAACTATACTTTTTAAGTATTTAGTCCAAAACTTAAAATATTAACTGATGTTTACTTCATTGTTTGAGTAAAGACAATATCTGGGTTATAATTAATGTTATGTTGTAATAAATCCTAGTAAAGTAACTCTTGTGAATAGTATGCCATACATACCCGTTTGCCACTGAACCTGCATTAACGACGACAGTGGGGCCTCCAGCCTTAGTCAAACGGGTTGGTATGTATGGTCGGGTTGCGTTTTTCGCGCTTTCGTGTGTCTTGTGAATAGTATGCCATACATACCCGTTTGCCACTGAACCTGCATTAACGACGACAGTGGGGCCTCCAGCCTTAGTCAAACGGGTTGGCACGTATGGTCGGGTTGCAATTTTGGCGCTATCGTAAGTCTTATGAATAGTATGCCATACAGACCCGTTTGCCACTGAACCTGCATTAACGACGACAGTGGGGCCTCCAGCCTTAGTCAAACGGGTTGGCACGTATGGTCGGGTTGCGATTTTGGCGCTATCGTAAGTCTTATGAATAGTATGCCATACAGACCCGTTTGCCACTCAACCTGCATTAACGACGACAGTGGGGCTTCCGGCCTTAGTCAAACGGGTTAACACGTATGGTCGGGTTGCAATGTTTTTGGCGTCTTCTCCTGGTCCTGTAAATGGTATACAATATAGACCCGTTTGCCACTGAACCTGCATTAACGACGACAGTGGGGCCTCCAGCCTTAGTCAAACGGGTTGGCACGTATGGTCGGGTTGCGATTTTGGCGCTATCGTAAGTCTTATGAATAGTATGCCATACAGACCCGTTTGCCACTCAACCTGCATTAACGACGACAGTGGGGCTTCCGGCCTTAGTCAAACGGGTTAACACGTATGGTCGGGTTGCAATGTTTTTGGCGTCTTCTCCTGGTCCTGTAAATGGTATACAATATAGACCCGTTTGCCACTGAACCTGCATTAACGACGACAGTGGGGCTTTAGGCCTTAGTCAAACGGGTCGTCAGGTTTCATTTTCTCTTAAAGATCGGAAGGTGACCCTTATTTACCATATATACCCTCGCATTGGGCCCCCAATTTGCTAAATCCTCAACTGTGGATAACATAATTATGCCGCAATATTTAGTCTATCTGGAACTAAGCTGAGTTAAACCACATCACTGTGTGACACTTCAATACATATGAACGGCTGCTACGCTAATACGATTTTGTTTTTCTCTCCCTGTCTCGTCCTCGACCCGAGGACGAGACAAACAGACCCAGTCCCGGTAGATGTGAAAGTCGGCACACCTCTGATCTACTGGCCGTCCTTCAACGTTATGCCCAGCTGATACCTGACCAACGATCACCGGCAGAACCGCTTAATCTCCGCTAAATCTCCATTTCCGTTCTCCCAAGGGTTTTTCCCTCCTAGGACTTATTTTTCCTCGGATAAAAGCCCGGGTTTTTTTTTTTTTTTCTCCTAGGGGGTTTTTCACCCCGGGGAGGCAGCCTTTTTGGGCTTTACCTAGCTTCCTCTTCAATACGTTGCTTTAGTAATACGTGCAATTATAATATTGAGTCATAGCCGCAGCAAATTTAACTGCTCATGCTATCATGTATTCTGTTGTGCTATCTGTCGTTTTCTGTGCTTTTCACTGCTTCTATTTATGTAAAGCTGCTTTGAAACAATTGACTTTTGTGAAAAGCGCTATATAAATAAAATTGAATTGAAATTGAATTAAAGTCACTAAAAATGTTATGCTAATTTACGAACATTTAGTGTGCAATAAACATTTAAGGATTTCAGTTGCTTAGTAATTACGATACTTTGCCATACAAGTGTTCAAGAAAACCATTAAATAACCAGCCTACAATTATTCAGAAACCTCACAAAGTCGCCAATGTCATCTCCTCAATGTTCGTCTGTTTTTGGCGCTGTTGCATTTACATATGGTGTGTGCAAAGGGACATCGCGTTTTGGTTTTCTTGTATTTGTGAGTTTTACTAAACAATGATTTGTTGACTGAACAAAAATGCCCAAGGTAAAGATGACAAGACGCAGTCTTTTGTTGAAATTACTAAGTTAAATTAATTATATGCAGTTACTTATGTTTGTTAAGTAAAGTGAACAAGACATTTTTTAGTAAAACTGACCCCAACCAAGTTCATTTTGTTATACTGTTTTGAGAGAGAGAGAAATTCGGAATTTTGATTCATTTCTGTAACATGAATGTCTTTGATTTGTTCTCCAAAAAGTTTCATGCAGATTAATTCACCTTCATCACAAAAGTGCTGATCATTTCCTGTGCTTTTGTGTATGTCTATTTGTGTTTGTATTATTTTCTTGGTTTAAGATTTCTCTGGAAACAAGAGACGACATTATGTAAAATGCAAAACAAGAAAAAAAATACACAGTAAGAAAATAATATTCATTTAACGTTATGATGACAACCGTGTCTTTAATTGAGCTACAAATAGACAAGAAATAATAGCCTAAATAAATGAATCATGAGTGTCAAGGAGAGCTTCACAAAGGAGAGAGGCTAAATTATTTTTCTTTTTTAAAAAAAGTCCTTCGTGATAATAACACTGCTGTTGAAAAAAATAGGTGAAAAAATTACCCAGAATGCCCATGGACCTTATCGCACACGCTTTCTCCACTTCACAGGCACAGTGGATACGTGAGTCTCCGCAAGGTAGCCAACACAAGGGAATAAATTAGAGGAAGAGCAGACTCCCAACACAGTAAGGGTGCATGTGCATGTGTGTGTGTGCGCGTGTGTGTGTGTGTAGTCCAATGAAATCCCCAGGCTGAAGAGATTTAAAATGGCTCCTAATTAAGAGAGCCATCAAAGGTAAGTTCTTGCACCTTAGTGAGGCTAATGAGAGTGTTAGTCCCGATGCAGGGAAGCAACACAATTCAAAAACAGTGAAACTGAGAAAATGAGAGAAGAAAATGGCAAGGAGGAGTGAAAAGGTTAAGCTGATGTGAGATCAGCTTGGCATTCAGAGCACTGCCGCGCTGTGACCTTGATCACAAGTTGGTTTAGTAGTAAAAAATGGTCTACTTTACTATAATGTTTCTGTTTTTATCTGTTCTGCTGGTACTTTTTACTTAATGGAGGGGTGTAGTGGGATAAAGTGTGTTGACTGACACCTGTGTGATTTTGGTAAGAGCTCATTTGGAAAAATGTATTGCGTAATGATAATGAAATCTAGAGAGGTGCTTGCCCAAACAGTTGCCATTTCCATTTTAGTGGTTTTTAGCAATAAGTGCTTTTTGAGTGGTTTTGGGCATGTTGCTATGTGGTTGCTATTGTAGGTTTTCATGTAGGTCAGCTAGAGCATTGCATTAGTAGTGTGAAAGGTCATGGGTTCAATCCCAGGGAACACACGTACTGATAAAATGTATAGATTAAATGCACTGTAAGTCGCTTTGGATAAAAGCATCTGTCAAATGCGTAAACGTAAATGCTAGGTGACTGCAAGTCATAAGAGCCAATGAATATGATTGGTTAGAAAACAGCATAACTCTACTAAACAAATCATACAATTCATCAATGCTTGATGTTTTTTTTTTCTTTTTTTGGTAAAAAACTGTAAACAAAAATCCATTATGGAGCAATTACATAATCAAACGTTCAAAAGCGTCTCTTACTTTTCCGTGATTCAAAACGGTAATAATTATTCATAAGCTAAGCTGTAAGGTCAGTTGTTTTTCAGTACGTACACTGTCAGAAAAAAATGGTATACCTTTTCAAAAAGTACACCTTGGCAGCTAAAGAGTTCATAATAGTACATAAGATTGGAACCAAAAAGTGCATATTACACTCTAAAAACAAACGGTTCTATATAGCACCAAAAGTGGTTCTTTGCTCGTAATCATAGAAGAACCATTTTTAGTGCCATATAGCATCAGTGAAGCACCAGTAAAGCACCTGTGTAGAACCATATAGTGCTATGTAGAACCATATGTGGTGCTATAGTGGGGCTGTATGGCCCCTATATGGTTCTACACTGGTGCTTCACTGGTGCTATATGGCACTAAAACGGTTCTTCTATGATTACGAGCAAAGAACCACTTTTGGTGCTATAGCACCGTTTGTTTTTAGAGTGTAGTACCTCAGAGGTACGTTTTGATACCGAATGTATACATAGCTACAGTCTAAGGACCTTTTTAAAGGTAATCCCCCAACAGCTACATACTTTAAAAAGTGAAACGCTGGATCAACTTAAAAAAATACTTTAATTGGCAACCTTTAGGTCATAGGTTTGATCCCCAGGGATAAAATATAAAATATATAGATGTATATAGAATGCACTGTAAGTCAGTTTGGAAAAAAGTGGCAGCAAATACGCAAATGCAAGAGGGTAAGCATTACTAATGTGGATAAAGATGCTGTCAAAACAAAGACAAGTGATCAAAACACATGGGTGTGTGTTCAAACTAAGCCACAGCTTTGATGGCCAATCCCATTCATTTTTGAGCCTGAAATCTGTCACTTGTCACAGATCTTATTAAACACTTCATACTTAAAATCTTCTGCCCATCACACACTTTAAAAACATCACTCCCACCGCGTGTGCCACACAGGGTCATGCATGCATGCTGGGAGAAAAATCCTAAATACATCATAATATTGTAGTATTTTACTGCACTATACTCTAGTTATATATTTGAACACCAAGAATGGATATTTTTAGATTCTTGGGGATAAAAAGAGATGAAATATTAAAGAGATTAGAGATTAAAAGAAGACAAAACGTTCTGTATTAGGGCTGTGTAGGCTTTTAGCAATACTGAGATCCAATAACTTGGTTTGTTTGCCCGGACAGGAACATTTTGATTTCCTTATACATACAGAACAAGGATTTTAAGACATTTAGAGAACAAAATTCGAAAAATGACCAGACATGGACATATCAAAACACAGTAAAAAATTTGATAAATTTACATTCTGCTAACATTAATTAAAGTCACTCCACAGAAAAATTTGTTATTAACCAACCAACCAAAATTGGATGATGAAAAAATGCCAAGTAAATAAAATAAGTTGGAAAATGAGGCATGATTCTCTGCTCTCAAGAAGCGGGGGCGTGTCCACTGTCAGTGTTAAAACCACACCCACTTGCGGAAAGGTGCTGTCTCTCTCAATGAGTAGCCGTTTCTCAATGTCAAGGAAGGATCCTCGGAAGCCAGAATTTCGAGAAATCCTGAACTCAGAAATGGGTTTAAGTACTACATACAGATGCTACTCTGCTGCTGCTCTGTGCCCGGAAGGTATTTATTTTCGTCAATAAAGTTTTAAATATGGATATTTCTACAACAACACCGCGTGGATTACCCTCAGAAGACCTTTGTTTATCATCCTGGAGCCGTTTGGATTCAATTTGTGAAGGATGGACGCACTTTTTTTAAAATATCCGAAAATGTGTTTGTCTGAAAAACGATGGACATATGCAACTCGGACAGCTTGGAGGTGAGTAAATCATGGGTTTAATATCATTTTTGGCCGAACTATCCCTTTAAGTAGGTTAATTGAGGTTACTGTCTCTTTAAGACCAAATAAGCACAGACTGGTTTCTGCTTCTAATCTATACACACACTTTAGACAAAAACAAATGTTATTATTAGAAAAAGGGTACTGTGGATATAATTTTGTTTGTATAGCACTATTCGGACGGGATTAGTTTTCCAAACAACGTTTGAGTTTCAACGTGTCCCCCAGGACGTCTGTGATTTTATGTACCGATTCGGACGGGACAAAAATTATGCAGGCTATTCCAGAGATGGGAGTGTCTGTTTCATGCATTTGGGCGTTGCAGAAGAGGTACGCATGTTTGTAATGTTTAATATTTTGCTTTAAATGTAAAATTATGACAGAACATGTAATTTATTAATTTAATTTTAACAAATCAAAATAAAATATACAAATCCTACTAAAGTAACGTTAGCCTACGTGTTTTATATAACTGTCTGCTTATAATAAACTCAAAGAAATTAAGAAATATTGATTAATAACAATTTATTATCTTTATTAACGTTCCAGTTTAACAACTTTGAACGGAGTTTCTTACATTATAACGTTACTGATATTACAGTGGCCAGTCTTAACAGTGTTTGATATTCAGCTCATCTTGATTTAATTATTTTATTTTGCGGAATGCGAAAAAGCATCGATATCTGAATGAATGGGACTCAGGAAATACAACATATGCGCATTAGTAAGACCTTACGGCAGATCACGTTGGCCAAAACAGGAAATGAACCACTTATCTCATCAATGTCACTTTTCATTTAGCAATCCACTCACAGTGGAGGAAAGGCGGGACAAATACCACAATAACCAATCGGCGCATCATACAAAGACTGATAAACAGTCACATACCCTCATGCTGCTACCGCTGTCTGCTTTAGTGATGTTAAGAGCGCATTCAAGTACTGCGGCTGGCGCTAGTGTGAATTACTACGATCTGCTTCATGCTGTGTCTTCATCCAGCACCCCCTACCTGACTGTAAAATCCTAATTACCTCCGCTGACCCCATAAATACCAGACAATAGCTTTCACGCACTTACACAACCCCATTTTATTATAACCGAATCTACTTCTCTGTCAGCGCAGCGATTAAATTGCGAGCGGGTGGGTGATCGAACATCGAGCGTAATGGTATTCAGCACTTATTCAAAGATATCAGGGTTCAGGATGTTCTGAGCAGGGTGTCCGCGTAAGAATGAAGAAAAAGACAGCGTTAACCTGCATGAAGATTAGCTTCAATTATGCATGATAAGAAATGTGCTCAAACGCACAGTATCTAATAGCGTTCGCACGAGAATGGCCCATTAAATCAAGTTACGCAGTTCTGATGGTTTATTACCAACCTACGCTCCTGAACCAGTCTAAATCTTTAATGTCACATATCATCAAGATGGTCTCGTGGAGCAGAAAGCCTGAGACACGGATATTCATCCCTGAGCAAAAACAAAGTGGCTCTTAGGAATTCACAAATGCATTTACAAGCACTTCCAAGCAAACAGTGTGAATAATTCAAGCAGGGCATCCTGGGATTGTGATACTACAGGGTGAGGACTTCACTTTGTCTGGGTTTATGGGCCTTTACTGTACATCATACATCCTGCTAAATGAACCTTTTCTAATGATATTTCGTAAAACTGAAGTCATATTTATAAGTTTTATTTAAGCACATTTGAACCATTTAAAAAGTTTGAACACATTTGAGAACATACACAAGACAAAGACTTAAAGGATATTTATTTGCATTTATGCTGGTGTTAACTTAGTGCAATAGTTTGCCAGAAGGTGAAAGGTCTTACTGGTTTATCAGTATCATGTTTAAACTCAAACTAAGTTTTACTTTTTTATAGTCGTATACAGACATTATGATTTTTTTATTGTATTTTTCGTATGTTTACAGTTGTCGTTACTATGAGTAATGTTGTTGTACAGCAAGAGTTATATAACAATTCCTTTAAAACCTTTTTGAGTGATTCTCGCGAAATTAGACTTATGAGGTGTCATGATACATTTTGATTAAAAAAGTAAATGCAAAGTAAGAGTATCAAAATAAGAAGCATACAGTAACAAACATCTCTTCATGTATTATTTTGCACAAGAAATGACATCCTACAGACCAATTTTGTTGTTTTTTCCACATTTAAAGGGAATATTTTCATTACCGCAATGTGTCCATGACTGGATTTGGGTTCTTTGACATGGAAATATTTATAATTAAAAAATGTAAAAAATAAAAAGCTTAAGTGCATATTACACTATAAACATTTACAGTAAAGAAACAAGTGGTATTTGGTGATCATTGCTAAATGTAAAGATAATAATAAGGAATATAAATGTGTCCAAGAAAAATTTTCTCATCCTCCGCAACAATTTTCAATTATTGTTTAAGCCTTCAAGGAACTAACATTTTCAAAAAAAAAAAAAAAAAAAAAAAAAAATGAAGGGACATAATTGACTGTGACACTCAAGATGGCTACCATGTAAGCAGTTCTTATTTTTTCTCCAGATAAGAGTTAAAATTTTGTTTGTCATAGTACCTAGACAACTTTTTAGTTCTCATTACCGAAACATGAGTGTGTAAATGCGTATATTTAATGTAATATTATGTTGCGGTAATGATAATTTTTGATAATGATAATCTAAAGAATTTAAATAATTCTATAGGGAATATTTTTTAAATCCTCTAAAAATAATGGTAATAGTAAGTTCAGACCATAATTATATATGTGAAAAATATATATATATAAAAAAAAAAAACTGTCTTCAAGGGCTTTTTAATACAATCTAATGCTGGACACCCTATTAGTCTTGGATTAAATTTTTTGTCTATAAATATACTAATATAAAGTCTTATTCAAAAGACATTACAGAATTACACCATGTCCTAACTATACAATCTTTTCCATGTTAATCAGAGTTTTTGTCCTAACCAGCCGTAACGTAATGCTGTGACGCGTTTCTATTTCTGCGATGTTGCAGCTGGAGACTGTCCTCCAAAAAATAACAACCTCATAAGTCGTCTGTGCAAGCACCTCATTACGACATAAAGTGACGTATTAAGGGATTAGTGCCCTCTAGCGGCAGTAGCTTTTACAACCTGTTGTTACGTTTCCAGGTTTTTGCCTTATACATCAGATTAGACACATGTAATTTCATGAATTTGTAAATGTAGAAGCGGTTTCATAAACATTTATGGTTTTAAAGATATTTTGGAGCATTTAACTCCACCCTCACCCTCACCCTTACCCCAAACCCAACCACTTCTCAACCATATAAAACACAACACGCAAGTAAAAGTACAGACTGGTATTTATTGCATAAAATAGTATAAAAGTATTACAAACCATTTGCGTTGCAAACCTTGCGAACTGAAGCCATACTATTACTTTATGTGAAAAACTCTGTGATCAAAACGCACAGTCAGATCTCATTCAAACATAAACCAGCACGATGTAGTCAGTCAAGAGCCAATAGCGCTTCACATTCTTAGCTAACGTAATGATGCAATTGATCATGAGACACATGAGAGCCAATACCTTTTCACAATCATAAATTACATATCATGGCTTCTTCTGGCGGCAGTTTTTGAATCAGTCTACACCGGATCTGATATTTACAGTGGATTGCCATCACTTTTGCATCTTTTCTTCAAATAAATCAATCGTTTGACCTCGGTAAACTTGGAATATTTTAAGTTCATTTATTAAAAGTTGTGACTGTTTTGTATGCTGTGTTTATATCATATAATAAATAAATGGGTACATTATTTGCCCTAAATGCCTGAATAGTCTTCTCCCAGTACATGCCATCATAGCAAAATGACCCCCCAAAATATAATTTTATACCCTAATATATTTAGTTTCACCTGCTGCCGGTAGAGGCGCTAATTTAGTAAATGCATCTGTTGGTTGTATTTGGCGAAATGGACAAACGACCAAATCAATCGTATATGAGTGGGAAGATATGTTGCGCAGCTGACAGCTCCGCCTACACAGAGATCTCATTCAATGAAAGTTCTGTGCATTATGAATATTTTGAATCAATCATGGACAGGGAGAGACTGTTTATAGAAATTTAAAAGCAGAATATATAAAAATACCTCAAGTTTCACAAGGAAATCCATCAGTTGAGAAGGTATGCATCTATGCACAAACAGAGAAAAACTGCTATGATTGGATGTGTTTGGTGATTGATTGCATTGTGCCACACTCCTTTTTCATATTCAGTATGGACAGAGAAATTGCCTTTTGCTGGAATCATATTGCATCGCCTTAGTTAGGACACATTGTTGTAATGGCGAAAAGCATTTCTTAGGGACTTTGTGCACCTTTAAACTATTTTGTTGGATTGAATAGAAGCAGATCATTTAGACACGACCACATACAACAGATTTTTGGTAACTTGCCAACACATTTTCACAGTGAGCTCAAAAATATTGAGAATTTTTTAAACTACACATAATTAGTTGTTTGTGGCTGATTTAAATGTCTTCTCAGATTGGCAAATCTTCACTTCAATGCTTCAATTTGTCTCACTTTTCTCACAACTTTGAGAAATTTCTTTACACTTGGAAAAAGGACCAACCACTCATACAAAGACAAAAAAAACGAAGTCTGTGCAACACACGCACACACACGGACTGGCCATTTGGCAGACAGGGCAATTTCCCGCTCGTCTGAAACATCTTATACTATTTTTGACTGACTGGCCCATAACATTTGTACAGTACATCGCAGCTCATTTCTTTATTTCTTTTGCTTAATCCATTTATCAAAAAAGTAAGTGTATACTGCAAAAAAGTATTTTTGTCTTGTTTTCAGTAAAATATCTATAAATTCTCGGTGAGCAAAATGACATAGAAAAATAGGTCTAGTTTTTAGACAAAATAATATAACATTGTAAATTAGTAGTAAAAATATCTGCCAATGAAATAAAAAAGTAATTGAAATAAGTTTACTTTTTTTATAAACACTTAATTCAAAAAAAAAATTCTTATTCCATTGGCAGATTTTTTTACTATTAATTTACAATGTTATATATATATATTTTTGTTTTAAAACTAGACTTATTTTCCTAGATCATTTTGTTCATCAAAAAAATACATCTTAATCTAATAATTTTTGGGTCATTTTCAAAAGTCATTTTTTGCAGTGTAAGACTATTTATGGACAAACTCTCATGAGACACCTAATCGACAGGCCATTGTTTTTCTTATTTGACATTTGGCCCAATCACAACTGCCCATTTGGGCTCTCCATGTGTTTATTAGTTTCATCTCGTGGGATGTCTAGTCACACCCCTATTTTTTATCAACGTTAACCGTGAGTCAGCAGGCAGTATTTCTGTTTTATTCATTATTTTTTTAAATTGTAGGTTGTATAGTTTTTAGGAACTGTCAAAAATGTGTTTGTAAGGGATCTTAAAAAAAAAGTTCAAGTTATTTGATCCTTCTTTATAGCTTGGCTTTTTATGTATGTTAACATTTTAAACAATGATAAGAAAAATCAAGTAGTAGAGAAAACAAATTGAGTGGACTATATTAAAAAGTAGCCCTCAAGATTGTTTTATCCATTTTGTTACCCCTTGCTCACAAAAAGGTTGGAGACCCCTGGTATAGTCAATGTTGCACAAAGATGGTATTTGTGAAGTTAGAGGGCCAAGCTAGGCCACAATAGCAGGGGCGTTTCTTTGTCCAAGTACACAGACAATGGCCAAATAAAACAGTAACTGTAAAGATGTCCTTCAAGACAACAGATAAAAGCAGTAGGCTATATAAAGGTCACATGCAAATTTTTACAAGGTGTCCCTCGTGTTAAATTTAAGCACACAGTCTTGTACAAAGAATACCAAATACATTAATAGTCAATTAACTGCAGGTCTCACCAATATGAGGAGTGCAATTTTTGGCCCTGAAATCCCCTGTTGCTAGGAGACAGACACGACACTGGTTTCTCTGGAATTCATGCACTACTCCAGAATATTTAATACTGATATACTTCCTAATCCAACCAATACAGTATGTGCCAAAAAAACTGACTCAGATTGAGTTCAACGCAATTTTACGGAGTAAAAATAGGATTGCTTTGTTATTAAATGCAATAAAATTTTATTTTATGTTGTCTCTATTACACAATTACTATAGTAACAACAGTAAATTATGCATAATTACATGCAACTAACCCTAATCCAAACCATTAACCCTATATAGTAAGTAAATCATTATTACTTAGCAATGTAATGTATAAATACACTGTAGTAGTGACACTGTAAAATAAAATACCATGTGTATCATGCATCTTGTCAAAATATGTGCCTGCTGCACACACGGCGAAAGTGTTTATGATTTTAAAAAAACGCTCACGTTCACAAAATACTCGCAAGACACAAACTTAACACTAAACTCATAAACCCATTCGAAGCGTCTGCAGCAGGCTCCTATTTTGACATGTCACGTGATTCACATAAGTTTACTGTACATGACGTGCCAAACACATATTTTGACATGACGAGCCACACACGATGGGCTAAATACATGTTGTGATGAGCTTCGCATTGTGGGCCCTCGAAAAAAAAGTGTTAAATTGCAATTATGCAATTGCTAAACAGTCATATGAGCCCCCTTAATTTTCTCCTACAGTATGACCTTTATTTTGATAAAAGGACAAAATGCTTTATCATTTTAGACAAAATTATGGCACTTCTTCATTCTCATTACAACATATTTTTAATTGATGTTAAAGGCGGGGTGCATGATCTCGGAAAGCCAATGTTGACATATGAATCACCTAAACAAACACGCCCCTACCCCAATAGGGGTTGTGTACACCAAAACTTTTACGCCCGCGGCCGGCGCATGTTTTCAATTGTTTCCAATGGAAGCTCTGCGTTTTTCAAATAAGCCAGCAGCTAGCCTGTTTTATCCGTGCTGAAAACCGGCGCACGGGGTTTTTTACGCGCTTGGCGCTGAGCGTCGAGAGTTGAAAGAGATTCAACTTTGGGAGAAAAGCTCCGCTTGTCAATGTCAGTTCTCACACAGCCGCCCAATCACAGTGGAGGAGGGTGGCGGGACATTACCAAAGCAACCAACCGGCTCGCAGCTGAAGTATCACAGCTACCAAAGCGCTCAGCTGAAAAACAGCTGGCATTCGGCGTCCTCAAGGCGTTTTCAGCCGCGTTTAAAAGTTTTGGTGTGTCCAGCCCCATAGTATCTAGACCTTCTTTTGATAGACCCGCCCCACACATACGCAACCCAGGCAACGATGTTGGTTAGTAGACACGCCCCTTACTGCTGATTGGCTACAAGTGTGTTTTGGTACTCGGCCCGACTCCCTTTTTTCCCTTTTGTTCAATTATTTTTCTCTCACTGTACAACTGCATTAAGGACAAACTGCTTTACAGAGCGCATTTCATCCCTAAATTGTTTCAGACAATGACGTGTTTGTCCTGTGGCGGCTACCATATGTGGTTTAAAAATTTAGAAGTGAGCCACTAAAATTTACACACACCACCTTTAAGTACATGTATAGTCAGATTGATGCATTTGGCAGACGTTTTTATCCAAAGCAACTTACATTGCATTCATGCAATACATTTTAACTCTTTCACCGCCATTGACGAGATATCTCGTCAATTAAGAGAAAACGCTTCCCCGCCAATGACGAGATTTTCTGTCTTTCCGCAAAACCGTTATTATCCACCAGGTGGCGCCCTTCCGCAACTTTTTAAACCCGGAAGTATTGCCCTATGGCAAGCGGCTGCATGTCCGTGTCTGTTTTAACTCATTCACCACCATTGACGAGTTATCTCGTCAATGATGAGTTAATATTTAACTAATAATTATGCCTTTCTGGACGAATTTCAAAGTGAAAGTGTAATACCGCTTTTATCCACTAGATGGCGAATTTAGATGCCAAACCGAATTTATCAAAAACGGAAGTTAAAAAGATTTAATGATTTATTTTAACTGCCTTTATGTTTGATAGTCATTCTGAGTCTGATCTCTAACATAAATTCCTTTACAAAAACGCAATTTATTAAGCTTTTTGCTCAAAATGTTGTATTTTTGAAGAGAAATATCCATATTTCAGTGGTTAAATTAAGTGGAAAAAGTCAATATATAATGAAACGTTTTTTCCCCATTTTGTTTGTTTGTTTGTTTGAAAGCAGAAGGTGTGTTCTTTATTTGGATATAATTTGTATGTTTATATATTTATAGAAGATAATTTTTCCTGCAAGGAATTTTGTGAAACTTTTGTTAAAATCACAAAAATGCAGGTGAGCAACTTTTCTCAAAAAGGCAGGCGGTGAATGATTTAAAAATCGCTCTGAATGGGATCTCTATGAAAAGTCCGTCACAAAATTTTTTTTTTGTTTGAAAGCAGAGGGTCTGTTCTTTCATTTGGTATATTGTATGTTTATATATTTAAAAAAAAAATTTTCTGGAAGGCATTAAACTTTGGTGAAAATCATGAAAAACGCTGGCGCTGGCTGGCAACTTTTTTTAAAAACGCTGGCGGTGAAAGAGTTAAGTATGTCAGTATGTGTTTCCCCTGGGAATTGAACCCACAACCTTTGTGCCACTAAGGCAACACTCTACCGAATGAATTTAGAAACAACGCACAATACAAGGACTGATACCATGAAAGAAAATTATACAAAATTTGGCTACACTGTATTTCTTGAGTGCAAAAGCTTTGCAAGGTCACTTGCTTTTCGGCCTAATTACCTAATATACCTAATACAATTTTAGAAGATGAAACCAAGATACCTGTGAGTATTTGGTTAGCACAAATTTCATCATATACTGCTCTAGAAATGAAAAACTGCAGAGCTGCCTGTGGCTTAGTGGTTAACATTCTCTGACATTGAGTTGTGGCGCCCATGTGCAACTTAGCAGGCATTTGCATGGCTGTTTTTCATTAAATTTAACACACGGTATGTGCATGTTTATTTAATATCTCAGATAATTTATCCAGGGACAAGTTTGTCCTCTGCACATTTGCTACTGCGTTTAGTTAGTCATTCCCCATACTCTTTTTATCTAATCTTCCTACTTCCATTTACATTTATGCAATCAGCATATGCTTTGATCCAAAGCAACTTATTACAGTGCATTATGTATTTTATCAGTTTTACCTTTTGTAAAGCTAAAGCAATGCTCAACCTACAGACCTACACTTCTGTTCTTAACATTAAAAAGTGATCTCTTGTAGCCGCCACCCTTCAACTTCAGCATCCTCGGGCATTTTACAGTTCAAAATTTACTTCAGTTAATAAATGTATAAAACTTTTCGGTTTAAATCGCCATAACACATAACAAACCATTACACATTTTAACACCTTGCAGCATGTTCTCATTACCCATAAGACACTGTGCCTTCAGAGCGACAGGAAGCCCCATCTCACACACACTGCCAGTTGAGCAGCCACTCAAAACCGAGAGCAGATCATAGACACGATAATGGTTCGAAGCCTAATCCACGTGTTAGCACCCGTGTTATCGCCCTTTGCAGAGAGCTTCTTGTGAGATCACATCTCAGAAAACAGCCTCGAATTCATTAAGGGTGGAAAAACAACACAACCACAACAATGAAGAAACGCCAAAGAGTAACAACTCTGCGAGCTTTCCCGAACTGCCAGAAAAACCATCATCACTAATGCAATCATAATCTTCGCCTCCGCGTTCTTGTTAATCCTAAAAAACAACACGGAGCTTAAGATGTTAATCGGTGGTTTAATAAGGCCGAGGGTGCGACGAGGGGCGGAATCAAACCAAGATGAAATCTAAAGAGGAGTGAAGAGAAAGATGAAAAAAGGTGCAAATTATGTTTCGGAGGAGCGTTTTTAATGGGCCATTTTTTCCGGGCGAGAGCGCCGCTGTTTTGATACTCAGACACTCATAAATCACAGTGACCCAAAACAATGACTGATCTTCCTGAATCTTCACGGCAGCGTTTGGCTTTCTTAACCTGTGTCTGCTGCTAACTTTGGCAAATGGAACGAAAGGCGTGCGAGAGAAACAGAAAGAGAAGCAAGGCCGTATGTTTTCAGTCGTTGTTATTCTGAAGCAACAGTGAATTTGAGTGTTTTTATAACACCTCTCTTCAATCACTGTTCAATTTCGATGCTATCTTTTCCAGAAGACCCTAGAAAGACCAAGCTAATCTCACGAGAATTCGTACGTATTTTACAAGTTGGCTAATTCAAAGAATTTGTGCAGAGTAAAACATACAAAAACACAGGATCATTAGAAAAAAGACATTAGATACCCCACCCCTAAAATCGTACACAAGGGTACAAATTTATATGAATTAGCCACCTTGTAAAATATGTACTTTACAAACTGCTATGAGGTTGGGAAAATAAAATGTAATTGCTTAGAGGCCCATACTCTTGCCAAAAATATATTTTAAATATATGCTAAATACATTTTATGGAATAAAAAGTAAATAAATTTTTAAATAAAAAAATATTACATTTTAACCAACATATATCAACAAATATTTCAAAATGTATTTCAAGAGCAAGCAAATATATTTTAAATATATGCTAAATACAGAATAATTTTATGTAGAAAATATATTTCCTTGGATTGAAATATATGGAGGGCTAAATATATTTTAAATGCTTTCAAATGTAAAGTAAAATTTCAAAATAAATAAATAGAAAATGGCCAAAAATATATTGGTTAAAAATATATTTTTGTAAACATGTTCCAAAATATATTTCAGCAAATATATTTTTTTGGCCATTTTTTGTTTATTTTACAATATATTTAAAACTATATATTTTTTGCTGTATAGAGATTGCTCTTTAAAATACATATTGGAGATTAAATGAATTATTAAAGGGATAGTTACTCTCATGTTGTTATATCCTGTATTAAAAGCTTTTTTTCTAATGAACACAATAAAGAAATTTTGAGGAATGTTTCTAACCAAACGAATTAGTACGGAACCCCTAAGGGGACATGGAGCGTGCGCACCTGAAACTAATGCGTTTAGTTTTGCGCGCGCACATGAAACTATCGCGCGCGGACATGAAACTATCGTGCTTGGAACTGAAACTTTCTCGCTCGCACGTGAAACTTTCACGTGCACACGTGAAACTAAACTTTAAAAAAAATTATGCACATGAAGGTTTAGCGTGAGCACATGAAAGTTTCATGTGAGCACGCGAAAGTTTCACGTGAGCACATGAAACTAAACTTTACATTTTTTTTACTTCAATGTCAGCTTAGTGGCTTGTTAAGTTAGAGACCCAATTGACTTCCATAGTATTATTTGTACCTACTATGTAAGTAAACGGGGTCTCTAATCGGTTTGGTTGCAAAAATTGATCAAAATATCTTCCTTTGTGATCATTAGAACAAAGAAATTAAAACAGGTTTATAACAGCATGAGAGTGAGTAAATGATGAAACATTTTTGATTTTTTGGGTGAACTATCCCTTTAACTTTTCACTGATATATCTATTTATAAAATACTAATGCTAATATTGTTATAAAAACGGTGTACAGGAACATTTACAAAATAATATACAAGAGGTAAATAAAAGCTATAAAATGATGATCTGGCTCTTGATTTGAGAATTTTGTTTGATGGAAAATCTGAGCACATTTGTGACGTTGTTCTTTTTTCCTTAAAAATATATTTTAAAGGAGAGGTAACATTAATAAATTGCTTCATAGGAAAAAACCTCTATCGTAATTTCATCTCCATTTAATCTTATTGCTTTTCTGAGGAAACAATCAGTTTAGAGAGATGTCATTTGTGAATTTACTTTCCTACGAAGAGAAATGGTTTTAGAAGAACATGAACCTGCTCTTCACCAGGCCATGCAAGTAAATGTCTTTGAAGCCTTTGAAGAAAATTGCTTTTTAAATTCATATTGAAAATTGGAGGATACAGTACAAGCCAGGCAAGAGGCAGGTTTTACATTCGGTGTAAATATGTAAATATTGCGTAGTTTATGTTTTGTACTGTAGATAGAGGCTGTGATCGTGATGTTAGCTGTTCTTTGTCACGCCTTTTCCCATTGTCTTTGATATCTCCCTTTCTCGCATCTCTCTCTCTCTCTCTCTAGTGCTGATTCTTTATCTTTTTCTGTTTCTACTTTTAAACATTAAAGTCCTCGCTCTCTTCCTACCTGACAGTCACTCATACTTTCCGACTGAACATCTATATTTTTACTCCGTCTTTCCGCCATTCACCTCCTTAAGTTCGCTCTATGCTTTCGTTTCTCTAACATGTTTGCTTTAAGGTAGGTTAACCCATTTGACAATTCTCAATCCATATTGCGTCATATAAATAGCCTATTTACGAAAAGACACATGCACACTCACACACAACCTTTAATGGACTGTTTGATGTGTAATGCATACAGAAACTAAAAGAGGTTTCTAAGAATTGAAGTTCAACTCAAAGTTCAATTGGTTTGCTTTTCTACTGTCAAAGTGCACAAAATTGAAGTTCCCAGATTGCTATAATGAGCACATTTAATGTTTAAAGCATGTCTTACTGTTAAAAAAGAAAAACAACACCACGCGGATAACCCTCAGAAGGCCTTTGTTTATCATCGTGGAGCTGTTTGGATTTATTTTGTGAAGGATGAATGCACATTTTTTTTACTTGAAGGACGTGGACACCGTAACCTTACATGTAATTAATTATAAGATCTAAAACATTTTCTAAAATAACTGAAAATGTGTTTGTCTGAAAAATTATGGACATATGCATCCCGGACAGCTTGGCGGTGAGTAAATCATGGGTTTTATATCATTTTTTGCCGAACTATCCCTTTAATGCGCATATCCAAATATTAAAATAAAATCCTTTTTTGGTCACCTCCATAACACAAGTATATACTGATACTATCAGCGGATGTATAGAAAAATTTAAACAGATGGTTCCATATATTGGTAATAAATACATTCTCTGAGAATTTATATTTCAAGTTTTGACTACAAATGTATAATGCTGGAATTGCTCATTTTCAAATACACAAGTGCATATGACTTTGTATAAACACAACATGTACTGTAATGTGTTTTGATACACATTGGCCAGACAGATTCTTCCTACTGTTTAAGTGGGCAGTTCTTGGCCAGAAAAATGAAAGTGCATCGAAATTTATGCCAATAATCAAAAGTCTGCTTTCACAACACTAGGACCCCATGGGTGGAAATCAATAAATGCCAAAACTGGTCTTTGGAACAAAGAACTGGAAACTTATTCCCATACAATATACTAGGTGTAGAAACAGACCAACTCTGAACTAATGTGAGCTTGTCTTGGGAATAGTCGTGTTCAGAAACTGCTGAATATAATATAACACACTTAGCATTGAACACCTCCCACACCCCAACACTGAATTATAAGGAGGGTCACATTCGGGAATGAAATGTTCTAGAAGTTAGCAGATAAGAGTCAGGAGTTATGTTGGTGTATTTGAGATAAAGTAGAAGCGATCTGTTTGATCTAAGCAAGACTGTAATGTGAAATGAGCATCTGCAGTAGTATCTATACCCAGCAGAAGAGTCCTGAATAACACATACGAGTGAAAGCAAACTGACACTTTTTTAATGCCTCCTGGTTCTCAGATTTCTTTCCAAAGGTGTTTTGAAGAATCATCACACCGAGTTAAAAAAAAGACCATGACCGTAAAGATTTAAAATGACCCTATAATCAATAATCATAACTACACTGTCAGAAATAAAGGTAGAAAACTGTACCTTTTCTGTCACTGGGGTGGTACTGTACCCTAAGGTTCTGTTTTGTACCTTTACAGGCATACTAAACATAATACAACCTTGTACCTTTTTGGGTAAATAACTGTACCTTAAAGGAAAACACCACCATTTTTTTTATAGTTTACTATGTTCTAACCTCAACTTGGACGAATTAATACATACCTATCTTTTTCAATGCGTGCACTTAATCATTGTACAGCACGTCGTGAATGTGTTAGCATTTAGCCTATAGCCCCATTCATTCCTTAGGATCCAAACAGGGATGAATTTAGAAGCCACCAAACACTTCAAAATAATAAATTCAAAAGTGATAAATTCAAAAGGTTTATGGTTTAAGTCGGACAGTTTTCCTCTGAACATGTCTATATTTAGCTGTTCCTTTATCTTTTTTGAGTTTACTTTGCATTGGACAGCAGTGTCCGGTCTGCATATCCTTGGTAATGTTTGGAAGAGTTCTCTGATAAACCGTTATTGAACTTTAGCCCAGTGTAGATTAGATAAAATCTCTCTCTAATTGTCTCATTGATTGCATTCAGCGGCAAACACAGCTTTTCCTGTTTCAGCACCTTGCGTGTGTGAGAGAGTATTCAGAGATTTAATACAACGCATGCAAAGATGACATTGCACTGAAATTAATTATTCATGCCCATTTCATTTACATTTATCATGTGTGGAGGGCTTCACAGAAAGCTACCTCCGTGCAATAAACAGTATTTCAATGCAAAAACCTGTCTTATTCGCTAACTACTTGCAATCTAGGTTAAGCAGATGCCAAATGCACTGAAATAGACCTGTGTGGTTAAATTAAACTGCTTTCTATGCGAGGCTTATTAACTTTTTACCTGAGCAAACAATACTGAATGTTTAAGTTAACAGCCAACCAGATGCTCTAATAGGCAAATAATAATAATAATAATAATAATAATAATAAAATAGAATTAGAAATAAAACAGATCATTAAAGATGATGGTAAGATTGTCAAATATAATAATAATAATAATAATAATTAAGTACTGTTATTGTATTATTATTACTATTATTATTGTTGTTGTTGTTAGGCTATATTATTATTATTACTATATTTATTTTTTATGTATTTTAATCATGACATAATAACAATTATTATTATTAGTAGTAGTATTATTATTATTTATTTATTTTTAATAATGACAGGCAATCTGTTTACAATCTTCTCTTGTTTCATCTTCCTGTTCCCTAAAAATCGCATCTGGTGCTCAATTTTTATGTTTTATGTAAATTCTGTAGGAACTGGCACTATTAATCTCACAAGCATTTGTGCTCAATATATTTTTCAGGCTTTAGTCACATGTATTATCGGACTGATATACTGCTGATGACCTGCATGGTAAAAGAACAAACTGTGAATAATAACCGGGTGTTCATTTCAAACCCTGTTTCTATGTAAATTAGGTGAAACCAGCGCAATGAATGGTGCCGTTTACGGCAGGTGGAATTTTATTTAAGAGAGACTTTTATATTTTCAAGTGATCCCGGTAGTGCAGCGGTTAATCTAACTATGGAGAAGGGAATTATAACCAGGCATATATCCAGTTATACACATTCAGCATTTATGTAAGCCGATTAGGTGACTGGATCGCAGTGGCATGCTGTGCAGTCCCAGCGGTGTATGATGGAAAATCACCTCACCCTGAGTATACCCATAATAAAGAAAGCTCGCAGGCGATATCTTTAATATCTTAATGATTTCTCCTAGACATTATTGAGATTAAACTCAAATGGAAGTTTTTGTTTATTCTTAGAATTAAATCAGAAATCTCACAATTGTCTTCATGTTAGAGTTTCAGAAGATATCTCAACAATGTCCCAAACTGAACACAGAAATCCAGATTTAGAAGGTGTCTAGGTTGGGACTTACTATAACCATTATTTTTAGAGGACTTAAAAAATTATTCCTATAGAATTATTTACATTTTTTAGATTATCATTATCAAAAATTATCGTGATATTACATTAAATAATGTATTTACACACTCATGTTTCGGTAATGAGAACTAAAAAGTTGTCTAGGTACTATGACAAACAAAATTTCAACTTTTATCTGGAGAGAAAAAATAAGAACTGCTTACCTGGTAGCCATCTTGAGTGTCACAGTCATTTATGTCCCTTCCAATTATTTTTTTTTTGAAAATATTAGTTTCTTGAGGGCTTAAACAATGATTTAAATTGTTGCGGAGGATGAGAAAATTGGTCTTGGACACATTTATATTCCTTATTATTGTCTCTACATTTACCAATGATCATCAAATACCACATGTTTCTTTACTGTAAATGTTAACATGCACTGAAGCTTTTTATTTTTTTTATTATAAATATTTCCATGTCGAAGAACACAAATCCAGTCATGGATACGTTGCGGTAATGACAATTTTCCCCTTAAATGTGGAAAAAACAACAAAATTGGTTTTATATGATGTCATTTGAAATCATGTGCAAAATGAAGAGATGTTTGTAACCGTTTGCTTCTTATTTTAAATACTCTTACTTTGCATTTACTTTTTTATCAAAATGTTTAATGACACCTCATAAGTCTAATTTTGTGAGAATCACCCACATACTGATATAAAATGTAGACCTTGTGATACACTTTAGGTCGCTTAGGAAAAATGCGTCTGTTAAATGCATAAATGTATTTTAAAATCTACATCTATTTTATTAAAACAATTTAAATGCATTTGTTTCTTTTTGAATTTCTCCTGAGCAATTTAGTAGAAACATCTGAGACTAAGGTGATACTCAAATGAGAACTACATCAAATCTCCTGAGAAAGAAAAAAAGAAAAAAGCATCTGGTTAGGAGTGCTTATGTTATATTTAACCCACCACAACAACACAACATGAATAAAAGCCCCTCATTATTGTGGGCAATAAGGATCACAGACATTTAGACATGTCCTGGTCTGTTCACACCTGTCCTATCTCAGTGTGTTTATGTTAAAGCAACCCCCTTCTGAGAGAATTAATTCACTGCTCCTGGGTCCCGAATGACGCTGCCATGCTGGGCCCATAATTATTAACACCCTGGTTGACGTGGGACTCGTGTTACAAGTGTTATACATCTCGTATGAAAGCGTACATCAGCGTGCGGTTCACTACATCATACCAATAAACATCCAATTATCTTCAATCACGCCTATGAGACGTTCATGTACAATGGCTATAAACAGCAGAATACAATCGGAACGGCGTACGAACATCTCGCTTGTTTGTGTTCGCCTGCGTGATTGTCAGTTTCTCCCGGTAGGCAAGTAATGAAATAAACAGGCTCTTGGAGAAACACAATGTGAAGAACTTGCGAACTCTCTCTCTCTCTCATAAGTTTACTTAACAATCCTCAACAAAAAGAGTGAGACAGTAAGCAGTGTTTTCTCTATCCCTCTTGCTGTCTAAGCAGATGCTGTGTCTGCGTTGATAATTTAGAGAGAGATAAATAATGTTATGTTAGACAGTCTCTCTCTCTTTCACTCACTGTATGCATGTGTCTCTTTGGCCCTTTGCTAATTTGTCTTTATGGTCTGGGCGACAGAGATAACAGCGGCCTGTATTAACTGACCCGAGCGCAGAGAATAGATGAATAACAAGCTTTCCTTCATTCGACTTAAGTGAGGTGTTGTTGTTTGACCGGGCATGTCAGATTCTTAGCAAAGAAACTCTTAAAGTCGAGCGAAACTGTTTTAAAAATGGTAAGGAACGGTTACAGTTACGTTACCACCTGAGCCTGGTTTGGCACGACACAATTACAAAACGTTCTCAGCCTGAAATTCTTACCATTGCGGTAGTGACGTCGCCGCACAGGATTAGTCCTTCATCTGTTGCCTGGACACAAGTGTCTTGTGGTAATACGCGTTATTTGAGCAAAGCAAACAAAGATCACCCTCTATAACATGCCTGCTATTTGCATTGCATACTGTACGTCTGTAAACTCCTGTGCTGCCAAGGTAACGACTGAAGCCCAAAGTAAAAAATTAAAGCATAACTGTACTGGCTCCAGTGTCGGCTCATGACTGCTCATCCGAGGGGGCGCAAAATAAGTGTTCGGAGTGTCACGTGTGTTTTCAAAATGTGTTTGTTGCATCATGTGAACCACGTGCATCACGTGTTTTGTCAAAATACAGTAAGTGCCTGCTGCACACGCATCAAAATCCTTTTATGATAAAAATACACGCAAGACACTGATTACGCATGAGATTATGCGAGTATCTGGCAAACGCGAGCGTCTCTTTTATCATAAACCCTTTAGACGCATCTGCAGCAGGCACTTATTTTGACAAGACATGATGCACATATTCACTCGACGCGCAGAACACATATTTTGACATTACAAACCATAAACGTAATGGGCATTGAGAGCCCTTGAAAAAGAAGTCACCGGCCGCAATGACCGGCTTGGTCAGAACATGCACACCACCAGAAACTTTTGCTGTGTCCGAAACCGCTTACTTTATAGTATGGAAGTAGGCGGTTTCGGACACAACAAACGTTTCTGGTAAATTAGACAAGGCGAGTAGTATGTACGAATTCATAGTATTTGAAAAACAGTGGGCAGAAAGTACCAGGATGACCTACAGTACTGTGTTCTACAATATATATAAAAAATGGTTTGCAATATAACTGTCTTACATGTTTAATTAATAATAAAACACTTCAATTAAAACAAAAAACATATATTTTTGTCATTATCTGACAATTTTAAGTGTTTTTCCTGGTGGTTGGGGCCAGGACAGGAAAGCCACCATTTTCATAGAATGACCCAACTCCACTGCGTTACTTTCATTGGTAGTTGCTCACGAAAGTTGCTCGTCATTTGCATAAGTCAAACTTTTCTCAACTTTGATGCGTAGTTGGAAATACCAACTTCCTGTCGCACATGTTGCTGGAAATAGGCAAGCTTCCAATGAAATGCTAGTCGTTGGCACTGTGCATTACACAACGAGAACGCTTTGGCATGACGGTGCACAATACGCTAATTGTTAATCACAATTGTTTCTGGAATTTTATTTAAAATTTGGTAACAATTAGTGTTAATCCAATAATGTTTCTTTTACTAAAATGTTTTGGTTACACTGGAAAAAGTGTTTGTAGGATTTCATATAATTGAGGCCACAGATTGCTTTATATTGTTGAATTAATTTACTTAAATGGCACATGTTATGCCCATTCTTACAATTTTAAATTTAAGTCTCAGGTGTGTCCAGAATGTTTTTGTGAAATTTCAGCAATACCCCACAGATCATTTATTATAGCATGTCCATATTGCCCCTATTTTGTGTGTGTACCTTTAAATGCAAATGAGCTATTGCTCTTCGCTTCTACCAAAAGAGATGCTTTAGTTAAAATAGATCTGATTTCACATAAAAGCAGAGAGAGACAAAATAGCAGACAGTGTCCAACTCCAACAAACTATGGTAATACAAGACTGTCAGTCAGCAGTAGACCTGTTTGAGTCGTGACTCACTCGGATCTTTAACCCGGATCTTTAAATTAACTCATGAGTCGCGTGTCTCTAGTGTCATTAAGCCGTGGATCAGCCGGTTACAAGTGGGTCTGTACTGAGTTTCCTTGGCAATTTAGCAATACTGACTCAAGTGACTCAAGTGACTCACTTTAGTGAGTGACTCACAATAACCTGGATCCTTAAAAGGAATCGAGTTTGCCAGGCCTAGTCAGCAGCCGTGGGCGGGGCTTTAGCAGTGTGACATCACATTGCTAAGAGAATCAAAACAGCATGTCTAATGAGACTGTTTTGGTTAAATTGGGATTAAAAAGAAGGGTGATTTTTCACAAAAAAAGGGTGATTATGTTCACACACTGCCAACACACATTTGTGTCCAAACACCTTGTAAAAGTGGATTTTTTAAAGGTGCCCTTTAAGTAAAAAGTTTTTCAAAAAGGAACAAAGTGCACTTCTGAGAAACATCATTAAAATGATAACACATAAGTACATATATTATTTTCATAGAGTCTTGCATTATAAAAACAAACCTGTCACTGCCACCTTCAGGTTCACAACACATGGGGAACAATCAACTGATCGTATTTAAGTAGAAAAATAATTCGCTTGGACATCACAAGACAACAATGAATATGGCAATGAGATTTACCACATCAGTGTAAATACAGCAATGCATCCATATTAATTATTCGAGCGAATCGACCCCCAGTGCATTCTGGGAAGAGGTCAGATGGGACTGAATCATAAAACCAAAAAAATAAACAAGTACACTGTGTGCAACAACAGACACATGCTAATTGCACATCTATTATTTTGCTCCATTTGCTGTCCATTTCTATTGTTGAAAAAATGTTCAATCAAAATAATTTGGTTCCAGTATTTCAGAAACACTCCCAACCCTAATTATCGAATGTTTGAAGAACGCCGAGAAGTTTTGTTTCAAACAGATCACACATACTTGCCATAGCTCAAACTGTCTGTGCACTGTAAACATCTGCCTGTGTTTGTGTGTGTTGTGAGGGGAACATAGTGTTAATTGGTTGGGGTCGAGTGGGTTTGAACAGTTGTTTTGAAATAAAATATCTCAGAGCTTGTCCAAGGCCATGAAAACCAATATACGAGTGTAAAAAGAGTTTTTTTATCAACAAGCCTCTCAAGGACACAATACTCTGGTTATTGTTCAAGGAATTTGTGACTAACTTGGTAAACATTAAAGGGTTAGATCACCCAAACTCCAAGTGCTCACATCGTTTCAAACCATTCTGTCATTTTGCATTGAACAGTAAATGAGAAGAATTTTTAATCTTTCAGATTGTTTATAACCTTTTGGATACGGACACATGTTGTTACTATGATCTGTCAAAGGAAAAGTCTGAAACTCAGTGAAGGTGGGTGGATACAGTATGTACATTATGACCCCAATAGAGATATTAAGTAAAACAAGCAGATGTGCACTCTCAAATGTAAATATGTGCTATACATTTTATATTTGCAAACTTTATTAACTGTGTTGGTGGTGTTTAACAACATTGTGACATCCTCCATAACACTTGAATATGAACTTGTATCATGTCTGCATATATTATATAAACATCAATACTATTTCACTGCTATTCAATTGCTTTAATCTGACCTGACCTAAATAACAGTTTACTTGAGTAAAACATGTAAAATTTAATTTTAATAAAAGCCTCATTTGACCCCATGTGTGTAAACCCAGCTTGTGATGTTTTCTACATAAATTCATCCTACATAATGTAAATATTTAATATTGACTGAGTAAGGTCATGTCAAACATTAAAATTTAAGTGAAATTAATGATCAGGGCCGGCCCTGGGCATAGGCGGAATAGGCAAATGCTAAGGGCGCTGCCGACCCCTTGGGGCGTCCGTGCGCCCAAATTATTATTTTTTTAATATATGTATATAAACATTTAACTATAAATATTTAATTTTGCACAAGAAAACAGCAGTTACTGATGAATTATTAGTAGCATATAATCTCGGAAGATCGTGCTTGTTAAATAGCTCTGTGGCTATACTGCACTGAAGCGGCAGTTTAAAATATAAACCCAGAATTCAGCAAACGTCAAGGACAAGAAAACGGAAACAACAATCAGACAGAGACGCGGAATTTACATAATGTTACACAGACCATGTTTAAATTAATGTTTCTAGACAGAAATAGCAACTTGTTCACTTTGTTTGGTATTAATAAGCTGCGCATTGGAGTGCTGGCCGCGGTGCTGAAGACGCGCTCAGACAGAGTACTGGTGGCGGCACAGATATTTACGTGCAACCTATTGGAAACTATTATTCGTTATTATATAATTATTATTCGTTATTTTACTTTATTACTTCCACTTAAGAAGAGTTTTGCACTTTTATTTCAATATTTCTCTTTATATAAATACTATTTTGTACTTAAATCTATAATTTCATTATTTTACTAACCAAACTCATCTGCGCTTTCCGATAGGTTGCACGTAAGGAGAAAAGTAGCTTACTTCCCCTTGAGAAGGGTTGTGTGTTTTAAACTTTTAAAAACATATATCTCTTTACAAAAAACTTTTTTCTTCTATTTAAAAGCTATAATTTCGTTATTTTACTAACCCAACTAATGACTCCTCCACTTTCCAATAGATTGCACGTAAATATCTGTGCATATGTGCCATCACGCGCCTTCAGCACCGCCACTGTGCAGCTTATTAATACCAGACAAAGTTGGTATTTCTGTGCAGAAACATTGAAATTTAAACATGGTCCGTGTAACGTAATTTAAATCCTGCGTCTCTGTCTGATTGTTGTTTCCGTTTTCTTGTTCTTGACGTTCGCTGAATTCTAGGTTTATATTTTAAACTGCCTTTTCAGTGACAATGTCAAGACCAAATGCCTGAGTGACAGGGTATTGTGTGTATGTGTGCTTGTGCGTGCGTGCATGCGTGTGTTTCCAAAATATTTTCAAAATTAAGAAAAACTAGACAAAGCTTTGCATTTTTTTCTGTGTAAGTTTATGAACAAAATGATTCTAAAGGGCACCAGGTGAAATCTTGCCTAGGGCAGCAAATTGGCCAGGGCCGGCCCTGTTAATGATTGAAATAAAACGTTGATTCCTTCAAATCTCATAACTGGATTGTGAGACTTAAAGGTGTATTGCGTAACTTTAGAAGAATCTCTTGACATAATATAATATAATATACATAACTTAATTATCAGTGGTGTATAAAGACCTTACATAATATACTGTATTGTTTTTATTACCTGGCTTAGAATGAGCCGTTTTGTAAGAAATAATTGATGTCAGGCCATTGATTTATTTGAAAATAATGCACACCCAAGGTTACCACAAACATTCCTCTGGTGCCTATTTTAAAGAAATTTGAATTTGAAATTTTTAAGGAAATTATCAGGGTTCCCAAGGGTCCTTGAAATCCTGGAAAAAGGCCCTGGGAAATTTTTGAAAAGAAATATACATAGATAAAGGTCATTTGAAAGTGCTTGAATCTCTTTTATGCAAGAAGTTTTTCTGGAGAAAATCGATAGTTCAGATCTGTCATTATAATCATTTTAGTGAACTCTATATCTTAACATTTCTGCATCAACATTTTTTTTACTATAGCCACACTAGGCATTCATGCAAGAGTCAAGCATAATTTACACTCTCAGTGTGTAGCATAAGTACTTTATGTAAAGTGTACACAAGAAACAATTCTTTAGTGCCAAAAACTGTATGAAGTTCTGTAACTTTATTTGTGTAATGTGCTGTGTGATAGATTGGCCATTGACAGAGGAGCATTACGGGACAGCATTCCCCTGCAGTCAATGACACAATCTAATACCCCGCTGAACTCTGACCGTTCTCCAGACGAGCCCCCGGGGATCTTTAGCTTGGAGATATGAAGCAAGACACATTTACACAAAGTGTCTTATTTATCTCTCTCTCGCTTCCTCTCTCCATCGAAATGCCAAGTGGGACACGCTTAACACACCCACACCCATTCTCTTTCTTCCTCCATTTCTCTGCGTCGTTGGCAGACAGCTGCAAGAACTTTAACTTTAACTAACAGTTTTATTTCCATGTGGATTATAAGGCACGGAGGCCAAATGGAGCTCCAGATATTCCAGCGCTTGGCAAACATTAGTGGGAGGGTGAGCGAGAGCCATTATGAAACACAAGAAGAGAGCGAGTGAGATCGAGAACTTGCAAGGTCAGGAGTAGCAGTTCTCCATCATATCCAATAAGCTGTCTCGGAAAATAAACTGGAGCCCACGAACTTCCGCCATCAATTTAACTGTTAAAAAAAGCTTTATTTACCTGTCAAAGTCTTGAAACCTGGAGTGAAAAATGGATTTTAATACGAATATGTGGCATATACGTTAGACGGTTGACAAAATCGAGAGATTTCAGATCACTGGAGTCATTTTCTGCTTTTAATCTGATGTAAATTTTGCTTTTGTTTGCACATGAATGGCATATGTAAATAATTTGCTAATTTGCACACCCCCGAAGGGTTGAGTCACCTTGAATATGCATTAGATAGTGTTGTGTGGGGACATGTTTATGGATTCACACTGAACGTTTGAATTATAAACTTTTTTCCTTTAGTTTTAACAAGATTTAATCAGAGAATGAAAATGTTTTATCAAAGCTGAGACTATATTCATGTTAGCAAGAGGTTTTTGTATATTGATGATCGGCAGGTGTCTGTCAACTGGCCAGGTAATCAATAAGAATAATCAACATAGACTGTAATAAGTAGTAATAACCTAAAAAAAAACTAAATTGGTAACACCTAAAATATTTTTTTTGTTTGTTGAAAAAAGCTTAAATATTTTTGGTGTTACCAATTTAAGGACTTTTAAATGTTTTTTCATTTTAAATTTTCTAACTTTTAGGTGTTACTACACTGTAAAAAGTGAAAAGTATATTCATTGGGTAACACCTACAAAAATTATGTTTTCTCAACTTACATTTTTCACTTAAAGTATTTTTCAATTAAACATACAAACACACATTTTTTAGGTGTTACCAATCGAAGTATTTTTTTTAAGTGAATCCAACTTTTCACTTTTTACAGTTAACACTCTGGGGTTAACTGCGGGCACCGCAAACTCTTTATTTTTCAATCACTCCCCAAAGAGACTTAAATTACTCTGCTGATTTTTGACATACAGATATGATTTATACATCATTTAAAACGTTAAAGTGTCTAGTTTTTTTCTGTCCACTCCCAATAAAAACTGCATGTTGTGCTTTTCGCAAAATAAAGAAAATAAACAAGATGCGCGTTTTGTTCTCTCTCCCTCAGTGAAGTCCTTTCAGAAACGCGTCAGAAAAATAAACTGTAACTTAACGAATACTTGTCATATAAACAAAAGATATCAAACCGATGGCGTTTTAAACAACAGTACTTTTTGCACATTAGGCTTCACATAGGGCGTGCTAAGGACGTCGGCAATTCGGCATGTAGGTGGTAAGCTGGTTTAAACAACTTTGGTGAAGAAATGTGGACGCAAACTTCAGGTGTGCTCGACTGTCATGCAGTGTGTGTGTGGAAACGTCTGTAAACGCGTCATCTGTTTTAAAACATTATGATTGGCCCGAAGCTGTCTTGCTGTCTAGGTTGTTTCAACCAATAGTCTATAAATATGGAAATTGTGTAGGTCCATACTTTTAGCGCAAAATACTCAACAGATCATTTATAATACCATGTTAAAATTGCTACTTTGTAGGTGTTTGCAAAAATGTGCCCTTTTTGGGTGTGTCCTTTAAAATGCTACTGAGCTGATCAAATGCAAGCACTGATCACCATAATGGTAGTTTGTTGAAATTGAAACTCAACTTGTGCTGTCAATTTTCTCTCTCTCTCTCTCTCTCACTCTCTCTATCTGTCTCTCTCTCTCTCTCTCTCTGCACTAAATGGCAGTGCCGTGGTTGGAAAATTACAGATTTAGGGGTGGTATTATTATAATAAGATCCCCTTCTGCCCTCACAAGGGGAGCCACATTTTAATGACCTATTTTTCACATGCTTGCAGAGGATGGGTTATTCTTTTTCATATTTTCTCGGTTGATGGCAGCACGGGGGGACCCAATTATAGCACTTAAACATGAAAAAAGTCAGTTTTCATGATATGTCTTCTTTAATTTCCAGAAAAAAGTTTTTTGTGATTGTTGCGGGCAAATATCCTTGATCTTGTGGCACGTTTTCTTAAAAAATGTGATGGAATATGCAGCATATCTATGTAATTTTATGCGATGAAATTGTTGGAACTTGCAAAAACTGTAAGAACTTGCAAAAACAACGGTTGGGGTTTGCAGCTTTTCAATAATGTTCACGTCACATAATTACGTCACTTCATAACGTTCCCATAGCAACAGGGGACATGGCTGCGCTTGTGTAAAATAAATGCAAAAATTTTCAACTTTTTGCTACGATATATGCGACTTTTTGCTACGAAAATGCTGGGATTATGAAATTGTGCAAGCCCCGCATATTTTACATGCGGAAATCTGCAATTTATGCGGTGAAAGTCCGCCGTATTTGAAAAAATTCGTCCCCCACATAAATGGCTGATTATGCATTGAATCATGCGATCGCATAATCAAGTTTTTCTATAGAGACTGATTAATCTCATGGAAATTCATACATATTTCACGAGGTGGATATTTTGTATTAATTTGTACGAACACATTCGTACATTTTTGTATGATTTGCCTTGACCCCTGTGACGTTGGCGTTATTGAGTTTTTATGATTATTGTACGTTTTTGCATGTTTAACTTCATACAAATAGTAAACTTGTAAAATATGTACGAATTCTTGTGAGATCAGGCTGTTAATTCAAGTAAATCTTCCTTTCTGCATGTCAGATTTAAACTCATCCCATTTCTTTTTTACTTTTGTTGTGTTGGAGGTTAAGAGCAATTATTACAGAGCTGGCAATAAAGGTTACTGTTAAGATTTAGAGCACTTACCTGTCGTAGCATTTCAGTATGACAACCCCCCCCCCTTTCCTGTACTTAATACGTCTTGCCATCTTTTCTCCCTCCATTAGCGTACCCTCTGGCCTTGTTCCTCATTGACCTTCTGTACATTAGCATATAGATAATGCACATACAGCTTATAAAGATCAAACTGCATGTCTCTCGGTTAGGACGAGGCAGTTCATATAAGGATCTGTACGATATGTGTAGGTGTCTTTACCTGAATTCACCTTGCATTGTCCTACACAGAAGCTGAATTTAGTCTATTGTTTTATCTGCTGCTTTACGTAATTGATTTTGGGGAAGCAAGTTCTTAGAATAAACATTTCTTAATAAAAGAAAAAAAGGACTCTGTATTGACTATGTTTGTAGACGCATTTTTCGTACAGAGAAATTCATCTTCCGTGTGAGCTAATGAGCACATCTGAGCAAGCTCGGAGCAAGAGTTGACAAGCTTGCTCCGTTCCCGAAATCTATCGAGCTGTCTACAGGGGCAGCATTATAAAAAACATAATAGGCGTTCTCAGGGTGTGAAGACAACTTAATTATGTGGCCTCAAAGACACCCCGTTTTTTGCCAAATTGTAAGGCAGCAACAAACCTAGAAGGCAATGGCACGGAGCATTGCGATACGCTTAATGAAAAATATAAATGCGAGATGACGGATAAAAATATAAACAGTTTTTAACTAAACCAATATTTGTGTGTTATTTATATTGCTATGTCTTAGAGGTTTTGAACAGATCTAATGCAGTGCACTGTAAAAAAAATCTTTGCTGCCTTAAATGTTTTTATAGGATTATCTCAGATATACAGGTCATGCCAACTTATTTTTATTATTTTGACAAGATATGAGTTGCTACAGTGTGAGTGATTTATATATTAAGTTTATGCAAAGACACAAATAGTCATCCTGCAGCTTGGTATGCGCAAATTGAGCGTGGCTGCGTGATCCGCGCAAATTGAAAAATCTGAACTTTGGCGGATTTTTGTGCCTCATTAACCAATCAGGAGCTTGGATTACAGGAAGCGAGCGGAGGCAGAAAAACAAAACAAAAATGAAGGACAATCATCATCGCTACACAAGACATCTTCGTACATTTAGTTAGTGAGGAGGTCAAAAATCTTGTAAGTTTACTCAATTTGAGCTAGATAAGCCCCTCCCATGATGCGAATTTACACGTGAATGTCTCGAATGACTAGAATTTCATGCGCGAATGAAGCAAGTAAACTCAAAATGTTCAAGCGTCCAACTGCTCGGGAATAGCACATTTTTGCCGCCTCTTCCGCGTCTGGTGTGAACGCACAGTAAGACTTTTGCACAGTAAATAGATGCTACATTTGGCAGTTTCAGACACATAACTGCTAAGTTCGGTTTCACACAATGCATACTACCAAAATAAAGTTGTTATTGTAGGTGTTATTTATATTGTATTCACTCCCCGACTAGGAGTTGACAGTTATTGGTAACGATTTAAAACAGATGCACTGTACACAGTGTGCAGAAAAACAGGAACACGGTAGATTGGTTATAAATGATAACAGTCTGGGTATAAAACTCTGCAGACTGCAGGGTCATCAACAGAAAAGGAAGATTTCTGTTTGGCTCTAACTTTAGGAGACAGCTATAATGATGATTGAACAGAGCGGAAAGAATGGGAGACAGAGAAAGAGTGAAATGAAGCTCAAGCATCAATTCTTTTACTCGAAACCTTTCGGGCACTGGCACACTTCCCTTCCCTCTCCTCTTCCCTTGTTTCCTCATTCCTTTCCTCTTTCCTATCTTCCTGCCCCCTCCTTGCATCCTTTTATCTTTCTCTCTTCCTTATCCATTAACATGTTGCTACATTACAACAAATAATTGCTATAATTAGCTGTGCACACAAATAATTGGTACTGTATAATACCTATTTTAGTTTTATAAGTTTTATCCCACTAATATATGCAAATGAAACTAAAAAATAATGTTTTCATACCTTACATTTAACATTTTGTGATGGTTTTCCCCTCTGCTATTTTTCGAACAAGCAGATACTCCCATTTTAACCCATTTACATATATGGAGCTGGTAGATTCTTGTGTATTAAATTGACTTATTCAATTTAAGCTATACATTTGATCAGTCTGTGTCTTGAATGCATTGACCCTCTACTGGGCAGGATCCTTAATGTTTTGATTAAAGGTGCCAAAGAATGCATTGAAATAATATGTTAACTATTCTATATCTACATAAAAGATATTTGGCTTTATTAAGTGCAGAAATGATCCAGATACAGTTTTATATGTCCATTTACAACCCTAGGATTTGCCCCCAAAATTAAATGAGCTATTATTAACTTATTTAAAAGGGTCATGAATAATAATGTTAAGCTCCGCTCTGATTGGCTGTTTAACTCTTTTCAGTAGCTCTGTGTGTGTGCAAACAGACCTTGGGCCCTATTTTAACGATCTATGCGCATGGTCTAAAGCACACGGCACACAGTCTAAAAAGATGTGTCCGAATCAACTTTTGCTAATTTAACGACGGGAACAATGGTTTGTGCGCCTAGCACACAGTATAAACGGGTTGTTCCTATTCTTGTTATGAGTAATGGATGTGTTTTGGGTGTAACATGCAATAAACCAATGAGAGTCTCATCTCCCTTTTCCCTTTAAAAGCCAGGTGCGCTCGTCTCGGACTTGTTCCTTCAAAGACTCGGTCTTGACATTGACCACAGTGGGAGGAGAAGGACTCGTAATTTCAGATACGAGATAAGTTCATATAAAAAACACGCACAGCACATAACAATAATAATAAAATGCAATGTTGACGAGGATTATTTGAAAATGACATCCCATGGTGGAATGTAAAGATACCATCAGATCCATTTATTTATCTATAGAAAAATAGTCAGAAGATGATGCATGTGGTAGGGATTTTTTTAATGATAGTAAAAGCAAAGTCCATTCTTATATGGACTTGTTCACAAATTAAAGGAGTCCCTTCACAGTTTTAAATGATGTCAAACACGTAAGTGTATGATTATTAATAATAGAGTATTTTAAGTTGATTCTTCTATGATAAGAAGAAAACAGGTCAAAACGTGATCCCGCATTTTTGGACACCAGGGAGTTAAAGCATTAAGACTGATCCTATAAACCATTGGTTCTCACCAGTTGGGGGGGAACTGTTTTTTTACTACCGTCATCAAAAGTTATCGTTTTGTTATCAATAGTTTTTCATTCTATGTCACCTTTTATATTGTTTAAATGTGACGTAGAATGATTAAACGGGGTATTTATTCTTGTTTTGTGATGTGACAAAAAAATTTTTGTTTGGGTCTGTAATGCCCTAGAAGCTTCCTAAAAACCTCTCTCAGATAGATCTATTAGGGTGGGGGATTTTAAACAAGTGGTTTTGCACCTATTTGGCTCCCCTACACTGTAAAAAATAAATTGTTGGCTCAATGAATTATTTTTTAGTAACTAGTTCGACAGAAATTTTACGTTCACTCAATTTCTGACTCCAAAGTGTTACCTGGATTGATGTTTTTTAGTTGGCCCAATTTTGACTCAAATATAAAAAAGTATGTTTGCTCAACTAGCTTTATAGCTCATTCAACTAAAATGTTTAGTTGTTTAATTTAATCATCCAACATTTCATTAATTGGATTTTTTACAGTGTACTGGTTTAACTTGCAATCTCATTATTGATTGGCTGACTTTGCTGCCACTCAAAAAATGTAGCTAATTATTTTAAAGTGGAGGGGCAGTTAGATGCCTGTGATGTCATAAGCATCAGTTTTTCAGATTGGGCCGTTTTCTGCCTGACATTTCTAAAAGAGGAATTTCTATGAGACTGAGATGTTTAGCATGTCTAGAACTTTTTGTAAGTTCGTGAATGCGGGTAGACTACCATTATTCAACAAAGACAAGGTAAAAATGTTTTTTCATTCTCTGTCCCCTATAAGGAAAAAAACAACTTACAAATGGCTTACTAACAGTGGAGAAGAAGACACTGAACTGAACAAAAGCAGTTGCATTTTGGTATTGTGTTATCCATGCATGGTAGATGGGATGGTGCCAAAATAAAAAGCTATATAAAAAAACATTAAAAACAGCCTTAATGTTAGGACAGTATATATGATGTCTACAAATGTTTCCAAGCAAGACAGCTAACATTGGCACAAATATAGCCAGCCATATAAATGAAATGACAAAAGTGTCTCAAAGTAAATAAGTACTGCATACAGACCAAGTGCATAACAACCAAGAAACATTCAAAGATGTATTTATAGATGATGTCATGTTATATAAGAGATAAGCATGGCTTTATTACTGTCTTTTTCTTAACTTAGCTAAATGGCTAAACACTGCAATGTACCAGAGAACAAACTCTTTACCATAAAAGCTAAAAAAAATCTAATGTCTGAGGTTATTTACATACAGTACATGATGCATGTAATTTGTGTAATTTAAAAGACTTGCAATTGATGTTCTTAAATGCATACCTACTAAACAAATAACCTGGGGTGACCAGACGTCCTGAAAAAATTAAGCTGCTGTCCCGAATCCCACTCTAATTGTCCCGAAAATTATACTGATGCAAAATCTTGAATAGTTATTGTCTGATAAAACATGAGCGAGGAGGTGGAGTCATCCTGCAGCCAGTCCCGCCGGCTGCTCATTGGCTGCAGCATCTTGTTTGTTTTTATATATACTGAAAGCGCGCATTAAGATATGCACTGATAAGGCACGGGAGTGCTGGCAGCAGAAACCTCCGCAAAATATGCTGACGTGGAGCCTTCACAACCTCAGTAGGTTATAGCTCAAATTTGAATTTAAAGTTGTATTGTTTCTATTATTAATCTAATTCATAGAGGCAATAGGACTTTTTTGTTCCCTTTTTGTTTTATAGAGATTAAGAGAGCGAAAGTTGCAGCAGCTGCGAGGACAGTATTAAATAAAATAAAGAAAACTATTATTATTGGTAATTAAACTATTATTGTATGAAGTATAAAATGTTTCTATACGTATTATATCAATTGATTTATATGCATATGTACTTATATTAATATGATTGGTTCAGTTTGAAATTCATTATCTTTTATTATTAAATAAAATAAATACAAACGTCACCTCTGGTCATTTATTATTCATCATATTGTCGAAAACCTAAATGGCATTCTTTTTTTAGTGAAAATGGAGAATTGGACAATTATACCATTTCTAAAATTATTCTAAAAATTAGCAAAATATTGTGTGTATTTCTCAAAACAATTTGTACAAACTTCGCACATTTCCTACAAAAGCCTGTAACTTGCAAAAGCATGTAACTTGTTCAAAATCCTTAGTTTATCTCTCAAAAGTAAAATTTTATGTCAGTGAACATATCAGTCACATCATTCATGAACAAGAAAGTCAAAATGTGTAACCATGTTGTCAATATAACAAGAGTACAAAATTATTTGTGTCAGTATTTTCTGATGTGAACTTTATGGCTACAGTTTTGATTGTGATGATTGTAAATGAACATTGCTGCACTTTTTCAATTTCAACAGTATTAAGTTACCCATTTGTGTATTTAATATTGATTGCAAGAGATTCACATTTACGCTTTATGGTTCTACAGAGGGCTATATGGGATCTCTGTAACACCAAAAAATGTTTAACTATGATTACAAGCTTTAAGTACTATTTAACACAATTTTTTTGAGTGTAAATGTTTTTAAGTGTAATAATATTCAACAAAAAAACAGTATGATGTATTGAATGAACATTACTTAAGCAATTCAAAATGTAGCAAACAGCAGACAATTGTACTCGATTGTATCAAAGCATTTGCAGTGCAATAATGAGAATTTGCTTTTATGTTGTGCATAACTGACTTGATTATGAGGTTAAACAAAGTGTTTAGAAAAAATAATCTCTCATCCGAGAAATGCTCCAATGCGACTGAGGAAAAACTAACCAAATAACATGTTCAATATATATAGCATATTTTGAAAATAAAAAAGATAACTGATTATCTACTTTCAAAGCTAAAGTGTTCAGGAGAGTAAACTGCATCAATTATGAACGAGACGGTAAGGTGCAAATGTATAGACCAATTTCGTGTTTGCAAACAGAGATGACGTTTTTTGTGGGCGGAGCAAAACTGGTTGCAGAAAGTGACTGCTCCGCAGTAGGGTTGTGAAGTGTTTTAGCATTAAACCGTGATTTTTATGGATCTGGTGTTCTGTCGAAGTCTGATTCCCCTATGTTTCCCTTTAGTGCAATGTTTCTTATAGCGTTTTAATCACGTTACGTTTATTTTTTAGATAGATAAAAAGTTTAAATGGCTTGGCTACTGATATGCATGTATGTAATGTATATGTATTGTTCTTTTTTGCTAAACCAATTATTTTTACAGTCTGAATCGCTAAAAGTACATGTAAAAGCAATACTATCATGTATTATATATAATAGCGTTTATTAAATATTTCATAATTTTCCTGTTTTCTATTATAATCTTACTTAATAAATTATAATTGTAACGTGATAAAAACGCTATAAGAAACACATGGAGGGAACAAACTTCGACAGAACACCGGACATCTTTTCTACTTATTTTCTATTCTAATTATTAAAAGCCATCTTTTTTGGCATTCTTATTCTGACACTTAACAGCACAACAGGACATTTTCTAGTGAGTTATCTTGCTCTTTTCACTAGTGTCTAATTCATTTCCACTGTTTTTCTGCAACCGCATTGCGCGCGCAGCTTGCAGTGACGTAACTGTGACGTCTACTCTAAATTGGTCTATAGGCAGGCATAAACATGGTTAAATGTATAGCGGCAGTATGAGACTACTTCACAGAAAAGTATTACATGGATGGATGGATGGACAGATAGATAAATAGACATACAGATGTTAAACGCTGAATTGGCCTGGCAGCTAAGCTTTAACCGCTAGACTATCCCAAAAAGCAGGCTGGTTTATTTCCTCAGAAAAAGTAAACAATGGCACTACTTCAGTTGTCCAAAGGGTATGAACCACCGACCACCGTTTATCAGTGAATTTCTATAAAACATTCCTGGAAGTCCTGGACGTTTCCACAGTGTTCTTTAAGGGTACCTACAAATCTAACTTCTCTAAAAGATGTAATGTTTTTAACCCCTTCAGACCTGATTATTCAGGTGTTTAATCAGTGTGCCTTATTTTGATTTGTTTATAAGAATCATATTAGTTTGAACTACAAAACATGTGATGTCCATTCCAGTGGACGCAGGGTCTGAAGGGGTTAAAGAATGAAAGCTCTACAGGTCTGCTGTGTACACAGAGTGAATTATGTAACAGTGGGTCTAAAGTTCATTGGCCGCAGAATGGAATAATTCCCTATAACATTTATTGTCTGTCATCTCAGTGACCTCATTGCCGGTGCTATGTTTTTATAGAGAGGATTTCTGACCCAGAAACACACTTTTTAGTTTAAAATGAATGAAATGAAACGCTAAGCCATTCTTCCATTTAATCTGACACACACAGATCACCACACTACCATCAAGTCTGAGCTGACATACATAAAACATACACAAAAGTGTCCCATGCTCGAAAACAAAAAAACAGAGAATTACAAATATACTGTCAGAAACAAGCACCATTTAAAAGTGAAAAAGGTACTAATATAAACCTTTTAGGTCCAAAGCTGTAATTTATTTATAAAATTGATTATACATTTGTATAAATTATATATATATTTTTTATTTTAGGTTAAAGCATAACAATGTAGCATAACGTAGATATATCTACTAGATTATGTATTGTGGTTGTTCTTTGCTAGTATTCGGAAAACATATAAGATTTGGCTAATACGTCAGTCACGCATTTATTATCCGAAACTAATGTCTAGCATTTTTTACATAAAATGACACCCTGGGTTATGAATCTTTTAAGCATGGGCAACAATTTAGCCACTAATATTTTTTTATTTCAAGTCTTGTGTCCCCTGTTACCAAGGAGACCATCAGAAGTGTGCCTGAGATAAAAAATTATGCAGAAAAATAAAAGTGATGTGTGAATTTTAATGATTATAGGATACATAAAATGAGAGTTAAACTTGACTTAGTTAGAGACAGCAGTTGGCCATTTTATTTACAAAAATCTTTCAAATGTAATTTTAATTCTTGTCATAACATGATAATAAACACTTTAGGATGTGATAATAATGGCATTTGTTGCTTCATAAAAATTATGATAAAAAGTCCTCTTTCTCTTAAATTTAAGACAGTGTTTATGTCCTAAGAAGTTTTGTTATTTTTGCTGACACTTAAATGTACACCTTAAATGCACTGTGAGGATAGCTTTAGACAGAAGTATCTGCCAAATGCATAAATGTAAACGTCATTTTAACTTGGCTCCCTGGCACAACACGCTGAGGCACATGTTAAGCATAAAACAACAAGATTACTGCTATTTAAACCTAAATATTTTAAGAATGTGAGCCTTTGAACATTTCACCCCAAAGACCAACCAAATGAGGATCATTAGTATCACAACATTTATTGTATCCTAGATACAAGACAATAACTCCAGGTTCCTGATAAAATAAGCTAATTAAACTGTTTTATTTAAAGCGTTATTTAAAAATGTATAAATTAACTCAGTTTCATGAAAATAAAATCGGCACAACTGTAACTAATCTGGAGCAGCATACACGCATTGTATAGATGATATTAAACATTAAGTAGATAAGATTGGCAAAACACATTTAGAAACACCCATAAATATGCAAAGCTATTTATTTATTTCTATGAAAGAAGTTTCAGTTCCCCTCAAATCATAAGTGGTCCGATTCTTGCCAGCAGCTTCACGTTCACAACAGAAGCCTGTGCTACAGTGACACATTGATTTGCTCATGTAGTTTGAGAAGATTTTACATTAAACATTTGATGCTTCCTTTAAGTGTTTAGATATCTATTATCTATATCTATAACCCAAATCCATTTAAAATCAGTTGTTGTTTCCTGTTCAAAGCACTACAGGCACTACAGACAGGCAGACAGACATGACGAAAGAAAAAAGTGGGTGTGCACCGACAAATGCCGATATACACTAATAATACGTGGCCGATAACTATTTTGAAGCGTTAGTTTGAGTCGTTTATAACATGCATTTGAAACACAACACTCGTCAAACATAATCATTATACATATTATTTAATATCATGAAAATACCTGAAAAGGTTTGAAGAACAGCAATATAAATATATCCTTATGCCATTTCCTGGAGCTGCGTGTATATGGATCTTCGTCTACAGCGCATATTGAGTTTCTGCACGAGAGCGCCCTCTGGCTTTTGTATGGAGCGGCATTTCCGTAATTTATTGAGAAGCATATAGCAAGCATCATCGGCTGATATATCACATACCCCTAAAAGAAAGAAAGAAAGAAAGAAAGAAAGAAAGAAAGAAAGAAAGAAAGAAAGAAAGAAAGAAAGAAAAGGAAGGCGAAAAAGAAAGGAAAGGAGAAAGAGACAGACAGACAGAGGAAGACAAAGACAGACAGACAGACAGACAGAGGAAGACAAAGACAGACAGACAGACAGACAGACAGACAGACAGAGGAAGACAGAAACAGACAGACAGGCAGACACAGGAAGACAGAAACAGACAGACAGAGGAAGACAGACAGACAGAGGAAGACAGACAGGCAGACACAGGAAGACAGAAACAGACAGACAGAGGAAGACAGACAGACAGACAGACAGACAGACAGACAGACAGACAGACAGACAGACAGACAGACAGACAGACAGAGGAAGACAGAGACAGACAGACAGACAGAGAGACAGAGGAAGACAGACAGGCAGACACAGGAAGACAGAAACAGACAGACAGAGGAAGACAGAGACAAACAGACTGACAAAGACAGAGACAGACAGACAGAGAGACAGACAGAGGAAGACAGACACACAGCGGAAGACAGAGGAAGACAGAGACAGACAGACAGAGGAAGAAAGAGACAGACAGACAGACAGAGGAAGACAGAGACAGACAGACAGACAGACAGACATACAGAAAGAGATAGACAGACAGACAGACAGACAGACAGACAGACAGAGAGAGGAAGAAAGACAGGCAGACAAAGGAAGACAGAAACAGACAGACAGAGAAAGACAGAGACAAACAAGCAGACAGACAGAGAGACAGAGGAAGACAGAGACAGACAGACAGGCAGACAGAGGAATATAGAGACAGACAGACAGACAGACAGACAGACAGAGGAAGACGGACAGACAGGCAGAGGAAGACAGAGACAGACAGTCAGACAGACAGACAGACAGAGGAAGACAGACAGACAGACAGACAGAGGAATATAGAGACAGACAGACAGAGGAAAAAATAGACAGACAGACAGACAGACAGACAGACAGACAGACAGAGGCAGACAGACAGACAGAGGAAGACAGAGACAGACAGTAAAAAAAAAACAGACAGAGGAAGACAGACAGACAGACAGACAGACAGACAGACAGACAGACAGACAGACAGACAGACAGACAGACAGACAGACAGACAGACAGAGGAAGACAGAGGCAGCCAGTCAGACAAACAGACAGAAAGAGAAATACAGACAGACAGACAGACAGACAGACAGACAGACAGACAGACAGAGAAAGACAGACAGAGGAAGACAAAGAAAGACAGACAGACAGAGACAGAAAAAATAAATAGAGAAATAGCTTTCTGAATAAATTCGTCATAAAATGTGATCTGATCTTCATCTAAGTCAAGGATACTGAGAAACATAATTTGTCAAAAAATAATAACACAAAAATTCTAATCTTTCATGTTTTTATTGAAAACAACCAAAATACCTAATAGTGCTTGTGGAAAAAGTATGTGAACCCTTGAGTTAATGACCTCTAAAAAGCTAATTGGAGTCAGGTTTTAGCACACCTGGAGTCTGGTTAAGATAATACATTTAAAGGTGTGGATTACAGCTACTCTGACTGATAAAAACCCCTCAAACTTTTAAAGTTTGCTCTGCACAAGAAGAACACGCTTATGTGAGCCATGCCTCACCAAAAAAGCTTTCAGAGGATCTACAATAAAAAATTGATGCTTTACATAAAGCTGGAAAGAGTTACAAATTTATTTCAAAGACTTTAGAAATTTACCAGTCTACAGTTAGCCAAACAATCTACAAATGGAGATGCTTTGGGACTGCTTTGCTGCATTTGGGCCTGGCCACCTTGAAATCATTGAGGGAAAAACAAATTCCCAAATATATAAGACAATTCTTCAGGATAATGTGAGAATGTCTGTATGTCAACTGAAACTGTGTAGAAGGTGAGTAATGCAAAAGCACAACGACCCAAAACACCAGAGCAAGTCCACAACAGAATGGCTTCAGAAAAACAAAATCTGCCTTTTAAACTGGCCAAGTCAGAGCCCAGACCTCAAACCAATAGAGATGCTATGGTCTGACTTGAAGAGGGCCATACACATGACAATCCTCAACAATGTGCATGTCTGATCCACAGCTACGCCTGGTTGAGGTTATTGCTGCCAAGGGGGTATGATAAACCTTATGAGGTTTTTGATTGTGGCAATAGTATGATCAAAAATATATTTTTACACAAAGATATACAGCAGTTTGTTTTTGCTCACATATGTACTGTTTCTACACGGCACACACAGTATATGATACTGTATCTTAACTCAGCGCTTGGACTGGGTGAAAGTTATTGTTTTCTATAAATACCTGTTTTTACAATAACTGCTTTAAAGTGGTACATTTTGTGTTCCAAAAAAACAATACAGTACCACTTTTTCCACATCTGTTTTCTCTCAGAAAGCTTTTTAATAATTGATTCCAAAAAGTAAAAATTGTTGATTTACCTGGAAAAAAAATAATGTCTATAAGTTTCATATGACAGACGATATATCATTACTGCAGTGTAAAGACGGATGCACACTGACCACCCGACTGACCCCCAGCATACATCTTTCAGAACTGACCTGGTGTAAATGGTGACCTTTGAGAAGATAACTAATAAAGATGTCACTCGATGCTATAGACGGCTTCAGCAGCAACAACATAAACAAATGGCTTCCATATACAATCAATAACAACAGAGTCCTTTTACAGTAGTCATTTATTTCTGCTAACAAGGGAAATAAATGACAAGTTAATTACCTTCGTTCATAACGTATCAACTATTACACTGAGCTAACATTACTGTGTAAAATTAATGTATGCAATGTAGCTACAGGTCCATGAATTCTTGCCTGGCTCTCAAACCTCTTTGCACAGTGGTGATCCATGCTCGTCATCTCCCCTCGTCTTAAGCAAACCAAAACATTTTAATGTCGACAAGTCATTTGTTTCAAAGATCAGTTTAGCCACGTCCGATGAAGGTATTTGTTTTAGAGATCAGTTTCGTGCGTCCGATAAAACCGTCTATGGACCGATGAAATGCGGTTGTGTATCTGGGCTTACACTAAATAAACCGAACCACGCGTAAGTGCAGTTGACTCCCAAAGCCTGGTTTGTTTTCATAAGGTTCGTTTACAGTACATGAAAATAAATTGGATTGAGGAATGAGAAAGAAAAAAGAAAGAAGATATATTCTATCAATAATTCTATTAAATAATGACCCAAACAATTTCATCTTAACAGTATTACAGAGGATGAGGACACAACAAAATGCAAAGGACTCATTCAGTTCTTTTCATTTGCAGACCAACAGAGACAAAGGTTTTACATCATTACACTTTTACGATTCTCAGTGGAGGACATAAAGGTGAAATATGCAAGTTCATCAAAGCTTAATGCCCATGAATAAACTAAAACCACACTGTTTCACAGCCACGGCCAATATCAGTGAGCAGATGAATAACAGAGAAAGAGGAAAGTTATTCTTTACTGATGTTTTTAAGATAATACTTTTCCTGACTATGAATAATATCTTTCATTTACGATGTTAGTCTACCACATTTAGTTCACCCCAAAATCAATTTAGTCATTATTTCCTTACCCTCACACATGCAAAATCATTGCTAAATTTAAAATTAATGAGCGTTTAAAGCATTGCATTAGCACTGCAAAGGTCATGGGTTTGATCCCAGGGAACACATATACTGATAAAATGCTCAGCTTGAATGCACTTGAATATACAAGGATGTAAACAAATATTCACAGCACTTTATTTTTTGGGTTAACAGTTCTTTTAAGTTAGCAGCACGTTAAAGAAATGCTAGAAATGTCTTTGTGACCTGAGGTCAGTGTAGTACATGAACGCCACTAATGGAGTTGGCATTACTGTTCGTTACTTGGCACAGTGGGGGTATTTCATTTACTTTTAAATGGCCTTTCTTACTAAGAGAACTAAAGAAATGTAAAAGAGAGAGACTGGGGTATATATATATAGATTGGGAGATTGGGGTGACCTCTGATAAAGCCCTGTTCTCCTCTTCCTAATGGAAATGCTCATTGGTAAGTCGCATGAATCAAACCAGCTGCAGCGGCTTCCTTCGGCTGATTGCTTTTTAATTATCCCTGTGACATCATCACTCCTGTATCCTAGTGACTATCACCTGCGGTTACCATAGATCATGGCCCAGTTAGAGGAAACAGAGGATTGAGTCCACTGCCTAATTTAACCCTGCCATTAATGCAATATGTTTCAATCTCTGTCTCATCCATGCGCGTCAGTGAAGAAGGTATAGTTATAGATACAGAAGATAAAAAGTGCGTACAGACAGTTAAATTTATACAATGAATGGCATAACTAGGTCTGACAAACAATGTTCTGATGCAGAAGGTTTTGTTTATGTATCTGGCAAGTACTTTTTATCCAAAGCGACTAATAATGTATTTAAAGTATACACGTGGGTTCCCTGGTATTGAACCCACAACCTTTGCGCTGGTAAAGCAATACTATATGGAGGCATTTCCATGAGATAGCGCTGATACATCATATATCAGATAGACATAAAGGTAATTAACTATATATGTATATATATATAAAAATCAGTTTGATCAGGAAACCATAATTCAAAATTCAAGATATTTATGTATCTCTAATTGGTTTCATAAAACTACTATTCTGTCCCTTTCTCTCGAGAAGATGGGGTAAAGGCTAACAGAAATAATAAATTATAAAAATGTAAATGAACTTATTTTTCAGCAGGAAAACAAGCACACTAATACGGTAAGCAGAGAATTTGCATAAATTGTGCATTTTAATTAGATTGATTTATTTGATTTCAATACTTTTCATTGCTTAAGAAAAAATAGTTTGACATTTAACAGCATTGGGATTAGCATATCATATATAGCATAGCTATTATAGCATAGCATATTAGTGTTTTTTTTTTTATAGTTTTGCTTGTTTAGAATTTGTTTTGTGTACAATGTTTTTAACTAAATGTCTGTGTATGTTTGTGTTTTCTGGGACCTGAACCCATGAACATGTGTCGCTAGGATCATGGTCCATCAGTTGCCAGAAGACACATATAAGAGGCTGTTTACACTTGGCATTAACATGTGTTTTCGTCGATCGGATCACAAGTGGACGACGTTAATGCCAGGTGTAAACGGTGTTCAAAACGCTTTGAACGCGTCCACTTTCGACCACTTTCAACCACATCCAGAGGTAGTCGAAACCACTTTCGATCGGATCGCTTTGGAGTTGCGGAACGCAAATGTGGTTGAATGTGTTCAAACAGCCACACGCGACTGCCTTCTCTCCGCCCATTTATCTAATCTGAGGTATTAAACACAAGTTTTACTTCTTTTTTGACTTCTGGCGTGAACATACGGTGAACAACGCTATTTTTAGCCTTTCTTTGATAAAACTACTGCGGGTGTTCTCCGTAGTTTCGTTTTGAAAGCGTGAAAGTTGCGCGATCCTATTTCATCAATTGCGCTGAAAATTCAGAGAAAGCTCCAACATATAAACGTACAAACACTGTGCAGCATGTTTACTTGCTAAACAAGCAGCGGACTCCGACATAATATATGTTTGCGTCCATAAAACTCATAATTACTCCCGCTCGCGTTTGAATGACAGCAGAGAGACTCACCCACCGTCTCACAGACCGTCCCCTCACAGTATTCAGGACAGAAGCGGTCGAAAGAGGACAAAAGAGACGGATTTAAATACCAGGTGTAAACGTAATGTGTCTCTCTCGTCCTCTTGTGATCCGATCGATGAAAACACATCTCAATACCAAGTGTAAACGGCCCCTAAGTGTCAATGCAATTTTGGTCTATTGTATTAGGAGATCTGTATTTAGAAACCTCTGGCGTTGCTGCTATAGTATAAGTTTGTAAAAAGCATTTATGGTAAAATTTAACAACAGTTAGATACAAATCTGTAATAATGTTTGTTTATAATGAGTGGGAAATAAAGTAAAACTTTCACCTCTGAACAATTAATGTGTGACTCTCACCAACTCAGATCATACACATAACTTTGCACCTTCACTGTCAGGCACGAGACGTTTGTGTGTTTTGTTTTCGGGTGTTTTATGTGTTGTGTTTGTGAACATTCCCCTGGGGCAGTTTCACGGTTTCTAAAAGAATTCATCTTTTAAATAGATGATATCAATTCTGACACTCAAATCACACTCTGACAAGTAGCAAAAGTGCTACACTTACTTGCATGCTGTTTTGGCATAATATTTCTTTTTTTATCTTTGTTACTTTTTTTACCTTCCAATATTTATTTTCTTAAAAAAATGTCTCTCTTTTTATTAGATGGATATATTATGGTTCTGCAGAAAAAAATAATAAAAATGACCCAGACAGCAGACGACTCTGGGGTGTATCCTCAATTGAACCCCATAATTTTTCATAAGTTGAACAATTAATTTTGTAAGATTATCTTTTTTACAGTGCACAGACCTGTGCCCCAAGGCGGATCTAAAACCAGCCAATTAGAGCTCAGCCCCGGGTCACATGTATTTACCCTTTTTACTGACCTACATAGACACTTGTTTGGGGTGCGCCCCAGACACACAACATGACACACAAACAACGAACTCAGTTTTGATTTTTTTTATAAATAATGACATGCCAAACAGTTAAATAGTACAGCTTCATTAATTTGTATTAATTCTGTATTAATTTACACTATATATTTAAATTTTTGGTAACACGCAAGTAGCTTTCTTCTCTGGCCAACTTTGGGGGGCGGCGCCCCAGAGCCCCCTAATGACTAGCCGCCACTGGGTTAAAATAAAAAAGGGGCACCAGACACTGCTCTAAAAGGCGCTTTTGCGTTCCAACGTTGCTTGAATTTTGTAACATAGTTATGTAATTTACGGCAACATAAAGGATTTCTCCATGTCTAATTGGTAAGATAATTTATTTTTGTTGTTAGCAGCAATTCATGCATTATTTGATAAGTTTTGTTTGCGTGCACCCCAAAGTGCGAGCACGAATGCATCAGACAGCTTGCTAAATGGTAAAGACAGCATGCAAATGCCAACTGAGTTTGTTTTCTTGCATTTGAGAGGACATTCAAAACAAAATGATCTCAGAATGCCCTGATTATAGTAGTGAAAGTCTTTTAAACATTAAATAAATATAAGTATGAAAAATAAAATGCAGGTGTAACAATACTGTATATTGGATCTTTGCATTTAAAGTGACAGTACACCCAGCATTTTTAGAGTATAAATGTTAATGTTTTTTTTAATGGTAATCAAACCACAGACAAAGAAAAACCACAGCAAATCATAATTTCCTTGTCTTGACAATAACCTTTGCAACTTTATTAAAAAATTTTCCAATTTACAAAGTAAACTATGCAGCTTCTGTACTAGTACCTGAAAACTACAAACCAACCAGAAAACATGAACAGCACTTTTTATTTCATTTGTATGTTTGTGATATTGCTCATAATTTGATTATTTTTTTATTACTGACCATTTACTTGTCTTTAACAATATTTTAAATGTAAATTAGTTAGGCTAGTAGTTATTTATAAAGGTTAAATAGGTGAAAAACAATAACCAGGCATATTTTATTTTATGTACATTATCATACAGTATATAATGTTTAAACCAAAGAGATATGGCTGTGCCATGAGTATTGTGAATACCAAGCAACATCTCCAGGTGCTCATTTGAGAACCAGGACAAAAAAGTTATGTGCACCCTTGAGTATAGCGCTTTATCTTGAGAAGTTCCTAAAATCACATCGTGCCTTACGATACTCGTAGTAAACCGTGGTAAAATCACTGTACTGCATGCCCTTGTGGCTTATTGCTGTATTCTACAGCAACTTTTCTATTTGAGATTTTTAACTAGAACTCAAAACCAATATTCTATATCATAGATTATATATAAACCATCATTGTTCCTCCAAAACTGGATCACGCTAGATGCTTAAGCCATCATTACTCCTGAACTTTCTAAATTAACCAGCTTTATCATTTCATTCATAACCCGGTCCACAATGCTGCTGTTGTCTAATCGAGATGAAAGACCGAACCATCTGTCCAAAAGCACCTTTCATTAGCATCATGTCTCATATCACAATTCAGAAACTGCCAGGGAAAACAATAATCTGTCAATCTGCTTGAAAGAGGCTTGGGATAAAACCGCAAACAGGGAGATTATATTTTCAGGGGCTCATGGATTTTCTGCCACTGTAATATCCTAAATTGTGACAGGTAATTACAGATTCCTCTGTCCTCTCTTTTCCGTACAGTAATTAATTCGTCATTTGCAGTAGATTAGTGAAAATCCTGCTGTAGAAAGGCCTGCTCATCTCTAGGGTGGAGATGTCTTGCATGTATGGTCTGGTTTGTGTAAATGTGAGAGGTGTGTGTGTGTAAATTTCTCCTCTATTGCCATTTGTGACTGTCTGAGGGTTCGACCCAAAGCCGAATTTCACGTAAATCAGTGACAAGAAAAGAATCGGGATTTTAATAGATGGTGAGACCGTAGAGAAGCTGTTACATCTCTAAATATCACAGGCTTCAATATTACCTAACTTTTCGTATGCTCTCTTTCTCCCTGAGGACGGGTGAGTGAATGTTATTAGCTATGTCAGTCAGATTTCCCTACGGATTAGGATTTGCCCGATTTGAACACCACGTCTGTAACTGTTAAATATTTCATGCAGAAGGATGATATGTTGTATGGCCAAAGGTATGTGGAGACATGCTTAATGAACGGGCTTGGCCATTTCATCTGTATCTATTGCTCAAAGCAGGATTTGGCAAAATTCCGAGAAGAAGTCTGAGAATTGGCTCTCTTTCAATACACGAGTGTGAATTTGAATTAAATCGGCCACAACACCCCACGAGAACTAGAATTGAGTGGAAGTGTATTTTACTAAATTAAAAATCAATGAAGTTCAAAAGACAACAGCAAAAGGGAAATAAAGTGTTTGTCCGCCTCAGCTCATAAAACAGTCAATTTATGATTAAACAAGGGAATTTTTGAAATACAATAAAATATTCATTAGGTGCGATTTAAGCAGATCTATTTTTATTAGTCTGTTTCTGTTTTTTATAGATCTGTTTATCTGTTTTAAAGGCTTATGAAACCTTCACACTTTAATACTTTACGAATGTTTTAGTTAACCAAAGTTGACCTTGATGAACTTTCATCATTGCTAAAACCTTTAACATCGATCATTTTGTAATTACAAAATTACACTTCAATTTTTCATATACTAATTCATTTGTAATTCCATTTTAATTCTAACTCAAATAGTAATTTTGCATTCAGTTAGCTACCTCAATTCAAAATCACATTTCAAAAACTTTATTGAAATATAAAGGTGCATTGTGTAACTTTTAGAAGGATCTCTTGTCAGAAATGCAATATAATATAACTATATTATCACTGATGTATAAAGACCTTACAAATATAACTGTATTGTTTTTATTACCTTAGAAAGAGCAATTTTTATTTACATACATTGCGGGTCCACTTACATGGAAGTTGCGATGCAAATTAAACATTAATAGCATTAATCAAAACATTTACTTATTAATGGAAATATTAAAGGATTAGTCCATTTTCTTAAAAGAAAAATCCAGATAATTTACTCACCATCATGTCATCCAAATGTTGATGTCTTTCTTTGTTCAGTCGAGAAGAAATTATGTTTTTTGAGGAAAACATTGCAAGATTTTTCTAATTTTAATGGACTTTAATGGACACCAACACGTAACACTTAACTCAACACTTAACAATTTTTTTCAACGGAGTTTCAAAGGACTATAAACGATCCCAAACGAGGCATAAGGGTCTTATCTAGCAAAACGATTGTCATTTTTGACAAGAAAAATAACAAATATACACTTTTAAAGCACAATTTCTCATCTAGATCCGGTCCAGCGTGACCTAACGTAAATGCGAAGTGACGTGGGGAGGTCACGTGTTACATATATAAAACGCAAATTTGCGGACCATTGTAAACAATAAACTGACACAAAGACATTAATTAGTATCAGTTGACATACAACAACGTAGGAACGGTCCTCTTTCAACACATTTGTAAACACTGGGGCAGAGTTTCGCGTTCGTCCTCTGTGACCTCTTGACGTCATAACGTATTGCGTGACGCTGATGCTTTCATGACTGGATCTAGACGAGAAATTGTGGTTTAAAAGTGTATATTTGTTATTTTTCTTGTCAAAAATGAAAATCGTTTTGCTAGATAAGACCCTTATGCCTAGTTTGGGATCGTTTAGATTCCTTTGAAACTCCGTTGATAAAAACTGTTAAGTGTTGAGTTAAGTGTTGGGGTCCATTAAAGTCCATTAAAATGAGAAAAATCCTGCAATGTTTTCCTCAAAAAACATAATTTCTTCTCGACTGAACAAAGAAAGACATCAACATTTTGGATGACATGGTGGTGAGTAAATTATCTGGATTTTTCATTACTGCTGTCATCCTTGGGACGTCGTCGCTGAACTTTTTCAGCAGCGATCAGCTGTAAAATGTTTTGGTCCTGCTCGATTTTTGTTGAATTCCCATAAAATAATGGAAAGTTTTTCATAAGATCCCCTGGGATCAATTTATTAGCATGACAGAAGCTTGATTCTGTCGTTTGAGAACAAGCAACAACCGGCATTTTTCCGTCTCCCGAGTGCCTCTCATGTAAATTATTAGATTTTGATAGATAACGTTTCTTCTCCGCCACAATGCTATTAAAATTATAATTTTGTTTTTGTTTGTTTGTTGATCACGAAGAACAAAGTAGATGAGTAAAACTAGGATTTTGCGTGTATTCAAAGCACCAACATTATTGTTTAAAATGTGTGGAATGGTGCGCTGAGATTTGTTGAGTGGATTTATTGCATTCTGCAGAGAAGGAGGACTGGCATTTGTGATCTCTATAGTGCTGAGTCTTCTAAAAACAATCACATCATAATGAAGTAAGCGTACCTGGGTCCAGATCATAAAAGTGTAGCAAGAGGGCAGATCAGTTGGGAGGGGGGCAATATGGGGACTGTTCAGTACAGGTACTGTACACTACATACAATATGAGTACTCCCTTAGACAAAAGTATAAGTATAATGGGCCGAAGATCTCATCAACTTTTTGCTGTGATCACATGAAGCCATCAGAAGCCAAAAGTCATAGAGCAGCAAAGGAAGAACAACTCACCATTACTGCAGATTAAATGTTTAACAAGCACATATTTGTTTGATGTTTGAAGTCCACGTGTTTTTAACCATGTTATACTGGCAGCTTGCTGAGTTTTCATATCAGCCTTAATTTAACAGCCTATAAATTTGCAAGCGTTATAACCCAAACACGCACAAATAAACTCGCACTTTTTATTGCATCTTATACAGAAACGGCTTTCCTTCCTAATTTACATCAAGCAAAAAAAGTGACAGGCAGTAAAGTAAACATAATGAGAAAATACAGCAGGTAGTTAAAACTAGTGAAAGATAAACAACCTGCCACGATGCCGGGCAGATAGAGGCACTTTATACACACACACACCAATCCTAATTTACATTACATTCTAAATGCAACCCTCAAGTTGATTTATATAACATTTGTACTTTAATCTTTCAGTGTCAATAAACCATCCCTGTTCATCATTCTGACCAGACCGGAGAGGAGAAACTCCTCTCAAGTCATCCATCTTTCTTCTGCCACTCGCTCGCACAATTTTCCACACAAATGCGAGACTTATTTTCGAGCGCTTCTCATACAACAGCTGTCAAATCGGCCAGTCCATTAGATCTAAAGTTCACGTTCTGCATTTCTCTCCAATCCGATACGATTTGGATCATTCCTCGCGCTCCCTCTCTCACCGCGTCCTTGGCGATCAGCCTCTCGCTTCGCTAGAGAGCACTTTCGGTTTGCCCGGGCGAGTTTAATCTCTCTCTCGCAGGCTGCCGGTTGCGTGCCATTGCGTGGCCGCGGTTGATATTTACCTCACAAAGCATTTGGCAGTTTTGGGTTCAGCGAGCATTCACATTGGCGCCTCGAGGAAGAGAACTCAATTCAGTTTGAACCACTATAACCTCTCTCTCTCTCTCTCTCTCTCTCTCTCGAATAAACTACTGTATCTTGATTATGACTGTAACCAGTGTGTCAGCGGTGGTATGCAGAGGAAGCTCAAAGGCAGTTTCACGAGACAACAAAGAGGACAGGTATGAATATTTAAACACTAAGCTAACACAATGCATCCAGACCCATCAACTCCACTCCCTGACTGCCTACCAGTTTATCGGGCTTCAAAGACACCCTCTTGACCCTGTCCCGCTTTCATTTCTTACTTCCTCATGGTTTCTCTCTCTTTGGGGGGGTTTAGATGTTAGAAAGGAAGTATAGTGTGTAGAAGAAGCCTTCTGTATGACTTACGGTGCATGCTGCATTCTTAAAGAACACAAGAACCCGAAACAATATTTTTGCATAAATAAAATTTAAAGGTTCATTGTGTAACTTTAAGAAGGATCTCTTGACAAAAATGCTATAAAATAAACATAACTATATAATCAGTGGTGTATAAAGATCTTACCTAATAAACTGTATTGTTTTTATTACCTTACCGTGAGCCGTTTTTATCTACATACATCGTGGGTTCCCTTACATGGAAGTCACCGTCATGCTTTCACAGTAGCCCTAAACGAACGAATTGTTGTACAAAATGTGTTTTGTCATTACGTTGTCTCAAACCACAACTTGTTTGTCCTTCAACAGCTACCGTATGCGTTTTTAAATTTGGGGGTTAGCTGTTGGTTGCAATTCACAATCTCTCTAACATTTACAGACATCACCTTTAATTAACTAATACATATGTAGCTTACATCTGCTTTTTCAAGCACATTTTTAATAGAAACAAATAGAATATGAAGAGTTTGGTTCCAAAACGCGATAAATGGCATAAAAAAATGAGTTACCTCCAAAATCAGTATTGTATCAGGTCAGTATTAAAAAGTTAATTCTTAATTTTATGCAAAATCCAATATCCGTTGTGTTATTCTGTCATCTTTTCTCACTTTTTTCCAAAATGCGATAAACACCACTCCTCCTTTTCTGTAGAATGCAATAAATCTGCTTAACCAATCACACTGCACCATTCCAAGCATTGTAAACAACAATAGCGGCGCGTTGAATTCACACAGAATCGTAGTTTTCTTCATTTACCTTGTACTTCGTGATCAACAAACGAACAAAAACAAAATCATACTTTGATGGCATTGATAAACCTGTGGTGGTTTTCTGTGACGGGAAAGAAATGTAAGCCATCAAAATGTAATAATTTACGCGGGGGGCACTCTGGAGATGGAAATATGTCGGCTGTTGCTTGTTCTGACAGGACAGCATCAAGCTTCTGTCATGCTAACACATTGACCCCACGGGATTTTATGAAAAACTTTCCATTATTTTACTCGAAGACAACGAAAATCGAGCAGGACCAAAACATTTTACAGCTGATCGCTGTCAAAAAAGATTCAGTGACAACTTCCCAAGGATAAAAAAAAACTTCCCAAGGATGACAGCAGCAATGACAGTGTTATTTATATGACAAAGTAAGTGTTTTGATTAATGCAATTAATGTTTATTTTTTTAATCAGTGTATACCACTGGCCAACTAAATGAATATAACATGGCAAAGATGAATAAACCTTTATATATTGATTCAATAGATTTATAGCATTTTGAAAAAAAAAAACATTTTGTGAGAAAAAAGAATCAGTTTTTATAATAAATCTTAAAAAAATCAAATTATGTATTAGAATTGTTTATGTTTTTATAACCTAAAGATGCTATGTGAGAGTTTGTAACAGAAAATAGTGGTTTTCATCTTGTCACTTTCTTGGTATAGAAACGCATGTTTTACCGAAATTAGTCAAAGTTGATTTATTGCGTTTTGGAACCAAACTCTTTTTAGCTATAATAATAAAAGTTTGATGTCCCTTTTGCATCAGTTGTACACTGAAAAAAGTGAAAGTTGGATATTTCACTCTAAGTAAAAAAGTTTAAAAGCTTAAATTGTTTTAGATTGAAGTTTGGAAAAAGACATTTTTTCACTTAAAGTTTTAAAAATATCTTATTTTTACTGTTACTTTTATGTACCTTTTCTTCTTTGAAACGATTTACTTTGAATTACCTCTGTGTGAAATGTGCCTTATAAATAAACTTGCCTTGCCTAAAGAAAAGTCATTCAGTGCTCTTTTGAACAAAATGTCTGAATGGTTTTATTTTTAATGGCTTCATGTTAAACTGTTGACATTTCAGTTTAGACATCTTAGAGATGAGCTCTCTATACAGACACAATCTCCAATTAGTTAGTAAATAATAATAAAAGATAATAGAAAATTATATGCACAGCTCACGCTAATGAATATTAATGACCTTTGCCATTGTGTTAATTGATATTCATGAGTATGTAATGCTTTCACAGTCCGCACATTCTAAAACTCATTCTAAAAGCCTATAACCCTTTAGACCTAGATCTAGACCATGAACTAACTCTGACACCTTTAAAAAGGTTTTATTCAACGGAAATAGACAAAATGCCCAATTTAATGAAGATACTCAACAATCAAGTCATAAATAGAAGATAACAGGCATACAGACTGATCAAACTTGCATAAATAATGCACTTATGTTAAATGGCAACATTTCTACAAGATGTAATTTAAGCCTCAGGTGTACCTAGAATATGTCTGAGAAGTTTCAACTCAAAATACCCCACGGTTCATTTATTATATGGCTAGGAGCAAAAAAGCGCTGTTTTCATGTCTGTACCTTTAAATGTGCTTCAGCTCCATACTCGCTTACCAACATACAGTGAGCGCTTTTGATTACAAATAGATCTTAATCCTGTCAATACAGTCTGAGATAATAAAATCGCATTAGTGGTACTGTACAGCATGCAAAAAACCACACATTTAAATAAGCTTTTGGGTCAAATTAACCAGTCAGTTAGTGGCCGTAGGCAGGACTTTATCAGTGTGATTTTACATTAACAAAAGAATCAAAACAGCATGTCTAATGTTTTTCATTGTACACACAATGCCAACACAGATTAATGTCCAAAAGTGAATAAGCGCCCTTTAAAATTCACAATATTTTATTACAAATACACCAAAATCAAGCCACTGAAGTATAATGGGTCATTTACACCAGCCGCAGTAGAGGCGGTGATAAGGCGCTATTCACGTATATTTGAACGCTTGAACATTTGCGTGTGAAATTCTAGTAATTTGAGACATTCACACGGAAATTCGCATCATGGGAGGGGCTTCTGCGACTCCGCTGAGACTCCGCTTGCAAGGTCCTGACTGGTTAACGTGGCGCGGAAATCCGCAGAAGTTCAGATTTTTCATCTCGTGCGTTTCCCGCGGCAACACTCATTTCACGCCGGCCTACCGCACATACCGCGCCGCAGGATGACTAATACGTCTTTGCATTGACTTAACATGTAAATCACTCGTGCTTGCCGCCTCTACCGGGTCTGGTGTGAACTCTGCATAAGGCTTTAAAGATCGCCCAAAAAGAGGTCAAAATATAACAGAAAAAAGGGAAACACTGAATAAAATAATGGCAATGTCTGTTTGCATTGCTTACTTCACGCCGAAAGCAACCTTTATGATGTCACTTGTGGACTGAGCTCCATCTAGAAGTTTAGGGGGCTTCCAAGATTTGCAGGCCGCCACTGAAGAGAGACAAAGTAAAGAAAAAGATAGACAAAGTCAAAGAGAACAAGGGCAAAAAGCCAAAGAAAGAGAAAAAATGAACCTAATTTGCTATAAGGGGAATTTTTTTGGGGGGGATTTGATTTTTGATTTATGGACTCCATTATAGTGGAGAACAAACAAACAGCGTTATTACAGATGATATTAGAGCAGCACTGAAGGCTACACAATAGATAGATAGGGAGATGGAAAGAGAAAGAGAGATAGATAGATAAACAGAGAGCGAGAGATAGATAGATAAACAGAGAGCGAGAAAGAGAAAAAAAGAGAGTGTTCATGTTTGTTTCTGACCAGCTAAATAACGCAGTAACGCAGGAGGTGTGTGCAAAATGTGCATAGTGTTAATGTGTATCTGAATAAACATGTGGGTGTATATGTGTTGGAGCTAAGCCTGCATCTTTATCCACCTGTTTAACAGTTCATTATACCCATTTTATTTATAAATAACTTTTTCTAGTTTATACTGTGAATATCTATGAAAGCTGGAGAAAGTTATTAATTAGCGTTCCCATTGATTTGTAGCGGTTGCTCAGCTGTTGCCAAACCCTCCAAAAGTACACAATTTCTGACATATTTGCTTATTCAATTCACATTTTTTGTCAATCACCTATCCCATAAAATCCATGTGACTGGATGTCGACATCATGTGTGATGAAACTAACACTATACTGTAGTATACAACCCAGCATTAAGTCAAAAAGGATTAACCCAACATGTTGTAATATAACTTGTCCTGGGTGGTTTCAACACAAAATGCTAAATTGTTTTAAACAACTGTTGGGTCAAATATAAACATTTTCTGGGTTAATTGAACCCAACGGCTAGGTTTGTCCCTTTTTGACCCAACGCTGGGTTGAAAATAACCCTGCATTTTTTAGAGTCACTGTTTCCTCTTTTGCTCCATGTCCTAAAGCCATAAGGCGACATCCCTCAGGTCCTATAACAGATGACCAAAGTCTTAAACCACATACTGTACTGTAAACAAACATATGGGTGTTTCTTCAACTTTGATTTTTAGTCAATAAACTCCTTTAACACATATTTCACACTTTAGATAATTTAATTTGTACAACTATCTCCAGCAGTAAATAAACATGCATCACAGCTGTCATAATAAAAGCAGTCATTTATTTCAGAAATGTCATTAAAGTCATGAATTATGTTTGATAGTTTTCTGTGGGCGAAGTGACGGTGATGCAAACGACATTTTAAACACTTTTAATAATAAAAATGGCAGGTGCGTTTGTCTTCTTGTAAATCCTTCATACTTTTACAAGGACTTTCACTTCAGATGGTGCTGGGTGTATGCAATACTAAGTTAGAACAACCAGAAGATTAACAATTTGAGTCAATCAAATCAAGTAAAATTTCCTAAAATGATGTCTTATAGCACAACAGATACAACATTTAGTAGTATATACTGTATGCAAAAGCCTTTAAGTGCATGTTTTCTTGTAAATGAGCATTTTTTAGCATGCTCTTATGGTTACTTTCAGCAATGTGTTTTAATGGCAATGAAATGGGTGTTAGTCAGTGATTGAAATGCCTTATTTTGACAAAAGAGACTTTTGGGGCTCTATCTTACACCCGGCGCAATGCAGCGCAATGTGCAACGCAAGTGTCTTTTGCTAGTTTCCACCCTGCGCAATGGTCATTTTCACGTTTAGCGCCACGTTGTTTAAATAGCAAATGCATTTGCACCCATTTTTGCGCCCATGGGCGTTCTGATGTAAAAACGAGGTGTTTTCAGGTGCATTGTTGCCGCGTTGATATTTTGAGGCAACCAAAATAGACTACGCCATTGACCGACAAAAACCTGGTCTAAAGTCTAAAGTCAATGGCGCAATATGCTTTTTTGTTATTTAAAGACGCGTTAGTAATATGCGCCTATAAATGGAACGACAACGCGGGTTTGCTTATCACATACATAAATGTGCAGCAGCACAAAAACGCTTTAAATTTGAAAGGTTAAAGGATTGAATGTAAAAGATTATTATTGAGTCTTTTGGACAGAAATGAGGACCGATTATGAGACGTTAAAAGGCACAAAGAGCTGCTTCACCTGCAGCCTCGTACGTAAATAAATGCTTTGCTTTAAACAAATGCATCTGTTTTTAAATGTTTTTTTTTATGCTACCTTGCATATTTATTGTATATGATGACTCTGTACCTGTGAATATGATGAGATGAGAAACATTTTTAAGTAATGCTTAAAAAAAAATTGACACTGTCCAAGTGCTGAAACGTGTGGAGAGCACTTTCTTTATCTCCTCTTTGTTACAAATAAAGTATTTTAAAGTACAAACCTTTTCTTACATACTTGTTAATTATTTTTGATGATATTGGATAGCCATACATTTAAAGCAATTACAAGCCTGCTTTTTCACTTCCATGACTAAAAGAAAACGGGTTTTAAAGGTTTTAATAAAAAAATAAAAAATTCAATACAAGTGAAAAACAACACAATTATTTAACATTAATCTTAAACCGGGGATCTTCTTCCTCCGCTTAGTTTTTCAGTTTACAAAGTCCGTCATCTAATTAGGGATTAAACATAGCACCAGCGCAACAGGCTTTTAAAGGGGATGAGAGCTGAGACTCTCATTGGTTTATTGCACGTTACGCCCAAAATACTCCCATTACTCATTAAAAAAAAGGACCTACCCTTTTCGACCATGCGCTCGGCGCACAAACCATTTTTCCCGTCGTTAAACTAGCAAAAGTGGATTCGGACATGGCCATTTAGACGTTGCGCTGTGCGCTTTAGACAATGCGCTTAGATCGTTAAAATAGGGCCCTTGTTGTTTCATTGTTATTTAACAAATTCTTTAGTCTTTAGCTGCAAAACATTTTTCGATTAATCGTTTTTTAAATTTTCGTTTAATTAATCGACGGAAAATTAAAAGTTGTGATTTTCTAGACCAATATGGCTAGAAACTATACTCTCATTCTGGCGTAATAATCAAGGACTTTGCTGCCTAAACACGGCTGCAGGAGGCGCAATGAATTAAGCAGCACCTGAAAATAGTCCCCTGCTATTGAAAGTTAACTAGGGGACTATGTCCCTTTTAGGGAGTATGTCCCTTTTAGGGACCAATGTCTACTTTTTAAAAAGCCCCAGTGACAACTTTTGTACATTTATTTCTGAGAGTGTACACAAAGTTAACATAGCATTTAATAGATTCTTCCAACAAGTCGGCACGCAGTTTAGCGGATTTTTATAACAAAACGGTATTTCTGAATGACGCGAGAGCAGAATTAAGCACATTTCAAGGGAAGGTATTTGAATAACATACAGTACAATGCGTGCCAAGAGCATTCAGTCTTGTTTGAGATGGTGTTTAGCGGCTTTTGCATCTGAGCTTTTCATTTAGATACAGTATATAAATAAACAGATCCATTTTATATATTAGTTCAGGTGATTAAACGGTCATCAAATCTTAATAATGGAGAAATGAAATATGAATAATTCATCAGGTATTTTGCAAGTCTGTTCACAAATAACAAAATCATTATTAATGCCAGTCAGCCTGCAAGGTTAATGAAAGCACTGAGCACATACATATGTAAGTTATGGAGATGAAATTAAGCAAAGTGATTGTCTGACAGCTCGCTTAACGTCGGTTAAAAAGACTATTAGCTGCGTGGCCAATGCAATAAATAAATAAATAAATAAAATCGAATAACAGAGAGATAAAAGCTTTCTCGATGGCTTGTTCTCTGACTGATGCTGATTTTGCTAACGGGTGAAAAACTGGAGAAACGTAGCCACCTCTAATTTATTATAATGCAGATGCTTTTTAACATTCCTTAAAAGTTTCAAACCCAAACATTTAAAAAAGACATTTCGTTATAAGTGTCTCTCGCACGAAAACGCTGTTATTTGTTTGAACATGTGCGCTTGGGGTCTCAAGAATGAGCCAGATGAGTGTTTTAAACAGAAAGAAGATGCAACAGGGTACAATAGATGAAGGAAATGAATAGAGAGTAATTACCGTTGTCTGAGACAGATATAGTTCTAGCTCATTTCCGTAATGGAGCATCTTTACAATAGCAGTTCATCATGTATCCAACAATCGACTCCTATAACATAACTCTGTTATCAAAGTACGAACTGTACTACCTCTGTTTCTCTTTATATCTCCTCTTTCGCTTTCTTTTACACTGCTTCACCTTCTAGACATTCAATAGGAATGAATATCATCCACTTTAAAGTGTTATTTATTCGCACGCAATCTCTCTGCTGCTTAGGACTTGATTTGCTAAATTCTGCAAGTGTTAACTGCACAAACACCCCCCTCCCAAAAATATGCTGAATGAAGATTTGCACCCCACAATTTAGCTTGCACATCAACCAGGTTATATAGAGGATGGTGCAGACAGCTGTGATTTGGCAAATTGCACCGGGATTGTTCAGATTCGCTCCTCCGCTGCAATCCAGGCACCTGAACCGTCTCTTTAAAATTCCAAAAGAGCTCTCGATTGCACGGTGCCCGTCTGGATACGTGCCTGGCTGGAACACTGTTCTTCATCATTTGATCATCTTTTGATGAAACACTGCTGCTGTGATCAATAGGAATTGTACACAAATGTCTCTTTTAACCCGCACTTTTGAAGATGCACCCCAACAGGCCCCATCGGTGATAGCCAATGATGTAAATAATTGCTTTTACTGATCGATATTGATTATTATTTCACTGCATCTCTACTGTATATAGTGTAGCTACTCTTTGGGCATTATTAAAGAGAGTGGATCCACACACAAAAAATATGTCCCATGTTTCATTTGTCCCAATAATAGCAACATCCTTGCTCAGACCCTAAATCTAACTCTCTTTTCTCAGCTTATCATGACTCTCTGTCCAGGTCTCCAACACTATGGCTATTCCTGTCACCACCCTATTATTGTCCCCTAAAACGTGCCTTTCCAACAAGAAAGCGAGGCTGTTGCCAGGTCTCAGTGCATTAAGAAAATTATAGCAGCAAGAGGGGCTATTAGGGGGAGTAATAGGTGGTATGTGGGTGGAAGGAAAAGAAAATGAGGTACAAGAGAGTGTTACAAAGATTGTCGCAACTAAGTAAAGACATATTCAGACTTTCATTTAAGAGTACAGGAGGAACGAAAACGAAAGGCACTGGCTGTATCAAGATGCGTTTGGTATCTTACGTTATACAAGCTTAACACTCGATAATATCTGATAAGCTGAAACATCAGAAAAGATTATTCTCAAAGAATACCATGCTCTGTAAGCTCAACAGGTGCGATGAATGAACCAAACAATTTATTTACTCATATGACATTTGTAACTTTAAATGCATATCCATGCAAACAAATCAATATTTTCAGATTGTTGAAATCCATATGCCTTAGGATTGGATATGGAACTAATGTTATGACATTACCATTCTGGTCATGAATAGAGCTGGTAACGTATTGAACCATAATTGTGATCCTGGACCACTAAACCAGTCATAACACGTGTATGTTTGCAGCAATAGCAAAAAATACATTCTATTGGTAAAAATTACAGATTTATAATGCAAAAAATCATAAGGATATTAAAGATCATGTTCTAGGAAATCTATTTATCATCAGTAACTATGTTGGCATCAGTGGTCAGGCGTTAGCCTGGTTTAGATCGTATCTAACCAATCGATATCACTTTGTTTATGTAAATGAGGAAGAGTCCTATCACTCCCCCATTACGGCGTACCTCAGGGATCAGTTCTAGGCCCTATCCTATTCTCGTTATATATGTTACCTCTAGATATTGTTTTTGAGTTTGTGTGCACCACATCTATTAATTTTACCAATGATTTTAAGGTATGGATGTGATCCTTTTGTTTTTGAAACTTGAAAAATCTTTAACTAAATTTTTCTCAAAACTGACTTTGCTGACTTCATCAACTTCAAACACGTGTAGCTCTGTCTTTTATTTTTGTCAGATTCCAACAAATCATACATAGTTTTAAAGTTTTATAATAGAGGATGTCAGCACGGGTCACAAATGTTGCCATAGCATTGTTATTGTAGTTGAACTAGCAAGCTAGTGGCTTGTAAGGCAGTTTCAAAATGACTTTCAAAACTGTAACACGTATCCATTTGAGTGCAGTTAATGCATATGCCTCACATCCTCTATATAGTGTACACTTCCCCCAAGACAATTCAAACTTTACAAAACACGGACACACACACACACACACAACGTAACATGATAAATCTTCATTCTGTCAGGCTAGCTGCGCTATTAAGGGCTAAATGCTAATGCTGTCAGAGGCAGGATGGATAGATCATTATAGAAACATCAGTCATTTTTTCCTAGAGAGAGCAAGCAGAGTCTACACAAACCCTGCCAGGACGTTAGCCATTAGAGTTAGCATTAGCATGGAGAACAACGTCCCACGTCAGCTCCGTCTCCGATGATGAAAACAGATGCGGAAGAAATGCGACTTCATTAAAAATTAATCTATATTATCTTATGATGTCATACATGTGCGGGCAGAATACATCATGCAAGCGCATCAGTTTTTGGGCGGCATCTTATTAGCATGTAAAAGCCATTGCGTTTTTTGTTCAGGTCTGCTGTGCATTGATTGAGGGATATGAAAGAGGGATGGAATGAGATGAAGGAAATAAATCTTCACCAGAAAGAATGATAAAAGCATGATGCTTTTTGTGAGGACGGATAAAGATTGAACACATTTGTCAAACTACGGGATGCCACAGAGTGTGTGCGTGCATTCGTAAGTGTGTAAAAGTGTCATCGCTGGCCGTGTTTGTGAGTTTGGGGTGTAAGAGATGCCCCGCGGCTGAATGACAAATATCTCAATCTTTGAAAAATATGCGTACTTCACAATGAAAACAGAATCTGTTTTTCCCACTTGCTGATAAACCCGAGGGTGGTGATCTGAGACTTCCAAATCGGGCATCATCCGTTAACACCGACAAGGCCCGGTGACTCCGCCCAGCAGCTGTCAATCTTCCCAAACCATTATGACATCACAGTGAAGGATGGTTGATGTAAATGGCATCGCATTGGCCTTTGTTTGCTCTGATGAAATAAGAGGCATATCAGGAGTCTGTTACCATCCAATCGCCAGCTGTTGTTAACCCTAAATTGTGGAATCAATATCACCATGCTGGTCTCATTATTCAGCTTAGCCACTTTAACAGGTGGGAGTGCAGATGACAAAGCAATCAACTCCAGACAGATCCAAGCTTATTTACTCTGCCGGAGCAACAGGACTGCAGTAAACCCTGCTGAAAAATTACCATTACCAGACAGAGAACCAAGATGAAGTATTAATATTACCAACAGGAGAATCCCAGTGAGATATAAACATTACCAGCCGGCGATACAATGACATAAATCCAGCAGAAATTTAATTCACAAGCCATCACTCACATACAAAAAGACTGCCACACGCCTCTAAAATTAAAAGTTAAAAATTCTACAGCGGGCAAAGTCGGATAACTATGTGCTTATCATTTAATGTCCACAGCTATTTATTTTTATTATGAGTCACCACTGTCTTTAACAGTGATGGAAGGTGATTTTATGTTCAAACTTTTTACATTTTTTATTGATTTGAGATATAGGACCAAGTCAGTAAATCGTCAGCTTCCATCTGATTGGCTGTCTTTACACAACCTTCGGATAGTTGGGATACACATGTCTGCATTAAAATAAAGTCTTTGTTTGAAGTACAAGCTTGTCACAATCAGAGTTATCAGTGTTATACTCCGCACACATACACACAGCGCTCTTTTTGAGAGCCTGTTTCTCATAATATCATACAACCATCGTGGTTAGAAGGCAAGGGTAAAAGAGTGACATTATCCCAGAGGAGAAAAAGAGATAATGCGGAGTGGAGAAAGACCGAAGAGGATAATAGAGACTCTAACTCACGCATCAGGATCACAGACCATCCCTCTTCCTCCCAGCATGCTCTAGGGCAGCCTCACACTCAGGGCACCGAGGACCAGGCCGATCAGTGCGGAGGCCGAAATGTCACAGGCTCTTTATCTAACACCCTCTTCACTAATACATTCCCACAAACTCTTTCCCCAGGGCTATAGGTGCACCGTCTTCTATTCCTTTCGTTCTCTCTCTCTCATTCGGTTAAATGTCAGCAGTGTGATCTGTGGTTGTGTGCCTGAGGCCTAAGAAACAGGGGCAGAAAAGGTGAGCAGGAAACAATGAAGGAATGTCGGGAACCCAGCAGTTTATACAGACAGAGTAAATGTGGGGAATTAGTTCCCTTTCAGTCGGTCACTACGACGTCACGTCGTGACCGACGAATTGGGAACTCGCTTAGAGAGACCAATCTGCTTCGAATACTACTAAAACGCCAATGAACTTGGCATTGAGATATTTGCATAATGCTGGCGCCGCCCCGCCAGGTGCGTATATAAGCAGCAGGTGCAAATAAGGAAATTAGCTTTTTATCGCTTCGAAAGCCGGCAGTATCTGCTACTGAGAAGCTACTCTACTCTGGTGGGATTCGATTGCTGAAGTTGGTTGGACTAGCAGTACCACAGCGGACGCTTCGCTTAATTCCACGACTCTACATCTTTATTTTGTTTTGAGTTTAGTGTGTGCGTTGCCTTTCCCTGTGCGCATCATCAACTGAGCATCTGAGTGAATTTCCCTAAAAGAGTGATACGAGAGAGCTTTGTGCCTTGTTAAAGGCAGCCACTCTCTCGTATATCCGGACATCAGCGTCCTTTTCAGGATGGCTTTTCGTCCGTGCGATCTTGGGTGCGGCAAATACATGGGTCCGAAGGACGGTCACGAGCGTTGTCTTTCGTGTTTGGGCATCGAGCACGCAGAGGCAGCGTTCGCTGGGGGTAAGTGTTCTCACTGCGAGAACATGTCCCTTGTGGATTTGCGCAGACGGTTGTCTTTCCTCCGGGAAAAACGCAACCCTCGTCATGCGAGTGCTGAACGCCGCCACGGTGCGGCTGTGAAGCTCTCTAAAGACGACCTGCGCATCACTGTGCTGAGCCGAGCGGGGGATTCGTCCTCAAGCTCTCAGCCTCCTCATCCACAGCCGGTTGATGTGCCGATGGAGACTTCAGCGTCGTGTTCTACGATGTCTCTAGAATCCATCGCGCCGCCCTCCGGGTCCACCGACGCCGCAGCATCCGAGGGTGGGCCTCCTCCCCCTGACGTGGACCCCGACGCCCTTCCTCCCTCTGGTCGGGTTGGGACGCCGGAGTTCGATCCAGAGATGGTGGCCGTGCTCGCTCGAGCGGCGGAGACCGTAGGGTTAGAGTGGGTTCCCCCCCCTCAGCCCGAACCGTCCCGCCTGGATGATTGGTTCTTTGGAGCTGCCCGGGTTTCACAACCCTCTCCACCGGTGCCTTTCTTCCCCGAGGTGCACGAGGAGCTGACTAGAACCTGGAAGTCGCCGTTTTCTACGAGATTACGGACGTTTCAGCCCTCCCCCCTCACCTCCCTCACCAGCGGAGCCGCTAAGGGTTATACGGGGATCCCTCCCGTGGAGCGCGCTGTCGCGATGCAACTGTGTCCGGCACACGCTCCCTCTTGGAAGGACCGCCCAACCCTCCCCTCTCGTGCCTGCAGACAGTCCTCCGGTTTAACGGGCGCTGCCCACCAGGCATGTGGAGAGGCGGCTTCAGCCCTGCACGCAATGGCGTTGCTGCAGGTTCATCAAGCGAAGGCCTTGAGGGATCTGCACGAGGGAGGACACGACTCGCCTGTCCTTTCGGAGCTCCGGGCTGCCACTGATCTGGCTCTTCGCGCTACGAAGGTGACAGCGCAGGCGATTGGTCGTGCCATGTCCACGATGGTGGTCCAGGAACGCCACTTATGGCTATGTCTGGCGGATATGTCGGATGCGGAGAAGAACAAGTTCTTAGACGCTCCCGTGTCCCAGGCTGGTCTCTTCGGTGAGTCGGTGGAGTCTTTTGCCCAGCAGTTCTCCGCCGCCCAGAAGCAGACGGAGGCGATCGCTCAGATCATGCCCCGGCGCAAGCGACCCGCATCTCGCCCTCCAGCGCCGGCGGCCCCGTCTGCTCCTCGCCGAGGGCGCCCTGCGGCGGCTGCCTCCACCCCCCCCACTAGAACATCTTCCAGGCCACGGAGGGGGAACAGCCGTCGGCAGCCCGCCCCGCCCGCCCCACCCGCTTCCCGTGGTAAACGGAAATCGAAGCGGCCCTGAGACGGGCGACCTGGAATTGGATGGGATCACTCTTCGGGAGACGGTGACGGCATCGCTCCCTCCACCGGTAGAGGGCCGGATGGAGAATCCTTGGTTTCGTTTTGTTTCTGTTCCGCCGGCTTCTCAGCCGGCACCCACAAAACCACAAAAAGAGTGCATTCCTATTCCTTCTCCAGGTCTTCAGAGGATCGAGAGAGATGTGAGCGGGCATTCACATGCTCTTCCTCCCTCTCCTCTATCGCCAGCGGGTGTTCTGAGGAGTTCCAGCTCTCCGCTGAGGAGACGGGACCACCAGCACCCTCTTCGGAGTCTGTGCTCTCCGCTGAGGAGACCAGACGACCGTCACCCTCAGCGGGCTCAGGTCAGTGTCACACACACACATACTGTAGATACTTATGCTGTCCCAGCAGACGTACCGGCAGTACCACCTGTCCCGCTCCGCCGCCCCCCCGCGGGTACCCCGGTAGTGCCGTTAATTCCCCTCGTACGGTCCCTGGGGGCTTGGCTTCAGCTTCCCAGCCCGTCTCGTTGGGTTTTACGCACTGTCCGCCTCGGTTACGAAATACAATTCAACCGGCACACACCCAAATTCTCGGGCATTCGTTTCACCACGGTGAAAGCGTCCGATGCACATGTACTGCGTGCAGAGGTCGAAGTCCTGCTGGCGAAGGACGCGATCGAGCCGGTCCCTCCAACCGAGATGAGATCGGGCTTCTACAGCCCGTATTTTATAGTACCCAAAAAGGGCGGGGGGTTACGACCGATCTTGGATTTGCGCGTTCTGAACAAATCTCTGCAGAGGAGGTCTTTCAGGATGATAACACCGAAGCAAATATTCAATTCAATTCGCCCCCAAGATTGGTTTGCGGCTATAGACCTGAAAGACGCGTACTTTCATGTGTCCATTCTCCCTCGTCACAGACCGTTTCTCCGGTTTGCATTCGAGGGACGGGCATACCAGTACAAAGTTTTACCGTTCGGGCTATCCCTCTCTCCCCGTGTGTTCACGAAAGTAGTGGAGGCGGCGTTAAAACCCCTCAGAGAGAGCGGCGTTCGCATATTGGCTTACCTCGACGATTGGCTTATAATAGCGCATTCTCGACGGACGCTTTGCGAACACAGAGATTTAACGCTTCGGCATCTCGCCCGTTTGGGTCTTCGGGTCAACTGGGAAAAGAGCAAACTCTGCCCCACGCAGAGGATCTCTTTTCTCGGGATGGAACTGGACTCGATCGATTTATCGGCGCGTTTAACAGAAGAGCGCGTCCAGTCAATTCTGACTTGCCTCGGTTCATTCCGAGGGAAGAATGCGGTCCCGCTGAAACAATTTCAAAAGCTCCTGGGGCATATGGCAGCAGCAGCGGCCGTGACACCGCTCGGACTGCTCCATATGAGACCGCTTCAGCGTTGGCTTCACGATCGAGTCCCGAGGAGAGCGTGGCGCGCCGGCATCCATCGTGTAACCATTACACCTGCGTGTCGCCTAACATTCCCCCCGTGGTCGGACCCCGCGTTTCTCAGGTCCGGTGTGTCCATGAGACAGATCGCTCGGCATGCTGTTGTACATACAGATGCGTCCGACACGGGCTGGGGTGCCACGTACGACGAGCTTACGGCTTCGGGGGTGTGGACAGCACCCCAGTTGCACTGGCATATCAATTGCCGAGAGTTGTGGGCAGTATATCTGGGACTTGTACGCTTCGCTACGGAGCTGCGAGGGAAGGATGTACTAGTACGCACCGACAACACTGCGACCGTTGCGTATATCAACCGTCAAGGCGGTTTGCGCTCCCGTCACCTGTCGCATCTCGCTCGTCATCTCCTCCTTTGGAGTCAGAAGCATCTGAGGTCCCTTCGTGCCATTCACATTCCGGGCTCGCTCATTACAGCAGCGGACGCGCTTTCTCGAGCTGCGCGCCCCGGCGAATGGCGACTCCACCCCCAGACGGTCCAGCTAATTTGGAAGAAGTTCGGTCGTGCGCAGATAGACCTGTTTGCGTCGCCGGACGATACCCACTGTCGCCTATTTTATTCACTAACCGAGGGCAGCCTCGGCGTGGACGCGTTGGCACACAGCTGGCCTCGGGGGATGCGCAAATACGCATTCCCCCCAGTGAGCTTAATCGCACAGACACTGTGCAAAGTCAGGCAGGACGAGGAGAGCCTTTTACTGATCGCCCCATATTGGACGAGCAAGAATTGGTTTCCAGAGTTAATGCTCCTCGCGACAGCCCCTCCCTGGCGGATTCCCCTGAGGAAGGACCTTCTTTCTCAAGGAGGGGGCACATTATGGCACCCGCGCCCCGACCTGTGGGATCTCCATGTGTGGTCGTTGAGCGCGCGCAAGGTTTAAGTGATTTACCGCAAGCGGTATCTAACACAATCAACGCGGCACGAGCTCAGTCTACGCGACGGGCTTACGCGTTTAAATGGAACCTTTTCGTCACCTGGTGCTCTTCGCAACGCGAGGACCCCAGAGAATGCCCTATTAACATCGTGCTTTTATATCTTCAACATAGGTTAGACGGTAGGCTGTCACCCTCCACCATTAAAGTTGATATCGCTGCTATTTCTGCTCATCACTCACTTATTAACGGCAGATCAGTTGGCCAGCATGATTTGGTTATTAGATTTTTAAGAGGCGCTCGTAGGCTAAACCCCTCGCGCCCTCCTTCTATTCCTCCCTGGGACCTGTCCATGGTGCTGAAAGCCCTTCAGGCCCCCCCGTTCGAGCCTTTGCAGTCTGTGAGTCTGAAGCTTTTATCAATGAAAGCTCTGACCCTGCTAGCATTGGCCTCAGTGAAGAGAGTAGGGGATTTACATGCATTCTCTGTTGACGACTCGTGCCTTCAGTTTGGTCCTGCTGCCTCAAGCGTAACATTGAGGCCCAGACCAGGCTACGTGCCCAAAGTTCCCACCACTCCTTTCAGAGACCAGGTGGTGAGCTTGCAAGCGCTGCCTCCGGAGGACGCAGACCCAACCATGGCTTTGTTGTGCCCCGTACGCGCACTGCGACTCTACGTGGATCGCACGCAAAGCCTCAGGACCTCAGACCAGCTCTTTGTTTGTTATGGTGGCCAGCAGAAAGGGAAAGCTGTCACTAAGCAGAGGATGTCTCATTGGATAGTTGATACTATCGCCCTGGCTTATAATCTTCAGGGTATTCCTTGCCCCTTTAATTTGAGAGCGCACTCCACACGGAGCGTTGCCTCATCTTGGGCTCTAGCTCGTGGTTCCTCGCTAACAGACATCTGTAGAGCTGCTGGTTGGGCGACACCTAATACGTTCATTAGATTTTACAGTGTTCGTATCGAGCCTGTATCCTCTCGTGTTCTTTCCTCACCAGGGAGGGCACGGAGAGCAGACTCGCATGTCGGCTTGCAGCCTCCAACTGATGCTTCATAACTGTGTCAGTATGGAAGGCCTTCAGAGCAAAAATGCGTAATGGTTTGAATTGCTCTTCCTCCGCTGCCTTGGCAGCCTTTGTTGCGGAGCATTGGCTGTCAGCCTTTCACTAGCTGTATCCTCGCGAACCTACGTGTCTGGCTCGGGCTCCACATTGTGTCCCACCGGGTTCCATTGTGAGTATTTTTCCGTGGGGTTAATCCTACTAGCCCACGTTTCCCTTAGCAGAGCACTGCTTTGCTTACACAGCCACGGCTGTCTTATTCTCTCAACTACGGTTGACTTTCGCCCACCAATAGCCCTTAAGACGGGTGGTGGCTTCCGCAGCGTTCCTATCCCGCTCAGGTAGGGCGCTTCCCAGTCGCTGGCACTTCTGTGGGGTTAAAGGAACATCTAGTGCCCGGCCTTCTGCCTTAAAACCTACCTCCTCCTCCTTAAGTGGAACCGGAGGGCTTTTACGCAGTCACTGGAAGAGGTCAGCCCCTAGTGGCGTTTTGATAGGGATTCCCAATTCGTCGGTCACGACGTGACGTCGTAGTGACCGACTGAAAGGGAACGTCTCGGTTACGGATGTAACCCTCGTTCCCTGAAGGAGGGAACGGAGACGTCACGTCCCGTCGCCACAGGTGCTGCCACCTGCTGTTACGGCCGGTCACACTTCCGGCTTTCTCAGCGAAAAAGAAGCTAATTTCCTTATTTGCACCTGCTGCTTATATACGCACCTGGCGGGGCGGCGCCAGCATTATGCAAATATCTCAATGCCAAGTTCATTGGCGTTTTAGTAGTATTCGAAGCAGATTGGTCTCTCTAAGCGAGTTCCCAATTCGTCGGTCACGACGTGACGTCTCCGTTCCCTCCTTCAGGGAACGAGGGTTACATCCGTAACCGAGACGTTTTTATGTTAAATCAACATTTCTTTTTATGTTACTTTAACTTATCAAATTAAGTTAAAGGATTAGTCAATTTACTTTAAAAAATTCAAATCATTTACTCAGCACCATGTTATCCAAAATGTTGATGTCTTTTTTTGTTCAGTCGAGAAGATTTTTTTTATGAGGAAAACATTCCAGGATTTTTCTAATTTTAATGGACTTTAATGGACACCAACACAGTTTTAATGCAGTTTAAAATTGCAGGTTCATAGGACTCCCAAACGAGGCATAAGGGTCTTATCTAGCGAAACGATTGTCAAAAATATGCACTTTTAACCACGACTTCTCTTCTTCCTCCGGCTGTGTGATGAGCCAGTGCGACCTCAAGTAATTGCGTAATGACGTTGAAAGGTCAAGTGTTACATATATGAAACCCACATATGCAGGCCATTTTAAACAATAAACTGACACAACAACATTAATTAATATCATCCGACGTACGACAACGTTGGAACGGTCCTCTTTCTCCACACTTGTAAAAACTGGGGCGTAGTTTATATACGTCATCCGTGACCTCTTGATGTGATGATGTATTGCGTGAGGTCGTGCTGACGCGTCACACAACCGAAGGAAGACGAGTATTTTTTATTTTTCTTGCCAAAAATGACAATCGTTTCGCTAGATAAGACCCTTATGATTTGTTTGAGATCGTTTAGGGTCCTGTGAAACTGCAATTTTTAATTGCATTAAAATGGTTAAGTATTGGGGTCCATTAAAGTCCATTAAAATGAGAAAAATCTTGGAATGTTTTCCTAAAAAACATAATTTCTTCTCGACTGAACAAAGAAAGACATCAACATATTGGATGACATGGTGGTGAGTAAATTATCTGGAAGCAAATAGACTAATCATTTAACCCTTTCCCCGCCATTGGAAGAGATAATTTGCCAATTTCCACGAATTATCTCATCGATTAAGAGAAAATGCTTCCCTGGCGAGTTTTTAACGGTACACTGAGGTTTTAAGGTAAGTGGTTGCGATCAACTTATTTAAGCAACATTTAAACAAATGTTTTTATTTATTTTTCTATTGTTTTTTTTAAATGTAGCTTAAATAAATTGATTGCAACCACTTACCTTAAAAATTTTGTAAATTGAATGAATATTTTTTTTAGTGTACCATAAAAACTCATCAGTGTGACCTATAATTCAGCTATTATACACTAGGTGGCGCTCTTACTCAACTTATAAAAACTGAAGCACATCTAATTTAAAAACAGTTAAAACTCCATCATGTACATTTTGATCATCATTCTGAATCTGATCTATAACAAAAGTTATTTACAAAAATGCAATTATTTCAGCTTCTTGATCAAAATTTTGTCTTTTTTAAGAAACCTTCCAATATTTGAGAGGTGATAAAAAGAGAACATAGGATGTAACGTTTTTTTTCCCCGTTTATTTGTTTGAAAGTAGAGGATCTGTTCTTACATTTCATATATTGTATGTTTATATATTTATAAAAGAAAACTTTCTGGAAGGAATTCTGGAAAACTTTGTGAAATTCACAAAAAAACGCTGCGAGGCAACTTTTTTTTTAAGCTGGCGGGGAACAGATTCAACAATTTTAACTAGTTTTTAAAAGTTATGTGAAAACTTAAAATAGTAGGTTGCAAAACCAGGTTGTTTTAACTTGCTACTTTTTATTACAGTTTAAAAAAACTTAACTAAATTGGTCTGAAAAAGTAAAAGGGGTCACCCAATGATATTTAAGAGCAAAGGCAAAACATAGGAGAAGAGCCCAAAGAGCCCCAAAACTTTCACAAATATATTGACACGCAAAAAAATCAGGTAAAAACAAAATATTTATTGTAATAGGATGATAGATTTATGATGACTAGTGAAATATTTATTTTGTACCTTGCAGGTCTAAATGAAATTAAAAAGAGTAAAATGGTTTTCCCCCTCTGAGTATTGAGTATTCAGTCCAAGTATTCAGTTTCAATGATACACCAAAAACAAAATTCCCCAAGTAATACTTTAGTACGATAATAAAGAACCCAAATAAAATACACCCCTGATCAAAGAAGACCTTTTCCCTTTAAACTAAACCAAATTGCTCGACAGAGACAACCGTAAACCATTTAAACGGAGATCTCAATACTCAATAGTGTTTGGTTATTACATTCAGATTTTATACATATTCAATGAAGTCTCATTTCTAAAAAAAAACCTAGTAAGTACAAATGAACAAACCATTTAAAATGACACATTATAATTCAAATGTTTTGTTCAGCGTACCAGCTAGAAACGTAATTGAAAAGCCAAAGAGAAAGTACAAGGTGAATGAGTGTAAACTGTTGAAAAATGCATTTTTTTGGTTTGATAAGAGCGAGGACTGGTTGTGTATATATAGTACTCCAAGTGAGATAAAGCCTGTCAGTTTAACAGAAAATGTGCTTAACCTTTGGTTTTAAAGGGCTTACATTATAATTTTCACTAACAGTGTGTGTGAATATGAAAAAGGATATTCAGTACTGGTGTTAATGCAACTGTGAAACACAGAGTACTGTACCAGAAGGAAACATTTCCCATACTTTATAGACTCACAAAGAGTACAGACAAATAATGCTGCCTTGTAGATATTAAACTTATATGGGTTGGCCTAACACAATCAGTAGCAGGATCGGTTACTTATATGGGCATCTGGAATTCCTGCGAAAATAAGTTTTTACAGTCCTAGCCTTTCCATCTGAAGGAAACTATGATTTATGGCTTTGTTATGCATGCAAATGCATGCCCTAAAAAACATTTAAAAATATCAACTCTATTGAAGGAGAGGATTTTGTGATTTGTTAAAAGTAAATAAACTACCGTACAGCTTCCAGGAGATAAAGTTTAGATTTTTATGGGCAGACTGCTTGTTCTATTTCTTTGCAGACAGACCGCAGCTGGAGTAAAGAGGAGGGGTGAAGGGGAGGTAAAGTAGTGCATGGGAAAAATGACCTACTGGGTCATAATTCATTTTCAATGAGAGGGGCGAGCGCACGACTGGGAGCAATACGCAGCATGCCGAATACAAGTGTGCTACTGACCCAGGTGACTAATTCCCAAAATTGTTTACAGCTAGTTTACAGATTTATTTTATAATGGAGTTATTAGGAATAACATTTGTGACCGTGGACCACAAAACCTCCCCTGCATGGGTGTATTTGTAGCAAAAATACATTGTATGGGTCAAAATTATAGATTTTTCTTTTATGCCAAAAATCATTAGGATATTATGTAAAGATCATTTTACTTGGATATATTTTGTACATTTTCTACCATAAATACACTTACCTAAAGGAGTATTAGGAACACCTGTTCAAATTCTCATTAATGCAATTATCTTATCAACCAATCGCATGGCAGTTGCTTCAATGCATTTAGGGGTGTGGTCCTGGTCAAGACAATCTCCTGAACCCCAAACTGAATGTCAGAATGGGATAGAAAGGTGATTTAAGCAATTTTGAGCGTGGCATGGTCGTTGGAGTATTTCCCAATCTGCTCAGTTACTGGGATCTCCACGCACAACCATTTCTAGGTTTTACAAAGAATGGTGTGAAAAGGGAAAAACATCCAGTATGCGGCAGTCCTATGGGTGAAAATGCCTTGTTGATGCTAGAGGTCAAAGGAGAATGGGCCGACTGATTCAAGCTGATAGAAGAGCAACTTTGACTGAAATAACCACTCGTTACAACCTAGGTATGCAGCAAAGCATTTGTGAAGTCACAACATGCACAACCTTGAAGCAGATGGGCTACAACAGCAGAAGATTGCACCGTGTAACACTCTTCTCCACAACAAATAGGAAAAAGAGGCTAGAATCGTTTAAATGCCACGGCCTACCTGAGCATTGTTTCTGACAGTGTCCAACGCTTTATGACCAGGGTCACATTTGTGGATATTAAACAACAAATTACCACATGAAGAAAAATTATAATTGAACAAATGTAACATTTTGGCTGGGAGAGCACTGTTTTATATAAGAGGATCTATACACTCTAAAAATGCTGGGTTGTTTTAATGCAAGGTTGGATAAAATAAGGACAAATCCAATCTTAGGTTTAAATTAACTTGGAAAATCCTGTTGGGATCCTGTTGTCCATTTTTTACCTAACCAACACAAAAACAACCAGCTTTTTTAGAGTATATGGGGCTTTTGCACAGAGATGTACATATACAGTATATTACAATTACAGAAATAATCATGAAATCAAATGTTTCAAACATGTGACCCTGGACCACCAAATCAGTCATACGGGTCAAGTCATTTTGACCCATACAATGTATTGTTGGCTATTCCTACAAATATACCCATTCGACTTATGACTGGTTTTGTGGTCCAGGGTCACATATCAACTTATGAATGAAGAAACATCATGTAAAAACACCCTAATGCAATGAAATGTAGTTTAAAATGTGGCTTAAAGTTCAAATTCTTTTGAAAGACAATTCACATGTACAGTAAATATATTAAAGCGGACAGAGTATCTATGTGAAGTTCAATCTCAAAATACCATATAGATAATGTAGCATGTTAAAACTGCCACTTTGTAGGTGTGAGCAAAAATGTGCCATTTTTGGGTGTGTCCTTTTAAATGCAAATGAGCTGATCTCTGCACTAAATGGCAGTGCCGTGGTTGGATAGTGCAGGTGAAGGGGCGGTATTATCCCCTTCTGACATCACAAGGGGAGCCAAATTTCAATGACCTTTTTTCACATGCTTGCAGAGAATGGTTTACAAAAACTAAGTTACTGGGTTCACATTTTCTAGGTTGACAGAAGCACTGGGGACCCAATTATAGCACTTAAACATGAAAAAGACAGATTTTCATGATATGTCCTTTTTAAATCTAATGCATAAAGTCTAAAGGGCGATTTATAGTCGTGCGTAGGTCCTACGGCTTAGCAGCGACGGCGTAGGTTCCGCGTCGGTTCCGCGTCGGTTTTCATTTATACTTGTGCGCCGCCGTCCGCGTCGACGTGCAAACACACGCAAAACCGCTGGAAGTCGTCACAGAAGAAGAAGCTAAGCAAGTAAACCCACAAACGAAGAAGAAATAGCAACTTGTTGTGTATAATTTGAGAAGACCAGCAATGATGGAAGTAAATAAACAGCGACTTATGTTTCAGTTTGAGTTAAATCACTCCTCAACTTGGCTCATCTTTGTTTTCACCGTCTCAAACGGAAATACCTATGACGCAGTTTTTTTTACCTGACGGGAGGGGTTTTGGTGAACCAATCACAGCGCTTACGGTCCGCGTAGAGCCGACGCGCTGTTAGAAATTTTGGGAGGTGCGCGTCAGGCTACGCAGAGCTACGCACAGGCTACGGATAGCCTACGCCGTAGGACCTACACACGACTATAAATCGCCCTTTAGAAGTCAGATTAAGATTTTCATTATTTTACACATATAAGCACACATATAGACAAATTCTGCTTTTATATACATTACTAATCTTTAAGACACACAAGAAAATGTACTGTGAAGTCAGTATGAGTCTTAAAAAAATATTGTGCTTTATCACTTAAGTCAAAACCCTGTTGCCACAGTAGCCAGAATGCCTATTTTATATACACCTGAGATGTAATACGATGCAAATCCACAAATACACACATGCATACATGAGCTAATACTCTTTACATACTCCCTTGACACTTAAAACAGCTTTTGGCTCTATCTCTTTCTTGTTCATTTATTTGATATCTGTCACATTTAAATATGCGAACACAAAGTGTCGTGCAGGAAAGAGGCAGTTTAATTACCGCAGAACTTTCTCTGGCGGCCTACTTTACACAACTTCACACGCATGTGAAGATGAGAGAGCGAGAGATAAAGAGAGATAGAGGGTGGCAAAGAGAGATGGAAGATGGATTAGCGGCATCTCTAATGACTGAAGAGGGACCATGGGAACAGTCTCTTGAGATTATCGCCCATCCTCCTCTGGTAAAGACTTATATACACACATAAAACATGTGACAGTATGAGTTCATTTGTATTTATATTGACAATGAACATGAATCATGATGTTTTAGTTTGTGGGTGATCATTTCGGACTTTCGATCAAATTATTTATATCAAAAACAACACATGCAAAAAAAATTCAAATTTTCAAACATGTAAGGATTACTGTCAGTCTGCAAGGACCGACCTTTTCTGTCCAACCATTATGAACATAATGCCAGTAATGTATAATCTTAATAAGCTTAAAAGAATGATGTATAACACTACCCATGCATGTGATAACACACACACTCTCTCTCTCTTTCTTACACCTTTCAAGCACCGGCTCTGTTTTCCTCATCTGTAATGCCTAATGAAGTCATTAAGGCTCCTTCTGAGTCTGTTTATTTGCTCTTATCTTCACTTCAGATTTCTGCTGATAAACATCCCACTAAAAAGCACTCCATTCTTCATCAAAGGAAGCAGCCAGTTTAGGCAGTTAATGACTCTTTTATTCTTATGGCTACCGAGCTGCTGCTGCAAACTTCTTCCTAACAAATGAACACACGGAGAGACCGTTTTGTCTGATAATAAAGCACTAAAATAGTACACAGATGCCAAGGAACACTCACAGTCAAGTGATTCGAATAGTAATATCCCAAAAGTCCATGCAGCTCAGCTGGTACAGCGTGGCACTACAACAACATCCCGAGTTTGAGTCCCATGAACAAAAACATTTTTTTTACGTTTATGCATTTAGCTGACACTTTTATTCAAAGTGACTTACAATGCATGCAAACTACACATTTGATCAGTATGGGTGATTCTCACGAAATTAGACTTATGAGGTGTCATGAAACATTTTGATTAAAAAATAAATGCAAATTAAGAGTATCAAAATAAGAAGCATACAGTTACAAACATCTCTTCATGTATTATTTTGCACATGATTTCAAATGACATCATACAAACCAATTTTGTTGTTTTTTTCCACATTTAAGGGGAAAATTTTTATTACCGCAACGTGTCCATGACAATATTTATAATAAAAAAATCTAAAAAATAAAAAGCTTCAGTGCATGTTATACTAACATTTACAGTAAAGAAACATGTGGTATCATTGGTGAATGTAGAAACAATAATAAGGAATATAAATGTGTCCTAGACCAATTTTCTCATCCTCCGCAACAATTTTCAATCATTGTTTAAGCCCCCAAGGAACTAACATTTTCAAAAAAAAAAAAATGTTGGAAGGGACATAAATGACTGTGACACTCAAGATGACTACCAGGTAAGCAGTTCTTATTTTTTCTCTCCAGATAAAAGTTGAAATTTTGTTTGTCATAGTACCTAGACAACTTTTTAGTTCTCGTTACCGAAACATGAGTTTGTAAATGCATATATTTAATGGAATATCAAGTTGCGGTAATGATAATTTTTGATAATGATAATATAAAAAAATTAAATAATTATATAGGAATTTTTTTTATTCTCTAAAAATAAGTAAGTTCAGACCTTAATCTTATATGTGCAAAAAATGGGCCTTTTTAAATTCTGATGCTGGACACCTTCTAAATCTGGATTTCATGAGAATCACCCATATGTGTGTTCTCTGGGATTCAAACCAATGACATTTTGCACTGCTAACGCGATGCTGTACCAATTAAGCTGGAACACTTGGCACTTTCGTGATGTTAGACCAAAAGTTTGGGGACATCATGCAAGTTAAGTTGCTATGTTGGTCTACGTATTGTCACCTTATAAAAAAACCTAAAATATGAAAATATATATTCCCAAATATTTAATAACCTGCCCCACAAATAAAGTAACCATTTTTTACCGGTCTCAACTCAACCCGCTGGTTTTTGAGACCCGCGCATCACTAATGTACAGTGTTTTGTTAAACTGTAATTGCATTTACTTTAACTCATTCAAATCTTTCATCTTACCCTCATATCGGTCCAAACCTGCTTGAATTTCTTAGGAATACAAAAGGACTGTGGACAGTGTTTTAATGCATTAACAATGACTGAGGACCCCAGTTTTTTAATTTTGCAAAGCATGTCTTCTAGGTAACACTTTCTAAAATCACATCAGTGACACATCCTCACACACACAAATGTGCATCAGGTGTCAGAGGAATTCATTATGTGCTGAACATTTGCTTGAACTCCTCTGAGCCTCTTACTACCTCGCTGATTATTACATCCATGCGTCTGGGTCTCTCTCTCTATTAGTGGCAAGTTATGTTTCATATTAAAATTAATTACCGTCGTACTGGCTGCTAAACCTTCGCCCTGACCCCATCAGACCCTCGCCCAGACAGATGGCCCGAGCTCTCGCTATGACCCTCTTTCCTTTAGAAAACCCTCATTAATTCCCACATTTAATCAACCTACTTCAGAAATAGGAAGCAGCCCACCCCATGTGTCATCCTCTATTAGAATTTTTTTGTAGTGCTGGACTGTTTTATAAAGAATAGTTCCCTCAAAAATGAAAAATCACCCATTATATTTTCACCTTTACATTGTTGTAAATCTGCTTGACTTTCATTTGTCTTTGGAACGCAAAGTTATGAATATTTTGAAAACTTCCCCATAGCTTTGCATGTTTATGAGAGAAGCAGTGATGTTTACACCAACTGCGTTTCAGGCGTCAAACGGCGCCGGTCGATAAACGTCACGTGACTCAAAAGTGAAGTTACCAAGTTGCCCAAAGTCCTCACTGACACTCTTCCAAGCAAGGTCCTTTTTATTCCTGTCTCTTTTATAGAAATAAGAACTTGTGTCGTATAGCTCCGGGTGACTGCTTACGGACAATATCAAGCGTTGGTTGAATGAGTGACTCCGGGCGGGGCTGCCACCACAGCAGCAAGCAGGCTCCTGATTTGTTGACGCGACGCGAAATTCCGCCAAAGTTCAAATTTTTCAACTCGGGTGTCAGCCACGAATTAGCATGAACCGCAAAATGCACAAAAAACACCATTCGCACATAGCGCGAACAACGCTCAATTCACGCGAGCTAGACGTGCGAATGAGGCGGAAACGGGTCTTCCGCGCCGCGCCAAACGCCTCTTCTGCGCCGCAGGACCTCTAGACGCGTGTCAACACATCTTCACATTGACTCAACATTGAAATCCCTCGCGCTTCATGCCTCTACCGCGGTTGGTGTAAACAAAGCATATATCATAATTCCTCCCGCTTCGGACTTTCAGCTTGTAAGTTAACTCCTGATAGCAACCGAATCTTTCAAACATGGTGGAGCGTCACATTTCCGGCTGACGTCAAAGGAATTCAGGCCAATCAAAACGTACAGATTAGCTGGCCAATCAGGGACACAGAGCTTTTCAAATCCACGCATTTTAGGAAGAGAGTGAAATCTGGAGGTACAAAAATGTATGGTATGTGGAAAAAGTTTTTTTTTAACCATAAACCTTGCAAACACATTGTATTATACCAAAGACACAAAATATCATTGTTTTTAGCAATAAAATAGGTGCACTTTAACTCATACACCCGCATTGACGTGCAATGTATGCGCATTGTGATAATTTCCAATACATGGCCTACATCAGGGCTGGGCAACTTCGGTCCTGGAGGGTCGGTGTCCTTAAGAGTAGGCATACTAGAAACTTTTAGACAGGTGACCTGAGGCAAGTTGGAGATAAACTCTGCAGGACACCGGCCCTCCAGGACCAAAGTTGCCCATCCCTGGCCTACGTAATACATACTCATTTTTGCGTATCTTACGTGTACAAAGTACTAGTGTTTTAAACATGTGGTGGACCCTTGCAAACATGTAAAAAATTGACTATACTTCGGCCTTTGTTCCTGCTACAACCTAGTATCTGGAACAGCCTGAAGCTGGATGTTGAAAGAAATTTCTAAAGGAACAGATAAAGCGACGATGAGCGTGGATGGACTCTGTCGACACATCAAGGCAAAACGTCTAAGTGTTTTTTCAAAGGTTGGGATAGTCATTAAAGTTATGATGCATCGTCTCACCTGCCCAATTGCAGAGTGCCTTACTAGATGCTGAACTTTGTTAATAAAAAATTCTGTATTGAACAAGAACCTTAAAAACATCAAACTGGCAGCACTAATGAAAGAGAGTTTTCTCGCTTTCCAGGCCTCAGCTATGGCGAGTGTGTCTCCGTGTGTTAAAAACAGAAAGCCTTTTTTTTTTTTTTTGCTGTGCATGTGTGTGTTTGTGTGTGAAAAAGTGACTGTGTTTGAAGTTGACAGATACTCTGATTAACGTCCTGACTTTCTTCTTCAAAGTTTCTGTCAAGTCCCATCGCTCATGTACAAGCACATGCGATATGAAAGCGGAGGTTCAATTAGCCAATCAGTGCTTAGGTCTAAAAAAAGAAAAGGCCTGTATTTGACAAGAACAACAGAAAGAGCTGAATATTTTTAAGAAGTTAGAGCCCATAAATTCATCAGATGAAGTTCTAAGTGCAAAATATTTTTTGATAAAATCAACTAAAACTACAGATTCACACTGAATTGAACGGTCTTGGCATTATACAATTGAATCTGAATTGAAACTGTCTTGGCATTATACACTGTCTTAGAGTTTTAATGTTTACATGTATAAACCTGCTCAGCAGGCAGTCACTTATTCAGATTGACTTATTCTCACTTTCAATTTACCAGAAAGACTTTGCCTCCCATTCGCTTTACTATTAAAAGAGACAGAGCGTATCTTTCTTACTTTCAAGAAGCAGCAACCCTACAGAGCATTTTCTTGATACGATGATGATAAATAATTTAGACATTTATAAAACGGGTACAGGGAAAAAAGAGTGGGAAAAGTGTAAAAAATAAGTTAGAGGCTTTTATATAATGACACAACCTAAGGGTACCAACATACAAACAGATCACAAAGTTGCGATACACTTTCAGTTTTAGCAGACTTTCTTACACTGTGTAGTAACAAAGCAAAACACAACAGGTTTCATTCAATAACAGGTGGATTTTACCTTAAACACAGTGACTTTGTGGATTTTGGGGTAGAACTTGTGTAAAATTTTATTTCAACATAATGTAAACTTGTTTCATAGCAGTGACAGCCGGTGACTTCTTTTTCAAGGGCGCATGATGCAAAGCTTATCAAAACATGTATTTAGCCCGTCATGTCAAAATATGTGTTCGGCGCACATCATGTTAAACTATGTGTACACATGTCATGTCAAAATACATGCCGAGCCACACACGACACATATTTTGACCTGACGAGCCACACACGACACTCCGTACACATATTTTGACCTGACGAGCCACACACGACACTCCGTACACATATTTTGACCTGACGAGCAGCACACGACACTCCGTACACATATTTTGACCTGACGAGCCGCACACGACACTCCGAACGCATATTTTGACATGACGAGCCGCACACGTCACTGCGAACGCATATTTTGACCCTACGAGCCGCACGTGACACTCCGAAAGCATATTTTGACATGACGAGCCGCACACGACACTCCGAACACATATTTTGACATGACGAGCCGCACACGACACTCCGAATGCATATTTTGACCCGACGAGCCGCACACGACACTCTGAACACATATTTTGACCCGACAAGCCGCACACGACACTCTGAACACATATTTTGACATGACGAGCTGCACACGACACTCCGAACTCATATTTTGACATTATGAGCCGCACACGACACTCCGAACACATATTATGACCTGACGAGCCGCACACAACACTCCGAACGCATATTTTGAAATGACGAGCCGTACACGACACTCCGAACGCATATTTTGACCCGACGAGCCACACACGACACTCTGAACACATATTTTGACATGACGAGCCGCACACGACACTCCAAACGCATATTTTGACATGACGAGCCACACACGGCACTCCGAACGCATAGTTTGACATGATGAGCCGCACACGACACTCCAAACGCATATTTTGACATGATGAGCCACACACGACACTCCAAACGCATATTTTGACATGACGAGCCGCACACAAAACTCCAAGTGCATATTTGACCTGACGAGCCGCACACGACACTCCGAACGCATATTTTGACATGATGAGCCGCACACGACACTCTGAACACATATTTTGACCCGACGAGCCGCACACGACACTCCGAACGCATATTTTGACATGATGAGCCACACACAACACTCCGAACACACTGTATTTTTAATTTGCGCCCCTAGGAAAGAAGTCACCAGCTGCCACTGTCTTATAGACAGTATTTAATTTAAAAGAAATACAAGATTTACAAAGTTTCGAAATGACATGAACATATAAAAAACATAATAGCAAAGCATTTTAGTACATATTTTTTACAGTCACAATAAAAGGCTAGTTTTAAAAGGCCATTGATAAAGAAATGTACTTGTTTTCTGCATAACTGTATTGTTATAGTTGTTATAGTTGTGCCTCTAGCGGCAGACCATTAAAACTTTCTCTCACTTATTACTTGTTGGTTGTGACTGCTCAAGACCAAAAATCTGATTTACAAAAGCTCTTTCTTCATTTACTTAATGCTTTAGGTCATTCTGTGTTACACATATACTCACAAATATATAAACTGTCTCTGTGTAGCAACGGACCTCTAGATGCATAAGCACACAATCTTTATCGAGTTTCACTACTGGCTGTTCCCTGGAGCGTGTCGTCTTCAAACACAGCCCGCAAACACTAGTCCACACAAGTTCTTCGACCGTATGAGGACACAGGTACTGTATATAAAGTATAATGAGCCACAGAGCACAACTAAAGGTCCATTCACACACCCCTGAGGCACCCACACATGAACACACAAAACAAGACGTAATTTAAGACGTGCAATTAATAGTTATAATTCGTATATTATTTGTACAATGACATTTGTATGTTTTCGTATGATCTGTTTTCGTCCCAGTGTTGGCTGTGTTTAGGGATGGCCCTTCACACTTTTATAAAATTTCGTTTTGTATGAATTCATCGATATCTTGTAAAATTGTTTCCTGTAAGATCAGGTTGGATATACCTTAGCTTTACAATCCTAAATGTAATACTGGGCTTGTGTGTGTTTCTGTGTTTCTTTACCCACCACACGTTTCGCTGGTTGATTAGCACTAGCTCTAGGGAAAACTGCACGTGAGCCATTTCATTTACAGATTTTTTTATTTTTGTTTCTTCCTCGCTAATACTTTCTCAAATCAGCGCCTTAGAGGGCAATAACAAAATAGCAAAATAAATAAATAAACTACTAAGAACGATTATGTGGTGAAAAGGGCTTTGAGTAAATTTTAGTGAGCCACAAGGGAACAGAGCCTCCAGAGAATTTCAAAAACTGTGCCCGCGTGTGTGTATGCGCGCATGTGTGTGCGTGTGTGTGTGTGTGTGTGTGTGTACTCGGCTTCTCAAAGCATCCAAGCAACCCAGAAAAGTAATTACTCTCTCTGCAGAACAGAATGAGAACAGAAAATGATGCTCCATGCATCTGTGTGTGTGTGTGTGTGCGTGCGTGCGTGCGTGCGTGGGTGCGTGCGTGGGTGCGTGCGTGCGTGCGTGCGTGCGTGCGTGTGTGTGTGCGTTTATTTTCCAAAATGCTATACAGACATTCACATACAGTACACATAATAGAATGTTGATTTTTTTTACTTTTAGCATAATAAAGGTGATAAAAGTTCATAATGCTGTGATAACTGTAAAAAATACGAATCAACATATATTTTTGTTACTTTTACTTAAAAAAAATATGTATGTTTAACAATTTCATCTTGATTTTATAAAATGTCAATTAGTAGTTTGAATTGACTTGCAAAACCAAGCTGTTTTCATTTTATGCTGCAGTTTAGTAAAAAAACTTGTGTTGTATTCAGTTGTGCTATATAAATAAATACTTTAAATACTGTACCAATTATATACAACCAATAAAATTCAAAGTTATTGGTTTGTTGCCAAATTTAAATGTAATGCTCAAATGTGAACGCATTGGTTTTCATGTTTTAATTATTTATCATTTTCTCACAAACTTTTTGTGTCACTAAAGTTGTTTGGATTATTTTTTTAATGCATTTACTTTTTAAAGTGTCAACATTTTGGGACCTATATTTTAACCCATATTTTAAAAAATAAAAGAATGTTTGTGTTCAGCTGATAAAAGGAAGCCATTTACATCTGGTATGACTCAGGAGGGTGAGTACATTATGAACATTTTCATTTTGGGTAAACTATTACACAAAACAGCCAAGGATGATGAAATTTGTTTCCAGTTATTTTGCACAAAATTACAGAAAACATAATGTTATATTCATTAAGAAATAAGGTTTGAAACTACATGAGTAAAAGATGTTTATGTTTGGGTGAAGAAGCATGCACAACTTACACAGGGTTCCCACACCTCAGTTAACTTCAAATTCAAGGACCTCAAGGACTTTCCAGGTCCAATACCCTCAAATTCAAGGACTAAATGTGGGGACACATTTCAAGTGAGAGAAATGTTACATCTATTACCTTTTAGGATACATTGTTACAGTTCCCTTTCGAGTGAACTCGCACTGCGTCACTGCGGTGACACTTTGGGAACGCCTCCAGGGGTAAGTGCGTCTGAATGTGTATATCAGATTAAAACAATGGTGAGGCTTAACGGCAAAGACAGGGTGACGCGAGAGCCAGGAAGTATATCGCTATCTGAAATATTGCCAAAGAAGGCGTTACAGGGATGCAGGAAGTATGGCAAGGGAGACGCAGTGTCTCGTTCCCTTCTCATGGAACCACAGTTACATAACCCGAGACGTTTTCATGTGTCAAACACAACTATGCAAAAAAACATTTTTGGTATGAATCAACATTCACATACAGAAGATATAAGCATTTAAAGCGAACAGTTTAGCATGTGTGCTTAAAAAGTCTAGAAAAGTCTAGCACCCTGCTTACAGATCCTTTACCACATGCCTTTTGACTACCTATGCATTAAACTGTGTATTAAAGTCACAAACTATAAAAACATATCTCTCTGTCACGGCTAGGGGCTGGCTATTAAACCTAACGCCACGCCCCTTCTCAACTTCCACCTCGAGGAGGTCCCCAAAGCCAACCCAATGACCAAACAACACGAGAGCAGGTAAGTATTAAAACAAACTTTATTTAAATATTTAAAATAACTGGGGGAATGGGGAAGGGGCAATTAAAACTAGCTGCCTCTCTGCCTTCCAGGCAGACCACAGCACGGAAAAGTGGCAGAAGGGGGAAGAGGACAACGGGGGTTCCAGGGGCTGGTGACCAAGGTATAGGGGGAGAGGGGACAGGGGACACAGGCTCCTGCCAACTCCGCTATCCGTGGCGCCCTCCTCTTCTCTCCTGGAGGCAAAGACAAAATAGTGTGAACTTGGGGTGTTATCTCTCCCTCTAACTGCGGTACCTGTGTCACGTTGGCCGATACTTCACTTCTCACTCCACTTTGTGTTTCTTTCCACAGGTTTCAACTGGGACGTGGAGGCTCGGGTAACCTGGACTAGGATCGTCCTCACCGGTCGGTTTGCTGGTAGCGCTTGGTAAGTATGGTTCTCTCCCACAGGTCACTCTCCGGGCATTCACTCCCGTCTCTTTTCTCCCTTTACAGACAGCTTGGACACGACAACACAGTTAGTGCAACTTGGATACTTCTCACCTCTCTGCTGCTTCCAGCTCGGGGCGTGTAGGACTGTCCACGGTTTGTTCTACTGACATTCACTCTTGTTCTCTCCTCCTTTACAGGCAGCTTGGACACAATAACACAGTTAGTGCAACTTGGATGCTTCTCACCTTTCTGCTGTTTACAGCTCGGGGCATATATGACTGTTCACAGTTCGTTCTACTGACGTTCACTCTCGTTCTCTCTTCCTTTACAGGCAGCTTGGACACAATAACACAGTTAGTGCAACTTGGATACTTCTCACCTCTCTGCTGTTTACAGCTCGGGGCAGGTATGGCTGTTCACAGTTCGTTCCACTGACGTTCACTCTCGTTCTCTCTTCCTTTACAGGCAGCTTGGACACAATAACACAGTTAGTGCAACTTGGATGCTTCTCACCTTTCTGTTGTTTACAGCTCGGGGCATGTATGACTGTTCACAGTTCGTTCTACTGACGTTCACTCTCGTTCTCTCTTCCTTTACAGGCAGCTTGGACACAATAACACAGTTAGTGCAACTTGGATGCTTCTCACCTTTCTGCTGTTTACAGCTCGGGGCATGTATGACTGCTCACAGTTCGTTCTACTGACGTTCACTCTCGTTCTCTCTTCCTTTACAGGCAGCTTGGACACAATAACACAGTTAGTGCAACTTGGATACTTCTCACCTCTCTGCTGTTTACGGCTCGGGCATGTATGGCTGTTCACAGTTCGTTGTGCGGCGTTCTGTCCGACAATATACGAGGGCGGGCTTACAACAGCTGGCCTGCACAGAAAGGCAAACGACGATTGTTTTCCTAGGGGTCGCCGGGGGCAAAAACCCTCTCGGCGGATGCACTGATCAGCAGGGGGCGAACTGTCACACCGTCTCACCGGGCCGAGCGCTGCCCTATCTTCAATGCCCGTAGGCCGATCGAATACCGGACAGGGGCGCCCCTTTGTAGAGGCCACGGGGCGGCGGAACTGCTTCGCCTCTCGCTCTGCCACAAGATAGAACACACAGGTAAAATAGCAATATACAGGTTCGAGGTGGTACTCACACATGCACTGCCAGCTTCCAAGTCTTCACCGCCACACTCTGTAACTGTCGACACACAGACGGGGCGCCTTCCAAAGCCCACGCCGTCACTTTACACTTGAATCGCACCCAGCACACAATAATTAAGGTTACTCACAACCGTCAGCCTCTCCGTCTCCTCCTCAGTAGAAGGATGATGCGGGGTACGTCTGACAAGACACACAGCACTTGCACAGCAACCCACAGCAAATACACAGCACCACTTCAACGTGAAAGGTTTTTCAAAATGACATAGCCTCACCCACCACACTACAAGTGTACACACGAGACGTCCGACGTCCTCCACTTCACTAAGGTCGGATGGGGGCGATGGTACTACGGTCGGAGCTTTTGGTTCTGCTGCTACGGCTGCTCAATCCACCTATTCCTGCGGCTCACCTACCACGCTAGATCAGGGGTAGGGCCGCCTTCCTGGAGGCGTTCGATAATACGCAGGTTAGTAGTTATGTTTCAGTTAAATCCAGAGCCAATACTCACAGCAGTCCTCTTGGAAAATAGTTTACAAACTGCTTCGTTTCCTTCCTCCTTGGTTACTCCAAGCGTGTCACAATCTCGTGTTTGCTTCTACCCACAGGGCTTCCTCTTACGATAGCATCCACTGAGAACTACGAGAGAGAAAGAGAGAAAGTGCAACCAACTGCCAACGTGTACCGGACGAGCACAGCTCCGTACCTCAACTCACACACTAGACACCCAAACTGTGATTTACACTGGTCTAAAATACTCCTCTGTGTGCTGTAATCCTCCAATCAACCGGCGTTTCTCTTAAACGCCCACAGCTGCACTCTATTTCGCTGATTACAGCCCTCGTGATGCTACCGGATGTCCGGTGTTTCCTCTTCCCGGTCTGGGCGGAAACATCCGGGCGGAACCAAAGTTTCCCGACTTTCGGTTCCGCCCAAAAGATCGTCACCTTGTGACATCCTCCCCCGCCAATGCATTCTAGTCCCTAGAATGCCTCGGGGTTGTCCACTCACCGTAGCGGGCAGGGGGGTGGCCTCGGTTCTCCCGTTGGGAGCGTCTCACGGGTGAATCAGGTTCAGCTGGTTCGTGTGCCGGTTCTGGTTGTCCCGGGGGTTCGGCTGGCTCGGGTGCTAACTCTCGCTGCCTCTGGGCGGCCGGGGGTTCAGCTGGCTCAAGTGCCAACTCTTGCCCTCTCGGGGCAGCCGGGGGCAACGCCAACACGGGTCGGCCTGGTACCACAGCCCATCCTCCCATCCAGGGGGCCGCCGGCACCGGCTCCACAGCCCTTTCCTCTGCGGCTTCGGGATAGTTGGGGCAGGGGCGAATCATGTTCCGGTGTACCACCCGCTCAGGGCCGGCCTTTCCTTCCGGCCGGATGGTGTACACCGGCTGTCCCGGTCTCTGCTGCCTGCAAACTACATACGGGATGGTCTCCCAGCGGTCACTTAACTTTCCCTTGCCTTGGCGCCTGTTGTCCCTCGCCAAGACCCTCTCTCCTGGTAGCAGGGGGGCGTCCCGGGCCGTCCGGTCATACAACCGTTTGTTCTTCTCTCCTGTTGTCCGTATTCTCTGCGATACCTGTTCATAGGCAAAGTGTAGCCGCTGGTGATGGCGTCCCACCCACTCGGTCACGCTTACTTCCTCCTGGCCGGCTGCCACTCCTAAGACCAGGTCCGTGGGCATCCGCACATGTCTGCCGAACATCAGGTAAGTAGGGGCATACCCCGTCGTACTATGTACACTATTATTATATGCCTGTAGTAGATTCGGTAAGGCACTCACCCAGTCGCTCTGCTGCCGTTGATCCAGGGTCCCCAGTAACCCCAACAGGGTCTGATTGAACCTCTCGCAGCTGCCGTTTCCCTGGGGGTGGTACGACGTCGTATGGGTCTTAGTACACCCATACAACTGGCACAACTCTCGGATTACCTTTGACTCAAAGTTGGCCCCTTGATCCGAGTGCAAGAACTCCGGGCATCCAAACGTCTGAAAGACGTTCCTCCAGAGGGCCATCGCGGTAGTATTAGCTGTCTGGTCGAGGGTGGGGACTGCCCATGCGTATTTGGTGAATAGGTCGGTGATTACCAAGATGTTTTGGTAGCGGTCTTGCGGCCGGCCCAGAGTCAGGAAGTCCATGGCCATAATGTGGAGGGGGGCTTTAGCCTGGATGGGCACCATCGGCGCTCGAGCCTCTCGCCGAGATTTGAACAGCATACACCTGGGACACGCCTGGATCAAGCTACGAACCGTGGCTTCCAGCCCTGGCCAATAGAAAAATCTGCGCAGCAGTGATATGGTCCTCTCTTGTCCCTGATGCCCCAGCTGATCATGGTAGGCCGAGACTAATGCTGTCGTCTGATCGGCGGGCACCACAATCTGGCGCACCTCCTCGCCCAATTTCGGGTCACCGACCTTTCTGCACAGCACTCCTTCCTGCAGTTCTAGCTTGTCCCACTGCCCCAGCAGTTTTCTCCCCGTCTCCGTTTGGGCTAGTCTTTCTGGCGACGTCGGTCGTCGCCCCTGCTCCACCCACGTCTTCACCTGACTCACATCCTGATCTCGGGCTTGCCTCTCCATCCATCGACGGGGGTCCCACCCCCAGTTCCCAGGGACGGCCTCTTGCTGTCCTCCTGGGGCATCCACAGCCCCTATCATATAATCCTCCCTCGGGCTGTTCTCCTCTCCTCTTCCCCGGCTCCCGGGGTCGTCCATCTCCGGCAGCCTCGAAAGGACATCAGCGTTTGTGTGCTCGCGCCCCGGTCGGTACTGCAAGTGGTAGTCGAAGTTGGCCAGCTGGGCTACCCACCGCTGCTCTACGGCCCCCAACTTCGCCGTCTGCAAATGCACCAGAGGGTTATTATCCGTAATTACCGTCACCTTGGCACCCCAAAGGTAGTCTTTAAACTTTTCACTTAGGGCCCACTTCAAGGCCAGCAACTCCAGTTTAAACGAGCTGTAATTTGCATCGTTTCTCTCCGCTGGGTGGAGGCTTCGGCTCGCATAGGCGATCACCCGCTCCCTTCCTTCATGTTGTTGGGCCAATACGGCCCCCAGCCCCAGGTTGCTTGCGTCTGTGTACAGAACAAAGGGTTTAGTAAAGTCTGCGTATGCCAAAATAGGTGCCTGTAACAGTTCCTGCTTTAGTTTCTGGAACGCAGCCTCACAAGGGTCGTCCCAGTTGATTGAGGGCGACCCACGTCCCCGGTTTCGCCCTGTACCAACCAACAGCTGGTTAAGAGGTTTAGCAATCTTTGAAAAGCCTTTGATGAATCGTCTGTAATACCCCACAAATCCCAGAAATGATCGTACCTGCCTTACGGTTTTGGGTGCAATCCAGTCTTTCACAACAGAGACCTTCCCGGGGTCCACGGACACCCCTGCGGCACTGACCACGTGACCCAGGAAATGAACTTCCCGCCTCAGCAGATGGCATTTATCAGGTTGCAGCTTTAGCCCGTACCTTTCCATAGCCTGAAAGACCTCTTCGAGGTGCTGAAGGTGGGAATCAAAATCTGGGGAATACACAATCACATCATCCAAATATACTAAAACTGACTTCATCAACTGACCTCCAAGACAGCGCTGCATCAGTCGCTGGAACGTGGCTGGAGCGTTACAAAGCCCGAAGGGCATCCGTTCCCACTCAAATAATCCAAACGGGGTCGTGAAGGCGGTCTTCTCTTGATCTGCCTTGGCCACCTGCACCTGCCAATACCCGCTGGCCAGATCCAGAGTGGAATACCATGCGGACTGCGTGAGGCTGGTAAGGGAGTCTTCGATCCGCGGTAGGGGAAAGGCGTCTTTCTTGGTTACCAGGTTGAGCTTACGGTAATCCACACAGAACCTCCAGGCCCCTGACTTCTTCTGTACAAGCACGATGGGGGCCGCCCACGGGCTACTGCTCTCCCGAACAATGCCCCGCTCCAACAGGCCCTGCAAGAGTGTGCGTACCTCTGTGTATAGGGTAGGTGGAATCGGCCGATATCTCTCTCTGCTCGGCCCGGCGTCCCCAGTCGGGATATGATGTTCCACCACTCTGGTGCACCCATAATCTTCCTCATGACTTGCAAACACATGCTGCCATTTTCGAAGAAGCGCCTGGAGCTTCTGCGTCTGTACTGGTTCCAAATTTTTCCCTCGTAGCGACTCACCCTCAAGATGTTCCGGCACCTCACTCTGGCTGTTGCTCATGTGGGCATCCATCTGTGTCAGGGCCACCTCAATCACGGAGGGGCACACCTGACGGAAACTGACGTCTCTCTCCTCCCTCACCTGATGGGGCGCGACCGCCGTTAGTCGGGCCAGCCGTTGGTGCCGATGTAAGTGGACTGCATAGGGGTGTTCGTTTCGTACTTTCACGGGGACTCTCCCCTGGCGGACCGCCACTAGGCCCCGTGCTACCTCCACTTGAGGGCAGTCTGCATGAGGCTCGACCAATACCCACTCCTCCGGGTCGACTTCTCGAGGGGGCACTCTCGCCCACACAATAGCCTCACTTCTAGGGGGGATAGACAAAGCAAAACGACACATCACTCTTCCTACCTCTTCTCGGTCTCTACGGACCTGGGCCATCTGGACTCGACGACAGTCGGCAACTACACGCTCCCATTTGGGCCTCTCGGCAGGTGGAATCCTGGGGCCAGGCCTAGCCTGAAATAATTCTTCCCAACATTCAGAGAGGACATTCATGCCTAGTAGGGCTCGATGGGCACCCAAACACCTGTCTTCGACAATGATCACACCTTTTTGGGGGACTAACACCCCATGGACTTCCAAGTCCGTTAGTCGGTAACCGACGTAAGGGATCTCCAGGCCATTTGCACCCCGCAACGTCAACCAGGGGGCCTCTGCCCCTTGTGCTCCTTTCTTCCCAAATATTTCTTGTGAAAGGCTTTCTGCAAACAACGTTACCTGAGAGCCCGTATCTACCAGGCATTGTACTGTCTTGCCACACACTTTTACCTCCGCTATTGGGCTATGCCCAATCATCTGGTGCCTGGGATTACTTCTTCTGGGGTCTTCCCGAGGGTTCCCGGCCACACGACCCACTGTGGCCGGCCGATCTAAAAACCCCCTTCCGATGCCCTACGAGGCCCACACTGGCGACTGATATGTCCTGGTTTACCACAGTGATTGCAAATAGGCCGCCCTTGGTCATCCCATTCAAAACGGGGCCGGTTAAAGCGGTCTGGACGTCCGGGCGGCTCTCGGCCTCGCTCCGAGTATGTTCGTTCTCGGGGGGCCGGCCTCGGTTCCTCCCGCGCCCTTCCTTGGCGCAACTCTCCCAGGAGAGCTTTAGACAGCTCCGATATCTGTTCCTGGACGTCTTTCAGCAATTCTGCCTTCAAGGCCTGCTTCCAATCCGCCCGCTCAGGTGGTGTGGGTGCCAGTTCGCTTACCGCTGCGCATACTGGAGCCTCGCTGACTTCGACCTCGTCACCTTCCAAGGCCAATGCCTCTTGCCTAAGGTCTTCGAAGGTGAGCCCGGGGTCCCTCCGAAACTGGACCCGCAGGCTCTGTCTCACGGGGCCCTCCTTCATTCCTAGGAGGAACTGGTCACGTAGCAGGTTCTCCCCGTCTCCCAGCCCATGGTCGCGTCGGGCCTGTAATCGGGTAAACTGCTCTCGCAGCCTCAGGGCAAATGCTCTAATGGTTTGTCGGGGGCCTTGCTTAACGTTAAAAAATTGGGACCGAAGGACAGCTACAGGGGTGTGGTCACCATATTGTTCGGTGAGAAACTGGAATACGGTCTGGGCGGTGGCTCTAACTGCTTCAGGGGCGGCTTGCACTTCTCGCCGGGCTTCTCCCTCTAGGGAGTTTAACACAAACTGGAGCCGCTGGGCGGCGCTGAGGCCCTGCAGGTCAGCCAAATATTCTAGTTGGGCCTTCCACTCTGTCAGTCGGACCTCTGACTCCGCTCCTCCATACTTCTGCATCCATGGGCTACCCATGATGATGGACGTGGCACGGGGTGGGGCTGCGGGCCCCGCGTTGTCGGTCATTGGGCGACCCTGGTTACTCAACTCGAGGTGGGGCCCTGCCGACTACGCCAAAATCTGTCACGGCTAGGGGCTGGCTATTAAACCTAACGCCACGCCCCTTCTCAACTTCCACCTCGAGGAGGTCCCCAAAGCCAACCCAATGACCAAACAACACGAGAGCAGGTAAGTATTAAAACAAACTTTATTTAAATATTTAAAATAACTGGGGGAATGGGGAAGGGGCAATTAAAACTAGCTGCCTCTCTGCCTTCCAGGCAGACCACAGCACGGAAAAGTGGCAGAAGGGGGAAGAGGACAACGGGGGTTCCAGGGGCTGGTGACCAAGGTATAGGGGGAGAGGGGACAGGGGACACAGGCTCCTGCCAACTCCGCTATCCGTGGCGCCCTCCTCTTCTCTCCTGGAGGCAAAGACAAAATAGTGTGAACTTGGGGTGTTATCTCTCCCTCTAACTGCGGTACCTGTGTCACGTTGGCCGATACTTCACTTCTCACTCCACTTTGTGTTTCTTTCCACAGGTTTCAACTGGGACGTGGAGGCTCGGGTAACCTGGACTAGGATCGTCCTCACCGGTCGGTTTGCTGGTAGCGCTTGGTAAGTATGGTTCTCTCCCACAGGTCACTCTCCGGGCATTCACTCCCGTCTCTTTTCTCCCTTTACAGACAGCTTGGACACGACAACACAGTTAGTGCAACTTGGATACTTCTCACCTCTCTGCTGCTTCCAGCTCGGGGCGTGTAGGACTGTCCACGGTTTGTTCTACTGACATTCACTCTTGTTCTCTCCTCCTTTACAGGCAGCTTGGACACAATAACACAGTTAGTGCAACTTGGATGCTTCTCACCTTTCTGCTGTTTACAGCTCGGGGCATATATGACTGTTCACAGTTCGTTCTACTGACGTTCACTCTCGTTCTCTCTTCCTTTACAGGCAGCTTGGACACAATAACACAGTTAGTGCAACTTGGATACTTCTCACCTCTCTGCTGTTTACAGCTCGGGGCAGGTATGGCTGTTCACAGTTCGTTCCACTGACGTTCACTCTCGTTCTCTCTTCCTTTACAGGCAGCTTGGACACAATAACACAGTTAGTGCAACTTGGATGCTTCTCACCTTTCTGTTGTTTACAGCTCGGGGCATGTATGACTGTTCACAGTTCGTTCTACTGACGTTCACTCTCGTTCTCTCTTCCTTTACAGGCAGCTTGGACACAATAACACAGTTAGTGCAACTTGGATGCTTCTCACCTTTCTGCTGTTTACAGCTCGGGGCATGTATGACTGCTCACAGTTCGTTCTACTGACGTTCACTCTCGTTCTCTCTTCCTTTACAGGCAGCTTGGACACAATAACACAGTTAGTGCAACTTGGATACTTCTCACCTCTCTGCTGTTTACGGCTCGGGCATGTATGGCTGTTCACAGTTCGTTGTGCGGCGTTCTGTCCGACAATATACGAGGGCGGGCTTACGACAGCTGGCCTGCACAGAAAGGCAAACGACGATTGTTTTCCTAGGGGTCGCCGGGGGCAAAAACCCTCTCGGCGGATGCACTGATCAGCAGGGGGCGAACTGTCACACCGTCTCACCGGGCCGAGCGCTGCCCTATCTTCAATGCCCGTAGGCCGATCGAATACCGGACAGGGGCGCCCCTTTGTAGAGGCCACGGGGCGGCGGAACTGCTTCGCCTCTCGCTCTGCCACAAGATAGAACACACAGGTAAAATAGCAATATACAGGTTCGAGGTGGTACTCACACATGCACTGCCAGCTTCCAAGTCTTCACCGCCACACTCTGTAACTGTCGACACACAGACGGGGCGCCTTCCAAAGCCCACGCCGTCACTTTACACTTGAATCGCACCCAGCACACAATAATTAAGGTTACTCACAACCGTCAGCCTCTCCGTCTCCTCCTCAGTAGAAGGATGATGCGGGGTACGTCTGACAAGACACACAGCACTTGCACAGCAACCCACAGCAAATACACAGCACCACTTCAACGTGAAAGGTTTTTCAAAATGACATAGCCTCACCCACCACACTACAAGTGTACACACGAGACGTCCGACGTCCTCCACTTCACTAAGGTCGGATGGGGGCGATGGTACTACGGTCGGAGCTTTTGGTTCTGCTGCTACGGCTGCTCAATCCACCTATTCCTGCGGCTCACCTACCACGCTAGATCAGGGGTAGGGCCGCCTTCCTGGAGGCGTTCGATAATACGCAGGTTAGTAGTTATGTTTCAGTTAAATCCAGAGCCAATACTCACAGCAGTCCTCTTGGAAAATAGTTTACAAACTGCTTCGTTTCCTTCCTCCTTGGTTACTCCAAGCGTGTCACAATCTCGTGTTTGCTTCTACCCACAGGGCTTCCTCTTACGATAGCATCCACTGAGAACTACGAGAGAGAAAGAGAGAAAGTGCAACCAACTGCCAACGTGTACCGGACGAGCACAGCTCCGTACCTCAACTCACACACTAGACACCCAAACTGTGATTTACACTGGTCTAAAATACTCTTCTGTGTGCTGTAATCCTCCAATCAACCGGCGTTTCTCTTAAACGCCCACAGCTGCACTCTATTTCGCTGATTACAGCCCTCGTGATGCTACCGGATGTCCGGTGTTTCCTCTTCCCGGTCTGGGCGGAAACATCCGGGCGGAACCAAAGTTTCCCGACTTTCGGTTCCGCCCAAAAGATCGTCACCTTGTGACATCTTTTCCACAGAAACCTCAAATCAATGACCTTCCACAGAGTGTGACGCCCCTTTCCCATAATCCACTTCTCTTCCACTCCATCAATCACAGCTTTCTTCTGAGTGACGACGAGTCGGTCGCCTTCTGGCTCAGCTCTTAAAATTAACTCCAACATTAACACTTCCACAATGTGCATTTACATTTATTTTAAGTGTGCAAAAATACACCATCCTCAAGACAATTACTAAAGAGTGTATATGTGCACCAATAGCAATACAAACAATCTCTAGAACGAAGATGATGTGTATTTACATCAGATGCCTTAAAGCCACCAGCCTCTTTAAATTTGGATGTGCGAGTGTGTGTGGGAGAGAGATGCTTTGACAGCTATCCATCTTTGCTACTGACATCAGCAAATCTACCAGGCAGATCCTTAGAGACAGGCTTTAAATATCTCGTAGGATCATACATATCACATTTTGACAACGCACACACAAACTCTGATCTGCCCTGTGCTTTACTACCACTGATTATACAGGAGAGATCAAAAGAGCACTCCAATTTTAATCTCTGTCAAAGAGTAAAGAGGGTGCCTGGTACTGTCAATCTCTCTCGCTCTATTTCGCACATGGACCCTAGCTTTATTTCTACGTCCAGTAAGATGCCAAATGTGTCATGTCAACAATAACAATAATATATTTTCTGCCTATGAAATTCTACCCAGACGCAAAAGCTGTGCTCAGAGCTTATATGAGCTCAGGAGATGAAATGTGTATCTAGCACTAAAACACGAAATTGCAAAAATAATGAATAATGTTTTCAAATTATTATGATATTTTACTTATGAAAACAGAGGAGGAAATAACACCTACCTCTCTCCTTAAAGTTTTTACTTCTTCTCAGGGGCGCCACTATACCTAGACGAGAAGTTGTGGTTTAAAAGTGCATATTTTGTGTTTTTCTTGTCAGAAATGACAATCAATTCGCTAGATAAGACCCTTATGCCTTGTTTGGGATCGTTTAGAGTCCTTTGAAACTCCATTGAAAAAAACTGTTAAGTGTTGAGTTAAGTGTTAGGTGTTGGGTTCTATTAAAGTCCAAAATGAGAAAAATCCTGGAATGTTTTCCTCAAAAAACATAATTTCTTCTCGACTGAACAAAGAAAGACATCAACATTTTAGATGACATGGTCGTGAGTAAATTATCTTGATTTTTTTTAAAGAAAATTGACTAATCCTTTATGTTTTCACAAAAATTCTTTAGATTACATGGTTTTAGAAAACAATAAATAAAAAAAAGTACTTTAGAAGGGCTTTTACAGATTGAGTCACAAATATTCATTGCTATAGTTGGTTTTTGATCTGACCACTTGCGTGTGACCACATTGGGTTTGTAAAGTGCATGCCAATCTGTCCTAATACAGACCGCCTAACTCGTATGTCAATCAACCGGTGCTAAAACACACCACTTGCACAAAGCAAATGTCAAGTACATTCTAGTTTATGAACTATATGCACAACAGGGTCTTCTTAAAATTGTAACGGGGTGATATGAGTTCGAGACTGCATTTCCCATAAGGCTATGCAGTAGCGTAATGTTTACGTCAGCACGCACTATAAATAGACGCACGGTAGCATAGCGTGTCCTCCTCTTTCATTCATTGATTCTGCCAACAAGCAAACATTATTATAAGGTATTTGTGCTTGATTGTGTTTGCTTGTGTAATTATATGGGGTGTGCAGTAGCATAACATGCTCTCGTTTCATTTATGCATTGATGATGTATACAAGTATTTGCTTACTAAGTGATTTGCGCTTCACGCTGTCTGTAGGTACTATAAATAGACTCATAGTAGTGTGGATTGCTTTCACCTCATTTGTCGGGTCTACAAACAAGCTTGTCGATCTTCAGGTAATGGGTCTCTATGACTATGGAAGGGTATATTTTAAGTATGCCAGCTAATTAATGCCAAGTAGTTGATCGCTTATGTTTAGAATTGTTTGTGTGTTTATAGGTTACTGTTCATTTAATTTAATGCGGGTATAAGGCATCTTCATGTACGGATTTTATTGTTAAGGTAATGAGAATTTATAAAGAAATTGGTAGGTTAAAGGGGTAGAAAGAAAAGTGTTTTATGATGTTGTCATCTTTCAGAAAACCGTGCGTGTTAATGGTGATTGGCCTGACGACAGAGTCTTCAAAGAGTATGAGTGATGTATGAGCGAAATGCTTGTTAGAGGTAATGAGTATTAATAAGTCTTTCTGTTTATATGCTAAAAGAAGTTTTTGCTCATTTAAGGTTGTTTTGTAGGTTCCTTTTTAATAGAAGAAACAACCGGTTGGTTTTAATTCTGTCTTTCACAGATCCAGATATATTTTTAAGGTATTTTCTTAATTTGGTAAAACCTCCTAATTTAATTTAAGGGTTGATTTAAGGAATTCATATTTAGTGTTTGTTTTACAGGTCAAGCACGACTATTGTTACTATTTTATATTTTGATTTTTGTGGTGAATTTCCCCTTTCTCATTATATAAGTGATTTATGATTTATTATTAGTATTTGTGTAATGATTTGAGTGTTTTTATTCATTATTATTTTTATTTTATTTTTGTGAAATGTATGATTAATTTTGTTTCCTCTTTTTGTAGTTTTCATCCTTTCTGACTCTCGGCAGCACAGGGGCTTCCCTTGTGGGTGCGACTGGCACTGGTGCGGTGGTGGGATATTCTTGTGACGTGGCACCTTTTATTGTGTGCTGTGATTGCTGTGTTGAAGTGGGGTTGCATTGCAGTGGTTGTATATCCTTCACAATTCCAGTGGTGCCTTTTAAGGAGCCCTGTGATTTTGTCATGAGAGTATAAATATTTTTCTACATCATGAGGTTTGCCATAGTGTTTTAAATATTTTATCATGTTATGTGGAATTAGAAGTTTTGTATTATAAATAAAACTGCTTGTAAAAGTGATCATTGCTATTACCGTCTGTGGCATTTAACTTATATATTTAAATACCGGCCAGGTCAGGTTGGTTACAAAATGATGCAGCCATGGGTGGCATGGATTTTCTGCATCACCTACACTTATTCAGCCATAAATAAATCCTGTATATGTTTAATAAACTTGCTTCCAAAAAAGGTTTGGGCTTCCAGACTTGTTGCTATGACGACAAATCCGAGATGAGCTTTAATAATGGAACAATCCAGAATCTTGTCAAATAACCAACAATTAAATCCAGCCAACCTGGTAATCCAGGCATGAAGAACGGAGTTGAAAACTACAAGAACAGACACGACAAAAGTGACAAAATGTCACAGTGTGTGTGTGTGTGTGTGTGTGTCAACAAGATATTTGTGAGTGCCAAGTCACTGCTTGTTAATGCTCAGGTGCAAATGAACAGCAAAAAGGTTGTGTCACCACGAAACAAGTGTAATGGAGGTGACTGGTGGAGGTTAATTAGTCAAATGAAGCAGCTGGTGATTAAATGGATAGGTCATGAGGTGGAAACCTGATGTTAACCTCCTGGATAGCAAGTTGAAGTTCACATGCTGGTTAGAACACACAAATGCATTTACGCAAATACAGATCCCTCATCGGCCATGTATGGAAGCGTAGCACTGTAGACACTGTATGGGTTTTTCAGACACACACACGTTGTCACGGTTAAGCACCTAGCCCAAAGTTAACTTCCGGTCAGTGATTGTTTATTGGTCTGGCTAGTGGCTAAACTGACATTTGGAACAAATGTCTTGTCGAAAATGAAAAAAAGACGAGGGGAGCATGGATCACTGCTGGGTGAAGAAAGGTTTGACAGCCATTCAAGAATTTAGGGATCTGTAGCTAGTGTACATTAATTTTACACAATAACGTAAGCTCAGTGTAGTTGATATGCTTTAGCTATGATTTGCAGTTAATTTACTGGTTATTTATTTTGCTTGTTTCAGAAATAATCTAGAGACTCTGTTGGTATTGATTCTATGCAAAAGTTGTCGGGAAGATAAGTTTGGGCCACAAAAGCCATTTGTTTATGTTGTTGTTGCTGAAACCATCTACACTATAAAAGTGAAAGTTGGATCTACTTAAAAAATAACCCCAACATGGTAACACTTAAACATTAAGTTCCTTAAACTTACATTTTCTGACATTAAGTGAAAAATTTAAGGTGAAAAAATTAGTAACACCTGAAAAAAGTGAAAGTTGGATCTACATAAAAAGTTACTTCAATTGGTAAAAAAAAAAAATTAAAAAAAATTAAAAAACTTTGACTTTTTACAGAGTAGGCGGCCTATACCAAACTTGGGGCTCTATCATACACCCGGCACAATGCAGCGCAATGCGCGATGCAAGTGTCTTTTGCTTTTTTCGACCTGGCGCAATTATCATTTTCACGTTTAGCGCCACGTTGTTTAAATAGAATACATTTAAATAAAATAAAAGCCTGCTATTTTTACTTCCATGACTAAAAGAAAACAGCGTTTAAAGGTTTAAATCCCAAAAAATTCAATACAAATAAAAATAACATATTTTTAACATTAATCTTAAACTGGTGGGCTTCTTCCTCCGCTTAGTTTTTCAGTTTACAAATTCCCCTTTCTAAATAGTTATTAGGCATGGCACCAGGAGCAACTGGCTTTTAAAGGGAATGAGAGCTGAGACTCTCATTGGTTTATTGCACGTTACGCCCAAAACACACCCGTTACCAGTGTTGGGGCTAGTTACTCAAAAAAGTAATATGTAATATTACTGTATTACATATTACTCTCAAAAATAGTAATGCCTTACTTTACTTTATTACTCCCTGGAGAATGTAACTAGTTATATTACTAGTTATATTACTAGTTACATTTTTTTTCTGGACAAGAATGTTTATTTGGGCAAGCCACGGCCAAGAAAATGCTGGCTTCCTTACCCGCTTCTGGACGTGGGGCACAGCGTTTGGAAAAACATTAAAGAGTGTGCACTTCACCGTCAAGTTATTTTCCTTCCGTTGAACATAAAAAAATGTGACCGAATCTCCACCCGTCGAAACTAGCTTTCTGTTGCTGGGAACCTTTCTCTGAAAAAGAGCTTGCCGTTGTTGACGCTTCCATTTACCCGATCTGTCTTTGAGTGTGCCGCTGCCGCTCTGTGCTGCTGGCTGCCGGGTGTCGACCAATCGGTGATGGTAAATGATACCTTGTGCCAAACTTAGACCAATCACTGTTCCATTCACGCCCTCCTCCCCTTCCCTTTTGTTCTCTGTGTTTTGTGCCTTGTGTGATGAAGGTGCTACTGGCGAATGTAACTTAAGTAACTAGCTCGGGAAAACTGTAATAATATTACCATTTTCAGACGGGTAATGCCTTACACTACTAGTTACTGAAAAAAGTAATATTATTACAGTAACTAGTTACTTTGTAACTAGTTACACCCAACACTGCCCGTTACTCATTAGGAGAATAGGAACAACCATTTTAGGCCGTGCGCTTGGGGCATAAACCATTTTTCCCATCATTAAATTAGCAAAAGTGTATTTGGACACGCCCATTTAGACCTTGCGCTGTGCGCTTTAGACAATGCGCTTATATCGTTAAAATAGGGCCCCTGATCTCATGGAAAAAATGTACCTATTTCACATGATGCCTATTTTGTATGAATTCGTACTATGTAAATCATATAAAAACGTACAATTATCAGAAGGAACACAAATGAAAACCCGCCCCAACCTCAATGTAAAATAAAGAATTTACTGTTTAATACTGACCAGATACAATACTGATTTTGGTGGTAACACATTTAAAAAAAATTTTGTTTAGCGCATTTTGGAACCAAACTCTTCATATGTTTTCATAAATACTAATAATATTATTTTCAAATTGTTATTAAATTTTATTTGTGAAGAACAGAGAGAAGTAAAACAATCAACACCCTTTTCCTTATGTTTTTTACATGGTGTGCCCTGTTGTATAATAGCATAACAGTATGATATGCAAAAGCTGCAGATTAATAATAGCAGTGTGCTATTGTAAACATAACCTTTTACCGGCCCTCAATCTATTATTTTCAGGTTTTGTTTTAAACTCTTTGTGCTAGATTAAGGCTCACTGGGATGGCCATAAAAACAGTCGGGGAGCATTATATAGATTCTATTGTGGTGTACTTCATTTAGAAATTTCATTTAGAGACACTATTTTCTGTGGATCCCTGGACCTATAAAATGTTCTTGTAGAATGTTTTGTGAACTGTATACAATACACAGTTGTTTCATTAGATGAACCCTAAAAGGATCAAATTAACACTGGGACCATATTGTTTGCTTAGTTTGGTTCCAGGAAGACAATATTAGGCAGCATATGTGCAATGCAGATGGAAAATGGCCCAAATTATTAGCACAAAATGATAACATTACTGTACATACACAGCAACAACTAAAGCTAAAGATGCTGCTTGCGCTGAAAGAAATGTGTGACCTCATTTAAAGCAACAGTTCACAAAAATTTTTTTATGTTTATGTTCTGCCAGACCTACTCTACTTTTGTGAAACCTAAAATGTTTTTTAAGAAAATCCTGGCTACTTAATAGGGCTGTAACGATTAATTGTGCGCTTTCTCAATGAATGAATTTGAATGAATTATGGTGAAATGCCGCAACATCCAATAATAAGAACGTCTTCCCCTTTCTTGTGCTTTCCTCTCACTAGGATACACATTCTTAACAGACACACATTTACTATCCACTTTTGTGATTTAGTATCCTTGTATCTTGTTTTGCTTTGTGTAAAAGTGTTTAGCACACAGTCTTAGACTCTTCCCTCCCAGCCTTCACCCAGAATGAAACATTTGCCCTTGGCTTTGTGTATGCGTGTGCATGTTTGTTACAGTATGGCAGGACATACACAAGTACTTTGGCACAGGCTGCTAGGGTAATAGGAAAGGAACAAAGGGCATGCTGAGAAAGAGCAGGGTTAACATTAACACACTGCTAGCACAAAGCCTAGGGGAAAGACAAATATTTAATAATAATTACACAGTTTTATTAGTAATGCAAGAAAATAAAACCCAGGATGTATTTATAATTTATATAGCAGTGTACATTTTAAAAATGCTGGGTTTTATTTAACCCAGTATTTGGTCAAAAGGGGACAAACCCAACCCGTTGAGTTGTAATTTTATCTATGATTAGTTTGTTTCAACCCAAAATGCTGTTTTTTAACAAATTGTTGGGTCCCTTTTGCTTGAAAACATCTCAGCATTTTTAAAGTGTACATTCAAGTGTACAACTCTTAGGTTTACTGGGGCTAGTTGTCACACAGAAATTGTCTCCTGGCTATATAAGATTTTGATCAGAAATGTAATGATTTTGATTTTAATGCGTTTTAAATCAAATGTCATGATTTTTTCACTCTATCGTCCAAACTAAATTTCCAATATTATTATTTTTGGAATATCAATTTTAACATTGTATTGTTTTGTTATATTATAAATATTATGTAAATATTATCACTATAAAACACTGGTAAAAAATTAAAAATTCTGGCAGCTGGGGTGCCGGAAAAATACCATAAAATAACAGGCACAATAAATTACAGAAATTTTCCGTAATACAAAAATACAGTTTTTTTCTGTAATTTTACATTATTTTTCTTATTGCATTTTCACGTACACCAACCTGATCTCATGAATTTCCGTGTTATAGTCATGGAATATTTTGCTAATTTATCCATGTCACTGTCACGAATCTCCGCATATTTCCAGGTCCGTACCACTGACTTTCTTTTCCGTGTCAGTTTCATGTATTGGTTGCTCAATTGTTTTTCCTATTTTTTACCATTGTTGCTTGGGTTTGGGGTAAGAACTACTTTCTGTTACATAAAATGACATAACTCAAATCCAACTCTAACCCTAACGTCAGGTGACAATTAATTAAAAATCTGGAAAAAAATTGTATAAAACAATAGTTAAAGTTACATCCTAACCCAAACCCCAAATCTAACCCCAAACCCAAGCGACAATGGTTTAAAAATAGAAAAAACAATTGAGTAACCAATACGTGAAACTGACACGGAAAAGAAAGTCCATGGTACGGACACGGAAAAATTCAGAGATCCGTGAGCCAAATATTCCATGACTATACCACGGAACTTTGTGAGATCATGTTGGATACACATATGCTTTCATTTTTGTCAATTAGTTTTCTATTGAAGTATGATATTGAATATAATTACATTTTTTTTATTTCTTCCCAAATCAGCCCCAGTAAACACCTGGTCTCCATTGTGACAACAAACCCCACTATGTAAGGGATAATGTAGAGGCATCCGGTAGTTATCGGGAAATAAGCCCCGACAGTGTGATCAGGAGCGGAGGGTCTTGTATCACACTGAAGGGGCTTATTTCCCAATAACTACCGGCTGCCTCTACATTATCCCGCTTATTACACGGCTACTTGCCACATAAGAAAAAAAACTGGACATGAATATGAATTTGAAACATTTTATTGGCATATTTGTTTTAAATTAACATTTTTATCCTTCCGCAAAACTTTGCACAGATGCATAAAATGATCGTAATACCTTATTAAGATCCTCTGCTTCATACTTGTCTGTCTCCATTTTTTTCTCTTTGACCAGTCTTTGAGAAGTTTTAATGCCCATTCTGTATTTTTTTGTGTGTTGGCTTCGTAGCTGTCATGCTCTATTTTGTCAAGTTCAGTCTCAGTGAGCTGTCTGTGTCTTGTCGTGGTTGTCGAGTGTTTGTCACAAGATGGCGCCAAACAGATAAAGATCTTATCATAGAGGATCTTATTGATCTTTATTGGCGCGGAGCGATTTTACTCGTGCAAGTAGTCCGGCTATGCATTATTATTTTGGAGCGGTTATTATTTGAAAAGAACGAACCTGCAAATGTCTCAACTGACCAATCAGAATCAAGCATTCCAGAGAGCCGTGTAATAAAGTGAGATAATTTTCTTTTAGGCAATAATGATGTAAATCTTCAGTAACATTTTGTAACCAAGATTGTAAGGTGTGTGCTTATGCAGAAATGAACTTTCAAACATCTCATCTATTAATCTTTAAAAACAATACTCATACAAAGCAATTCACAAACTGCCCACCTTGACAGAATGAACTATGCAGATACTTAACATCAGTAACTATCGCTCAGATAATAATGTTTCCAGGGTTGAATTAAGAAGTGAATTTTGCAGGATAAACAGGAAATGGATTTCTTATTAAAATTTCAATCACTATTCTGAAGAGTCTCCGTATTTTAATGTAATATGTTTGCGTTTGGATTAGCTGAGCTCAGTGAATAAGAAATAAATCCTCTATTGATAAAGCTCTTTACCTTTATCCTCTCCTTCTAAATCTAAAAAAAAAACAGGTGGGGGTGGGCTGCATATAAAAAGTGTGAATTTTCTTTGGTACCAATTCTAGGCTTAGTTGAAGAGGACACGGAAGGAGAGAATGAATGAAATAAAAGCAGGTTTCGAGAAAGAAAAGCTACATGCAGAACAAGGCCACCTCTCATGCGTGCAATGTCCTTCATGCCGCTTAAATGGGCTGACCACTCACCCATACCAACAATTGAGGGTTGGGGGGTTAAGGTAGCGACGTGCATTTTAATACAGAAAAAGGAGTGAATTTTTGGTGAATGACAGATGACCTCTTCTATAGTGCTAAGTTCTTGTTTCTTTTACCCTGTCATTTCGAGCACAGTGGAGAAATAAGACAATAACAGAAAGATAACGGAGTCTCAAGCTGGAAAACTATTATATCAAATATACATGATAACAGCTCTTATCATTCATCACATGAATTCCATAATCCAACATGCATCATTGAAAATGTCAGCTGCTTCGAAAACATGTCTGCGAGATGCAAAACAACTTCACTTTATCATCTTTCATCATCTTACGTACTATAGAGCTGCCATATCACTTTATGAAATTGCATGTGTTTGAGAGCATTTAAAGTGGCGTGTGGAGTTTTAGTCTATAGCGGAGAGCATAATTATCTCAGCAATTCTCGCTCATTCTTGGTTTCTTCAGGAGGTGTTGGGGACAGTTTCTGACCCATGCACTCTAAACAAACGGTGCTAAATAGCACTAAAAGTGGTTCACTGGCTCGAAATCATAGGGGAACCATTTGAAGTGCCATATAGCACCTATGTAGCACCTGTATTCATGAATATCAGTCATGTGACCTTTTACGTCATTCCAGTTGCCTGCCGCCATCTTGAGTACCTACCGAGTACCAGTAGGCTACTGACAAGCATTGGCTAGCCTGCTACGATTTACGGATTTCTTATCTTTTATTATTGTCTATGATTCTTACAGATATAGAAAATGGCTACGAAAGACAACATTTCGCACCTCGACTGTCATGAAAAGAAACGCTACTTTAAACAAAATATCTTGGTTAGGGTGTGATGCCTACTCGATCCCTGATGCGTTCTTCCAGCCGCTGTCCGCTGCTACCGAACTACCACACTATAAGAAGGCACCACACAACATGAAACTTTGGTCGAAGTATAACCTGGATCTCTACACATGAACACGAGCATTGAGAACATTGTTTGTGTACAAAGAGTTAACTAAAAAGAAATTTTTTGAACAACTGACTTTGGCTGTAATGATGTCCGCTCGCCCTCTTTGCCAGACATAAAGAATCGATTTCCGAATGCGAATTAATGAATTTCATATGAGGCTCCATTTTCAACTAAAAGGTCAATATTGTTTTTCACTTGCGACAAAACAACTAATTATCCGTGCATTTATATGGTACTATGCTTTAGGAGCTATCCATCTTTACACTCCTCCCTCCTTACGTGGCATTCGGAGAACTATAGATCTTGACTGGCTAGATGGCGGTGAGCGGACGCAAAACCAACCAAAGTCAGTTGTTCAAAACCTTCTTTTTAGTAAACTCTGTGTACATAAACAATGTTCTCAATTACGTGTAGAGACACAGGTGATACTTCGAGCCATATATTTGTATAATAAAGGCTAGATGTCTCGCCCGCGCTGCTTGCCAATTGAGTGGAACGTCCGCATTTGGCGGCCATCTTACCACAGGGTGCTTGCGCACTCGTAGCATTGTGTTTTAATGGTCCATGTACTTTTAAATGACCATAACTTGCATAATTTTCCACTGATTTTCAAATGGTTTGGTTTGTTATTAACGTCAAAGATGTACCTATGGCACTGCATACTTATACAAAAAAAAAAAAAAAAAAAAACGTGAAACATGTTAAAGCATCCAGAATTATAGCCAAAATAATAACGTTTGAAAGAAACCAAACCATTTGAAAATCGGTAGAAAACTGAGCGTTAGAGACTCCGCCGTAACACATCTAGCCTTTATTATACATATATATGCTTCGAGCAAAGTATCATGTTGTGTCGAGCCTTAGTGTTGTAAAAATAGCGATTTAGATGCTCACAACATATTGAAGGCATAGCTTCTAGTTCGTTTGCGACCACTTCAGGTACTCAAAATGGAGGAAGACAAGCTTGAGATTTAAGTGACGTCAGCTGATATTCATGAATAGAACCATATTGTGCTATGTAGAACCATGTGGTGCTATAGTGGTACTATATCACCCCCGTATGGTTCTATATAGCACTAAAAATGGTTCCCTATTACGAGCTTTTAGCTTTTGCTTTTTTTTGCTTTTTGTTTCTTACAATGGGTTTTCTGCTAAATCACTTTTGATTCTTCTGTATAACCCCTAATATGGTCATCTCATCATGCACTGTAATTATGGATTTTAGGACTTAAAAGACATTGACGCTTTCACGAGTATCATCAATATATCAGTCTTAAAGTATTTACCGTTTTTATTTAGTGATTTTAGTTCCTGGCCATACAATGTTCCAAAAGTATTTACGCCCTTTTACTTTTTACAATTTCGATATGTTGCCGCCTTATAGTCGTTTCAATTAATTAATCCACAAAGTGAAAATTGAATTTAGAAATGTGTACATTTATTTAAAAGAAAAAATATATCACATTTATATAAAAATTCAGACTAGTGTTGCAGTAAAAATTTTTGGTGGTCTTGGTTTTGTCTTGTCTTGGTCTCAGACTTAGTGGTCTCAGGATTTTATTTCAAGACTGCTCAAGACCACAACTGTGGGAATTACACTTAATTGCTGGTGCATTGTCTGATTTATGTGTGATTGGATAAAACTTCTGGCTTTAAAAGCAAGTGCTGACTTATTTCTTATTTTCTTTTGTTACTGTTGTGCTGGTCCAAAAATCTGTCAACAAAATTTATACAAAGGCCCCCAATATTGAAGATGTATTTCCATTCATTTTATGATGATCTTGGTCTAGTCTTAGTCTTGACTATCTTTCTTGTCTTGGTCTCGACCCTTTAAAGTCTTAGTCTTGTCTTGGTCTCGACACCCTCTGGTCTTGGTCTCAGTTTAGGTGGTCTTGACTACAACACCCTAACAACACTTTTCCTAATACAGCATGATTAGAAGCTGACAACATAGACTAAACCAGAAAATACTTACTGATCATGTTTTTAAAGGATATATATAAAAATTTAGTCCAAATACAAAGATGTTAAAGAATGTTGTGCTAACACTACCAGCCACCTACTCATGATAGCTAGCAAACTACTGTACTGGCTTACAGGCTTTTTGTAAAAAAAGATAAGATTTTCAATATGTGTCGTCTCAACTTTATATTTCAATAAGAAGTACGCCAACACAAGAAAGAAAACGGCATTTGTCTTCAGCGATAACATTTTTCATACTAAAGGCAGGATTTAATATGTTTTTTTTCAACAACATCAGTGGGGTTGATAACTTCCAAGGTGGGCTGAAGAACCCCTGATGTGCTTTCTCTCTAATCTAAGGCTCCACAGAGCTGAGAAATCCAAGAGTTAGTGGGGTTTGTCAGAAATGGAAAATGAAATAAATGGGTTACGATGTTTAGATGCTTCTCCAATGGTTTTGTTTTAAAGTGCAGTGCAAAGCACAGAGGAACTCGATGCTTCAACTGTTTAGTAGAGAAACTGCATTGAAATCTGACACAAACTGCGTACCTGAGGAGGACAGCCACAAGGAGACAAACCCTTCAAACTCTTTATTAATAAATTTGAGTCCGCTGACATGTTTTCTTGCAAATGAACATGTTTTATCAGTCTTTTATGTTTAGGTTCACTAAGTTCACTTTAAAGACAATTAATAGATTATTACTCCATAATTGAAATGCCTTTTCAAAAATGTTGGTATTTAACTAATTTGTTTTTGTAAATTAGTTTTCTGTTGATGTACATATGATATTGAACATAATTTCATGTTGTTAAAGGCAAAGAAAATATTATTAGTCTGTAATTGAAATTCCTTTTTTTTTTACAAATGTTACTTTAATCATTTCATTGGCAATGAACAAATTTGTCATTCGCTGTAAAACCTTCTAAGTGCATGCAAAACTTCAGTTAGGGGTCGTTCACACAGACCGCGTTTGAACCTTAAAAAGCTCAAAGTGCAGTTTTTCATATTGTTAGGAAACAAGAGTCAGCTGTCCTGGGCGAAAGTGTTAACACTTCTCATTAACTTTTAATGGGTGACGTCATACGTGCTGCGGATCTGTCAACGTCGCGTCACTGCCGTTGCTCGCGTTTCTCAACTTTTCAAGCGTCAGATCACATTATGCAAATAACTTAGTGCGAGCCCAAAGTAAACGATGACGCGAGTTATCGTCTCCAATGTAAATCTCTTTTCTTGGACCACAACAAACACACGAATTGTAGGCAACAGTTTACTTCCTAGGATTGGTGATGTAGACAAGACCGACATTATCATAATTCCTCCCACTTCAGACTCAACCTGTAAGTTAACTCCTGTGCACTTTGCATTTTGAGCGAATCTTTCAAACATGTTAAGGAGCGTCACATTTCCGGCTGATGTCAGCAGTATTCAGACCAATCACAACATACAGATTAGCTGGCCAATCAGGGACACAGCGCTTTTCAGATCAATGAGTTTTGTACAAAATCAGAGCACTTGAGGAAAGCAGTATATCTGAAGCAACAAAAAATGTACGGTATGTGGAAAATAATGTGTTTTTAACTATAAACCATGCGACACGTTGTATTATACCAAATACACAAAATAACATTGTTTTAATGACATGTGAATGTCTAATACTTCAACTTATCTTCACAAATCAAAGCAATATTAATTAGTAATATACCACACTGTATTCATTCAATATATGACCTGGTCAAATAAATCCTCTCATGCATTAGTTGATATTTCATATGAAAGGAACACGTCTGACCTTTGAGTGAATATGGGGTTAACTACATATGATAAGGTCATATTTATTCTTTTATTCATGAAATGACTCTACAGTGAAGACTCTGCCCTGCGTGCCCTAGATTTGTTCATGTCGTGCGCACTTCTGTGTGTTCCAACCATACGCTGTATTTTACCTCCCGGCCACCTACACCACCTCCTCATAAACGTGGGATGGAAAGACTTCCTCTTTTTCATCCTCCCTTGCTGACATATATTCAGTGTTACCAAAGAGGATCTTCTCTGACTAAGTGGACTTTAATATTGCTTCCCCAGCAACCTCTGTTAAAATCATCATTCAATTTCAGTGAGACTTATTTTTAGCCTTTAAATTTCATAAAATTGTAATCTGACAGTGCACAAGCGCCAGCTGAAACTAAATGGCAAACAGGCATTATCTCTTGTTCTTGTTCTGTATCTTCTTCTAACTAGGCAGTCATGATTAAGCACATAGTTAAGAGCCCAAATGTACTCATACTTGACACTTAACCCTAAAATGTCCTCACACTACATTTTATGATTCGTAACAGAGTAAGCTTGCGTCATGAAGAAAACTGGATTTGCACAATGGAGTTCATTGTAATTATACATTTACGGCTTATTAGGTGTGTTTGAAATCATGTGCACGGCGCAGATTGTTTGGCGTATGACATTAAAAAACGATTTTACTCTTTCCCCACCATTAATGAGTATTTCCGGCTTCCCGCAATACCACTATTATCCATCAGGCGGGGCTCTTCCGCAACTTATAAAACCCAGAAGTAGCACCCTAGGGCAAACAGCTGTTTGTTTGTGTAAGTTTTGAGGATCTGATCTCTATCAAAAATCACAAAAAATGCAATTATTTCAGCTTTTTGCTCAATATTTTGTGTTTCTGAAGAAACCTACCCATATTTGAGAGGTAACAAAAAGAGAACTAATGAAGGTAGGATGAAACGTTTTTTTTGTTGTTGTTTTTTTTTTAAAGCAGAGGGTCTGTGCTTTCATTTGATATATTGTTTGTTTCTGTATTTTAAGAAGAACATTTTCTGAAAGGCATTAAACTTTTGTGAAAATCATGAAAAATCAACCTGATCTCACGAATTTCTGTGGCATAGTCACAGAAATTTTTGCTAATTTTTCCTTGGCATTCTCACGGATCTCCGCATATTTCCATGGCCCTGCCACGGACTTTCTTTTCCGTGGCATTCTCACGGATTGGTTACATTGCTTTTTCCTATTTTCTTACCATTGTCGCTTCGGTTTAGGGTTAGATTTACATAAAATGACATCCCTACCCAAACCCAACTCTAACCGCAACGCCAGGAGACAATTGATTAAAGTTTAGAAAATATAAAAGAATACATTAGAAAAAATAGTATAAACCAATACTTAAAGTGACATACTAACGCAAACACCAAATCTAACCCTAAACCGAAGCGACAATGGTTTGAAAATAAGAAAAAGCAGCTGAGTAACCAATCCGTGAGAATGCCATGGAAAAGAAAGTCCATGGCAGGGGCACGGAAATATGCGGAGATCCGTGAGAATGCCACGGAAAAATGAGCAAAAAATCCCACGGAACTTTGTGAGATCATGTTGTGAAAAATGCTGGTGCTGGCTGAAAACGTTTTTTAAAAAAACGCTATCGTGGAAAGAGTTAAACGCATATTAGGAGCATATAAGTCTGCTCTGATCCAATCACTCTCAAGATGTTTTGTTGTCATAAACTGATGTCAATCACACCTCTGTTATCTGGGGTCGTTTGGTGACATTTGTGATGTGGTGACATACGACTGTATGTATTTGTGCTGTGCTTATCAGAGTGTTTTTCAGCGCCACTGAAGTTTTTCATTCCTGCCCCCGATTCAAGCGAACTATACCTGAGACCACCTCTGCAAAGCGCACTGCACCCTGGTACTGTACGGAGCAATCCCACTACCACAGAAAGATCACACTACTTTGGGGTCAAGTGTACTCAGGTACGGTACGGTTCACATAATGTGAGTACACCCTTAAAGGTGATGTGTAAAGATTTTAGCGGCATCTAGCAAAGATTGCATCCAACAGCTCAGTCTACAGCCCATCCCTTCCTTTTGAAACACACAGAGAAGGACAAACTTGTCATCATCTGAGACAACGTAGTGACGAAATGCGCTCTGTAGAGCAGTTTGTCCATTTAGGGCTACTGTAGAAACGGTATATGTAGATAAAATGACTCATTCTAAGGTAATAAAACATAACAGTTCATTATATATTTATAATCCAAAATGAAAATATAGGTACGTAGGGGTGCGCGGGGCAAAAACTAACGCTGGGTTAGTTGTAACACAGACCGTTTACAATGTAGACCAAATGCATTTTGGCCCAATGTATATGGTTGGTGGAATAGGTTTGCTGTCCGTGGTGCTGAAATCCACACATTGGAAGGAACAATATATTTAAATATACAACAGGCCTATAAATGGATTGATAAATGTCACTGAATTTCCTCACCTTTCATGAGTTCATACAGTAAATTTTAATGAAGAAACAATCTCTGCTATCCAGGAGTAAAAGGCAATTTACAACGAGTATCATAACTGGATGTTTCGTCTCTTTAATTCAGTTATGAATGAGAGAGTCGTTTACATTATATGACTGTACTTAGCAATTCGAGTAAACAGGGATAGGACGCATAGCGCGATGATCTATGAGTAAATTAAAGAGCCAGTCTCCCTGGGCCGAAGATAAGAATCGTATTTCCATTAGGTCGATTGCTAAGAGCCCCAATCGAATGAAAAATGTGTTTCACGCGCTCTTCCTGTCTCTCCCTTCCCTTTTCCCTGCAGCACACGGGATCAGGACTAAAACTGCATTGTTTCATCATAATGGAGATGTTAAATTCGATGAATATGTTTGTATTTTCCATGTGCCTTTAATACACCGCTGCGTCTGTGTGGGATAATTAAACCGTGAGGCCTGAACAAAGGCCGGACACAAAACAACTCAAACTTCTTAATAACTTCAGCCGAATACCCTGCATCACGGGAGCGCGCATGCTCGTATCGATCCATCCCCTGCCATTCCCGCGGCACGCCTCTGACCTTGTCCCAAGTTAGTGTAATTAATTAAAATCTGGAAAGGCGTTGACGCTTGATGGATTGTTCCTACTTGTTTGCTACAGCTGCGGAGGTAATCGCAGAGTAGCACTTCCCCCTAACGCTGTCCCTCTCTCTCTCTCTCTCTCTCTCTTTCTCTCATACAGTATATTAGTATGTGTGCATGTTTCCAGGGCCACCATAGCACCATAAGCCATTTCACATTCACACTAATTCTACTACAGTACTTCTTCTCTTCAAGGTGAATTGATAGACATTAAAATGGTAAAAACAAGTGTGCTCACGATCACACACACCCCACTCCATACACATTAATGAATCCTGTACATACTTACAGGATTCATTAAACATACACACACACATTTGGATTCGCTATTCATCCACAAATCACAATGGTGCCACTCCAAAAGCCAATTAACTTGCACATTTACGCAATCAATGACAGCTTTACAGATCCTAGACCTTGGATGAGAAGAAAATCTGTGTTAAAGTCCTCTAGCCAGTCAAATGCTCGGTGTGTGTCATGAGCGTAATAGCCCATTTACTGGAGAATTGGTCCGGCTTAGTGTCAGTAAACTTTGACTTCAATCTCACTGTTCTCACATCATATTTGAACAACACCAGTGTTTTATGTTGAGTAGTGTAAGGTGGGATTTGGGAGGGATGAGCAAGGTTTAAATCTTTAAAAGAGTTTGATAGGATCTGAACAAAATCAAACACAGTGAAGCCCATTTCAGTCCAGACATCATTTTACAGAATGATATTACTGAGAGTAAGAGAGAGGGGGGGGGGGGGACTGAGACAGAGATGAAAAGAGAACAATTATTGGTCGGTTGCTGGGGGAATCGACAGATGCTCATCATATCATATCTTGGCAACCGTCATTTCTCCAAATGCTGCAATATCATTACCTCCGTCCTACTCTGACACACACACAAAGACACTGATTTTAAGTTAAAGATGTGTTTAGTGTGTAAGGTGTGGGGGGCTAAAGGGGAGTAACACCCATCACCCTCCTGCTGTGCGAGACGTACTGATTGACAAAACACAAATCAATCCACCAGGGAGATAGACAGCGTGAAACGAAAGAGCAAAAAAATTCAACTTTTTGAAAAAAAAAATGCATTGTTTCTTCTACGTAACATCTTTTTACTTTTTCTCTAACTGTTGAACAGTTAAGCATTGGGTTAGCAACACAAAGGTCATGGGTTTGATTCCCAGGGTGCACAGACATCAATATAAATGTATACCTTGAATGCACTGTAAGTTGTTTTGAATAAAATGATCTGTCAAATGCATAAATGTGCCATATTTTAAGCAAGTACTTTTAAAAGTATTTTTTTTTCTTCAACTCTGGTGCTCTCTGTTAAAACTGTCAATCATCTTCACCTTAGGTGGGTGCCACAAATGCTTATTTACAGCCCCTCAAAATGATTTTTGCATTAAAGCTGCTTAATTATGTACACCCCCTTATAGCCCAGACAATCAACACCTACTGTAGAACACATAGACGGGGAAGTTCAAATGATTTAATTAACCGCTGGGCGGCGCTGTTGTTTGATGAAATGCATCCAGCAGTCCAGAAACATAAACCTTTAAGGAGTTCCTGTTTTTTAACGCAAGGACTGTTTTTTTTTTTTGATGATATAAATGTATGCATTTGCCAGATGCTTGTATCTAAGTAATCTTACTTGTGTTGATGCTAATTTCAGCATTTGCTTATACATTTTTTTAAATCAATTGATTAATGCACAATGAACTAAGGTGAACAATTGTATTGGTATTATCTAACATAAACAAATATTAATACATATTTTTTAAACCGTATATTGTCCATTGTTAGTTTATGTTAAGAAATGCATTTATTAACAATAACATCATTATTGTAAAGTGTTTCTCGTTGGCAACATTAAACATCCGTGACATGTAACACATTTTAATAAAGTAGTTGTTCCTTTCTTTGTTTTTGCTAATATTACAATGTCAGCTGAGTGTGTTTCAGCATCCCTCATAAAACCTGAAACTCGTTTTAAAAAAAATCTTACCGGACCGTTGCTAAACTAACAGAAATTTTAAATATAATAAAAAAAAACATAAAAATTATAACAGGATTTTCACAAGCATGACATTTGGGATTAAAATAAAATGAAATAATGCCTGTCTCGTGCCCTAGCAGTTCGTTGTTTGTCTGGTAGAGGGCGCAGTGTGCACGTCACACAGCGCGTGAGCTTACACGGACCGGTAACTCATTGCTACACAAACACGAAGCGGAAAAAAACTTTGTGACCATTAGCAAGATCGCAACAGCACCCACACGTTGGTTTATAACGGAGGCAAGGAGAAACGTACACGGTGGGTTTGTTTCTTGATGTCAACCGATCGGTTTAACCTGTCGCTTGCCTCTACCCGGGAATTAAACTGAGGTAAATGTAGAAAATGAAAGAGATATGTTTACCGATATGAAGCTCGTCAGTAAACAAACTGATACATGACAAAATCTCATTAGCTTCTGAAGCCAGGACTCCTCCGCATGCACGAGCTCTCGGCATGCGTGCTCGTGAACCGCATACTAAAAGTACACAGGCGCACACACCTTTTCCTTGCATCCAAAATCTGCATGTCATCATTATTAATTACTTATCATTTATCGCTAATGATCACATTCATCATACTACTGCCTAAAATTGCACATGGATTTGTATAACAAAATGCTAAATAACAGATAAGCAAACTAGGGAAGCATTTATAAACTAGCAAATAAAAACTGAAAAAATGTGGAGGGACAGCTCAGGTAAGCGTGTTTTCTTGTGCTAATATTTACCTTGAAAGTGCCTGTTTGACTTTATAAGACATGTAAATCAATTCTCATTCTCCGTTTAAAGAAAGGGGCGCTGGGTGAGCTTGTGAGCGCGCACTAAAGAGGGAGCTTTGATTGACGTTCCCTCGGACCAATCAGCGGTGGCAGCGCTGGCACTCCGGGGTTTCCATTGGCCGCTGGTAGGAAGAGCTCTGCGCAAAACAACGCACGGACGCTCACTCTCTTTGCAGAAGTCGACAAGGAGACATCCATGGATTTCTAAGCATCCTGTACATATTGGGGACCACAAGAAAACTACGTGTAGAAAGTGTTATCTATATGCAGTAGTTCGCATTTGAGGATTTTTATGTTTTTGTTCAAGAGGAACTGACTGGTTCATGTACCGGGCAAAATAGTTTTGGAAAGATTTGGCTCCCCATTATTAAGGATTGGGTCATCTGTAGATTCTGCAATGTCTTGTTCTGACGCACGGACTACTACATCGCGCACTCCTTGAGATATCAAATGGCTATGGACTTTGCGCGTATGGCGACATGGTTTCAGGCTGACATACCACACAGGAGCCTTCTTGTTCATTTGGAAAGTTACACATCGCATATGTATTTTTGGACAAAGGCAATGGGTAATTCCTAAGCCGAGATCGGAGAAGAAACTGGGCACAGACAGACACGGAGAGAGCGAGCGAGAGGGAATAGAGAGGAGCGCACTTGTTGTTTGGAAATGATTTTGATATTTCTCTTTTTCTCGATCTTGGATGGAGGGTTATCGCAGCTGCACTTCTCGGTTCCGGAGGAGCAGGAGCGCGGGACGGTCGTGGGAAATATCGCCGAAGATCTGGGGTTGGACATTACCAAACTTTCCGCGCGCCGTTTCCAGACCGTGCCGAGCTCGCGCACTCCGTACCTGGAGGTAAACTTGGAAAACGGCGCGCTGGTGGTGAACGAGCGCATCGACAGAGAGGAGATATGTCGCCAGACCGTTCCGTGCCTCCTGCACCTCGAAGTGTTTTTGGAGAACCCGCTGGAACTGTTCCGCGTCGAGATCGAGGTGATGGATATAAACGACAATCCGCCGAGTTTTCCAGAGACGGACATCACAGTGGAGATCACCGAGAGCGCCACGCCGGGCACCCGGTTCCCGGTGGAGAATGCCTTTGACCCAGATGTAGGGACTAATGCCCTGAGCACCTACGCCATCACCACCAACAACTACTTTTACTTGGACGTACAGACGCAGGGCGATGGCAACCGATTCGCGGAGCTCGTGCTGGATAAACCCTTGGACCGGGAGCAGCAGGCGGTGCATAGGTACGTGCTCACTGCCGTGGACGGAGGGCAACCTCAAAGGACCGGTACCGCATTGCTGGTGGTTAAAGTGCTGGACTCAAACGACAACGCGCCCACGTTCGACCAATCCGTTTACTCCGTGAGCTTGCGTGAGAACTCTCCTGTTGGCACGCTCGTTATCCAACTGAACGCCACCGACATGGACGAGGGCCAAAACGGAGAGATTGTTTACTCGCTAAGTAGTCACAATCCCCCGCGCATTCGGGATCTGTTTAACATTGACTCGCGCACCGGGAGGATCGAAGTGACCGGTGAGGTGGATTACGAGGAGAGCAGCACGCATCAAATCTACGTGCAGGCGAAAGACATGGGAGCGAACGCCGTGCCCGCGCACTGCAAAGTTTTGGTTAAGCTGATAGACGTGAACGACAACACGCCGGAGATCAGTTTCAGCACCGTCACAGACTCGGTGAGCGAGCAGGCTGTCCCGGGCACGGTGATCGCGCTATTGAGCGTGACAGACCGCGACTCCGGTGAGAACGGACAGATGACTTGCGAGTTGCACGGCGAGGTGCCGTTCAAGCTCAAATCGTCTTTTAAAAACTATTACACAATCGTCACGGACGGCCCGCTGGATCGCGAGAAAGCGGAGTCGTACACGCTCACGGTGGTCGCGAAAGATAAGGGGGTGCCCTCTCTCTCCACTACCAAGTCCATCAAAGTTCACGTTTCGGACGAAAATGACAATGCACCTAGGTTCATGCAGTCGGCTTACGACGTGTACGTGACGGAGAATAATGTCCCGGGCGCGTACATTTACGCGGTAAGCGCCGTGGACCCCGATGTTGGACAGAACGCATATGTCACTTACTCCATATTGGAGTGCGAAATACAGGGTATGTCCATTTTAACCTACGTGTCCATCAACTCCGAGAACGGCTACCTGTACGCGTTGCGCTCTTTTGATTACGAGCAAATTAAAGAGTTCAGTTTCATGGTGCACGCCAAGGACTCGGGATCACCCGAGTTAACGGCCAACGCCACTGTTAATGTCATCATAGTGGACCAGAACGACAATGCGCCGTCTGTAATAGCGCCTCTGGGCAAAAACGGTACAGCGAGGGAACATTTACCCCGGTCAGCCGAACCGGGATACCTGGTGACCCGTATCGTTGCCACAGATGGGGACGACGGGGAAAACGCGCGCCTGTCCTACAGCATCATTCGCGGAAACGAGCTTGGGATGTTTCGGATGGACTGGAGAACCGGCGAGCTGCGCACCGCGCGTCGGGTGTCCAGCAAACGAGACCCGCCGCACCCGTACGACCTGTTGATCGAAGTGCGCGACCACGGCCAGCCACCCCTCTCGTCCTCGGCGAGCATTAACGTGCTGCTCGTGGACAGTGTAGTGGAGGGCCGGAGCGGCGACCGGGGGTCCGTAAAGTCTAAAGAGGGCTCGCTGGACCTGACGCTGATCCTCATCATCGCGCTCGGCTCCGTGTCCTTCATCTTCCTACTCGCCATGATCGTGCTGGCCGTGCGCTGTCAAAAAGACAAGAAACTAAACATCTACACGTGCATGGCTGGAGAATCGTGCTGCCAATGTTGCAGTCGTCAAGCGCGAGGGCGCAAGAAGAAACTCAGCAAGTCAGACATCATGCTCGTGCAAAGCACCAACGTGGCCGGCACCGCGCAGGTACCCGTGGAGGAGTCGGGGAGCTTCGGCTCCCACCACCAAAACCAGAATTACTGCTACCAGGTGTGCCTGACACCGGAGTCCGCCAAAACTGATCTGATGTTCCTCAAACCCTGCAGCCCGTCCCGAAGTACAGACACGGAGCACAATCCGTGCGGGGCCATCGTTACCGGATACGCGGACCAGCAACCAGACATAATCTCCAACGGAAGCATTCTATCAAGCGAGGTAAAACGCATATATTATTACCTTTTTGAGTGACACTTTATTTAAAATTTCATTAATAACGTTTACAAACCCTAACTTATTATACAAATGCATAAATGTGTTATATTTTATGTAAATGTCATTAGTGAATGTGCATTCAAATACTTTATGCATTTGCCAGACGTTTTTATCCAAAGCAACTTCTAAATAGCACTAAAAGTGCTTCACTGGATCATAATCAGAGTGAAAATATTTTTAGTGCAATATAGCACATATGTAGCACCTGTGTAAAACCATAAGGTGCAATGTAGGTGCTATATAGCACAAAAATGGTTTTCCATATGATTATGAGCTTTTAGTGCTATTTAACACCATTTTTTTAAATTGTAGAGTGAAAGCTACACTTTTACAAGTAAAGGTGCCAGAAAGGGTTCTTCACAGCAATGCCAAAGAAGAACCATTTTTGGTTCCCCAAAAAGGTTCTTAAAATAACCATTTCGTTTTTGAACCAGTTTCACTACAAATAACCTTTAGTGCATCTAAAGGTTCTGTTATAGAACCATACTGCCCGATAAAGGAACCTTTTTTTTAAGAGTGCATGCATTTTTATCAGTATGTGTGTTGGATGCTTGCGTTGCAACACAGTGCTCTACCAATTGAGCTACCATTATACAAAACGCAACAACTTTATTAATGTTACTATACAATATTCCCATAATGAGGCAAAAAAAAAAGATAGAAAGAAAAGTGTGAAATTCCCCAAATTTTCTCTTCATACACACATGCCCCTTAGAAAGCAATTTAGTACTTTTCCTGTGTAATTCAGTAGCAGCCTCCGCTGTTGGTAATGTCAGATTGTAATCATCTGCCTGCTTGTGACTCATGTACTGGTTTCAACGGTGTTGCTCCAGGCTGTTACGTTCTATTTTCAGAGGCTTTAATTACACTACAGGGTCAGTTACATATGATGCTGCGCTACCTGCCAACACAGCTCCTCTTCTTCCCCCATCTCTTTTCCTCTGAGCCAGGAGATGAGCCAGGTTATCTTAAGTAAGCCCCCATATCCAACAAGTTCTACCTTACTACCCTTTGGCACGCTCTGTAAGGGTGTACCGTGCTGGGGTAAGTCTCAGTTGGGAGGGGGAGTGTATTGGTTGAGAGTTTTAAGTATGCCAAGCACACACTCGCTGGGTATCAGCCGAACAAAGGCGGTTCTATGGTTGAGGTGCTGTAGTGTGTGGTCAGAGCAGAACCGGGACCTGATCAGTGTTTTAATGTGAGACACAGATTGTTATTTCCATTATTATTAATGTCATTCTTGTGTTTTAGACCAAACACCAGAGAACTGAGCTCAGCTACCTGGTGGATAGACCTCGACGAGTCAACAGGTGCGATGATTCTCCTAATCCACCATTCACACGCACACACTAACTTAGCTATCTAAATATTATTAACATTTTTAAATACAGAAAGTTGAAAACACCATAATATAATCATAACTCAAAAAAATAAAAAATATAATTAATTATTAATATAATAATAATAATAATAATAATAATGATTATATATATATATATATATATATATATATATATATATATATATACACTATACTTTTATTTTTATAGTATACTATACTTTTATAGTATTTTTACAAACAAGTACATCCCAAAAAAAATGTCCCCAAATTTCAGGGACACATTTGTCCCTAAAATATGCTTAAGTTGGTACACACCCCACACACAGTGATAAAGCTGAGCAGCATTGCTAACGTGGCCCCTGGCCAAAATCTGACTCGGCTTCTATCCGTGTCATATTTATGTTGCAGAATGCATTGTACATTCTAGAAGAGTAATTCAGATTTAATATCGAATTTAATCAGCAGTCTAAACAGCGCCTGCCAAAAGTGCAATATAACCAAACAATCGATACTCATGAACTATGAAAAACTACACTTCTAACGAAGCTACTAAATGACAACGACTTGGTTTTATAATGTTTTACAGTTCAGCATTTCAAGAGGCAGATATAGTCAGTTCTAAAGACAGTGGACACGGAGACAGCGAACAGGGTGACAGTGATCACGATGCCACCAACCGGGGCCACACAGCAGGTGAGTACAGTAATTACCGTTAATACGTCCACCGTTGACCTTGAGGTCTTGCTAAAGACCTTGGGAGTTGAATGCTGAGGGTTAACATACAGTAGGGAGACAGACATTGGAGTGCCTAGTACTCGATGTGCCTTAAAAGAAACGTGACAAGGCTTCAGCCGATTCGAGAAGATCAATAAAGGAGGTGCGTGGAAATTACACATCTGTCAACAGAGCTAAACGGATTTCAGTCGATGCCGCGAACATGTCTGATGGACAGGCTTTCTGAAGCATTTAATGAGTATTTGAAAGCTTCCCTGGTAACAAACCCAAACAGCTGCCTACCACCCCCAAACCCAATTATTCTTTCATCCATATCAAATGCCAACGTTTGATGTAAACGGAAAGAATAGGCAATCGTTCGTCCTAGACAAATTTGATTCGGTTTTGTTTATTCATATTCAATTTCGCCAGCTTTTATTACTTTTAGCCTTCGCGTTTCATTTCTTCTTGATTATTGATCAAGGTGAAGCAAGGGAATAAGTTTACGACTCTGACTGGATCTGGTTCTGACCTTTCTTTCCAAGGAATCGTGACATTCAGCCTTCAGTTTGGCAAACAGCTAGACTATGGATTGCCAGATATTACATATGCGCTGCACACAATGGAATACAAATGCAATCGGGTTGGCCTGAACGAGCGTGGCAAACGTGGGTTCGGAGATCACGCGGTGTGTGAGGCAACCGTCTGTGGGAGGGCGGGAAAACCGAGAAGGGCAAGGAGGAGAAAATAAGTTAAATCTTGAAGAGGTAAAACGAGATGATGCGTGCCTGTCCTTCCACTTTAGCTGCTCTCCTCTGGGTGTGTGTTGGCAAGCTTACAGTTTCTGCAATTTCCTTTCACCGCCTGTCTCTGCGTAGCCAATTATCACAGTGAGGTTAAGAAGAAGGCCTGGGACACTGACGGGGAAAAGCACTCACATCTCCTTCACACATGCCTAGCTCGGCTCCCTTTGTTCTTACAGCATCAATTTGAAAAAATCAGTCTAAATTAAGAAAGGCCCGGCCAAGAAACGCAGCCAGATAGTGAGAGAAAGACAGAGCCAATGAGAGAGTGAAGTGTTTGAAGCTAGGAGAGCGGCGCCTGTGGAGCCTGTTTGGATGACTGTTATATCTGCATTTGTTTGTGGTGAGGATAGAGGCGTGACAAATTGCACAATTAGATCAACATGAGTGAGCGATAGATTGATGATTATCTATAAATGAGGAACGAGCGGTGATGACGTTAATCAAATCATTCCTGTCGCCGTAATTTAATGCTATCACATCGGCATCAGGAACACACAAACGTGCGCGCACACACAGTTGATGGTGGCAACAGTAAGAGGATGCGTCGGGGAAGATAACTAAATTAAAGTCGACTGATGGGAGCATAACCTTTTTAAATACATAACTCTGAGATGATTTAATTTACTTTATGCAAAATCTCAACAATATTTATCTGGCACAGAAACAACAAGGGTCTTAACTGTTATAAATGGATGTCTAAATAAATCATCTAAGTAAATCATTTACTTTTATTTAACCAGGAAAGCTGGCTCACTGTACCGTGACAAACAAAAAAGCAATTCTTAGCCAGTTTAAGCCGCTAAAAGACATCAGACATTTTTAATCACTGTCAAAAGTACTTAACCGTGTTGGAGATGATCAACACACTGACTATTTGTATTTTAAGAACACATCTGAAAGGAAATTTGCTTATCAGGGCTTTGCCAATGTTTTTTTCCTTCTCTTGTTTGATACTTTTGCACACCATTGATAAAATATGTGATGAGGTCTCCAGAAGGGAAAATGCAGGAAAGGCAAAAACGGCTGAAAATAACACACGCACAAACACAGTTGGATGAAGAGCATCTCCTGATGGAGTAACGCTTAGTGCAGTGGTTCTCAACTCCGTTCCTAGAGGCCCACTGCTCTGCACATTTTTTATGTTTCTCTCATCTGACACAATCAGATCAGTTCATAGAGATCTCTACTAATGAGCTGATGATTTGAATCAGGTGTGTAAAAAAAGGGAGACATACAAAATGTGCAGAGCAGTGGGCCTCCAAGAATAACATTGAGAACCACTGGCTTAGTGTGTTTGAACTCAAAGCTGCATCTCTCCCTTGATGTTTAAATCCCTAGCATTCATTAATGTTTTCAATTAGATATCCACATTAAGGATATGCAATATGTAACCACATACAAATCTAATAGTACAGGATTTGTTGGGCAATTATGTAAATAGTGTGGTTGGACTGAATATTTGTATTTATTTGTTTATGTATTGATTGATCATAGAGCGTTGACTTTCATGGCAATGCATAACTATTTTAGAAGGTGGCTAATTCGTACAAATTTGGTTTATCTCATTCATACGTTCATTATTATTGTATGTAATATTTGTACATTTTTGTACATTTCACGATGAGTAAAATCGTAAAATAGTAACAGTAAAGAAGTGCAGTTTGTTTACGAATTCTATTTGTAAGTTTTTGTACAATTTAGAGGGTACGATGAGAGCAAGTAGGGGTTAAGTGTCTTGCTCACTTCGGGATTCGAATCCCGGTCTCTCACACAAAAGGCGTGTGTCTTATCCATTGCGCCATCACCACCCATATTTATATGTTTTTGTACAATTCACAGCGTACGATGAGTAAGCAACTTCGTAAAATAGTAAAACAGTACAAACTTTCTGATTTCAAAAAACTATTGAGTAGCAGAATTGTTAGTTGTGTACGTGGAGTTTGTTTGCGAATTCTTTATGTGTCTTTTGTACATTTCATAGCATACGATGAGTTAGCAACTGTGTGAAATAGTAAAACAGTGCAGACTTTCTGATGTCAAAAATTTACTGATAGTACAATTGTTAGGTGTGTACGTGGAGTTTGTTTGCGAATTCTTTATGTGTCTTTTGGACAATTCATAGCATACGATGAGTTAGCAACTGCGTGAAATAGTGCAGACTTTCTGATGTTAAAAAATTTACTGAATAGTACAATTGTTAGGTGTGCACATGCAAATTCTTTTTTTGTACGTTTTTGTACAATTTATAACATACGAAGAGTTAGCCACCTTGTAGCATAGTAAAACAGTACAGACTTTTTACTTTTGAATAGTAGAATTGTTAGGTGTGTACGTGCAGTTTGTTTGCAAATTCTTTATTCGTATGTTTTTGTACAATTTGCAGCATATGATAAGTTAGCAACTTCATAAAATAGTAAAACAGTACAGACTTTCTAATTTCAAAAATGTACTGAATAGTACAATTGTTAGGTGTGTATGTGCAGTTTGCACTTTTTTTCCGTTTTTGTACAATTTACAACGTACGAAAAGTTAGCCACCTCATAACAGTAAAACAGTACAAACTTTCTGATGTCAAAAATTTACTTTTGAATAGTAGAATTGTTAGGTGTGTACATGCAGTTTTTTTGCGAATTCTTTATTTGTAAATGTTTGTACAATTCACAGCGTACGATGAGTTAGCAACTTCGTAAAATAGTAAAACAGTACGGACTTTCTGATGTCAAAAATGTATTCAATAGTACAATTGTTAGGTGTGTACGTGCAGTTTTTTTGCAAATTCTTTATTTGTATGTTTTTGTACAATTCACAGTGTACGATGAGTTAGCAACTTCGTAAAATAGTAAAACAGTACAGACTTTCTGATGTCAAAAATTTACTGAATAGTAGAATTATTAGGTGTTTGTTTGCAAATTCGTTATTTGTACGTTTTTGTACAATTCGCAGTGTACGATAAGTTAGCAACCTCATAAAATAGTAAAACAGTAAAACAGTACAGACTTTCTGATGTCAAAAATGTATTAAGTAATAGAATTGTTAGATGTGTACGTGCAGTTTCTTTACAATTTTTTATTTGTACGTTTTTATACAATTCACAGCGTACGATAAGTTAGCAACCTCGTAAAATAGTAAAACAGTACAGACTTTCTGATGTCAAAAATTTACTGAATAGTAGAATTATTAGGTGTTTGTTTGCAAATTCGTTATTTGTACGTTTTTGTACAATTTGCAGTGTACGATAAGTTAGCAACCTCATAAAATAGTAAAACAGTAAAACAGTACAGACTTTCTGATGTCAAAAATGTATTAAGTAATAGAATTGTTAGATGTGTACGTGCAGTTTCTTTACAATTTTTTTATTTGTACGTTTTTTATACAATTCACAGCGTACGATAAGTTAGCAACCTCGTAAAATAGTAAAACAGTACAGACTTTTTGATGTAAAAAATGTACTGAATAGTACAATTGTTAGGTGTGTATGTGCAGTTTCGAATTCTTTGAATAGCTATTATGTTTTAATACGGTTGCTTAGCTCGAATTTGCACTTATTTGCTCCTTGTCAAATAAACAGCACCTTTGATTTTGTAATTGTTTGGTTAGGTACGCTTCATACTTCTACAAAAAAACGTTACGATTCAAGTTTGAAAATATCCGGCAGACTTCTAACCAGCATTATGTCATTGTAATATTTACATGATTATTACATTGCAATTCTCTCTTTTTCCATTTACGTGCGAACAGCATTGCGAATACATTTACACTCTTTGCAGTGTGACACAGAAGCATTATGTCTTCAACACTTTTCAATGCTGTTTTTCAAACACTTGTATTTCCTTCAGAGCATGCAAAACTTGCAGTTTAATGTGTTTTTCACAGGCTGTTAATTTCACCTACAAAAGCGGGCCTTACTCAGATGGTATCGAGACCTACAGTATGCGTCACACGTCTCTGTGTGTAACCGTGATATCGATGTGAACTTCACGCTGCGAGCTTCTGTCTGCTGGCTCTGTACGGATATTTAAAGACCGTTCGTTTAATTACATTAAGTTCGACTGTATTCTATCATGTTTATCTGTGTACTTGATATTGATGTGGCCATGGATCCCTGCCTTATAAAGTCTCGTCTCCATGTACACATGTGTATCTCTATATACACACATACATTTGTTTCACTATATTAGTGAGGTAATTTCATAGACTTTCATTAATTTTATATCAGGCTAATACGATTTTCTATCGCCTAACCCTACCCCTAACCATAACCCTTTTACAGAATGTCAAATCAATGTGCACAGCATTAGATTTAAAGAAAAACATGATTTGGTTGATGCATGAGCCTATTCATTTAGTAAGGACTTGATATTGATATTTCACTAAATGTTAGAGAGGACATTTGACCCTCACAAATAAACTTAATTCAGAAATACAAAATGCAGGCAGGTTGTAGAAATGATATATGGATTTCATGAGACAACAGAGCAGATTTGCGATCCGGGTACGGTTTCAGATGTTAAAAGTGTAAGATGAGAAGAATTGCTTACTTGTAAGAAGGACACATCATGCATGAGATCTCTCAATAGTCGCTCCTTGACATCGGTGGGATTAAATGGATTGCAAATGGAGGGTTTGCTTTAGCCTCCTGCTTCTCAGATTTCTCCCATAAACCCTAAATATCTCAAATGTCTCCAAGTTTAAAAGAGATCTCGACCGCATCAAAATCTTGGATTTTGTGCTTGGATAAAAATATATAGAGAAACGTCAAGATGTATTAATGTGAACTCGAACGTTTCTCAGCAAAAGACCGAAATAATATACGGCTCTGCAGTCTTATTGTACATTACCAATTGCCTCATCTGTCTAATGTTATTTCTCAATAGTCGAATGAGAATGGTGTATTAAAGGACAATCACCAGAGTAATAAAATTGTCCTCTGGGAATGCATTTTACATTATTTAAGTACGAATTATAGTTCAATTCAAAATCAGTTCTCTATAAATGAATGCGCATCTGTAATGGTAACCTGTTGTACAATATATATATATATATATATATATATATATATATATATATATATAAAGCTTAAAGGAGCAGTGTGTAAAATTTAAAAGGATTTCTTGACAGAAATGCAATATAATATACATAACTACATTACCTAAGAATGAGCTGTTTTTATCTACATACACCGCGGGTCCCTTTACATGAAAGTCGCCATTTTGTGCCACCATGTTTCTACAGTAGCCCTAAACAGACAAACTTCTCTTTAGAGCAGTCACTACTGTTTTATGTCTTAAACAACAACATGTTTGTCCTGTGGCAGCTACCGTAGCTTCTCTATACATTTCGGTGAGCGGTGGACTGAGCCGTTGGTTGCAATTCACAATCTCACTGCTAGATGCCGCTAAAATCTACACACTGCACCTTTAACGCACCAGCAGTAGTAGAGCGACGCGATCTCACTCATTTCAATGGAAACTGGGCGACTTCCGGCGACACGAGTGAAAGTGACCGTTGGCGACTGTATGGGCGTGTCTAGCGACGCGAGAAAGTTAAGAAAAGATTAACTTTATGCAAATGTCGAGCGAATTTCGGGAGCGACTACCAATGAGAATGAAGCAGTGGAGTTCACATCATCCTTCTCTCGTCAGTTACTGGCGTGGATGGTGCTCATTTGTTTATGGAAAGCAGATTTAGAAACACCTCATTGAAAGAGACAGGCGACACACAGCGATAACGTTGCTGGCTGTCTGAACAAGGGGTAACAGGTTTATGGGGGGCGTTAAAGCGACACAAACGTGAGACATGGTGATGCACTAAAATAATGAAAACAATAGATGCCTACGAAGTCTGCGTGCGATTCGCTGGATTTTTTCGACCACGACCAGTGTGTCGCCCTACAATGAAATGCGCCGTATTTCATTGCAATAGTGAATGGCGCTACCTAGTGGCCGGGCGCAAAATGAATCATCAGTCAGCAATACCTATTGTGTGATTTAGCACAAAACAATTGTACAACTCGTACAATAATTTAGTGCACTGTGTGGAAGCTTGGCTTGCTGGCGAGCCCAGTATGATTGTATTTTTTCTGTTCACTACACAGCGTTGAGAGTAACTATTATCCCGAAGCCTATAATCCAGCAGGCCACATTACCAGTTATCCTGCTTTGCTTTGTTTTCTTGGAAATGAATGAGGCGTTACAAACAAGCTGATTTTGCAAATGCACAACATAACAAAACACTTCTATCACTGAACGCTTCTGTGTTCCCTATATAAATGTTAATCAGAACTGAACCTTGGGTGAGTGTATTTAATCTACCAGTGTTATGCATATATATCAACAGCACTAACAGCATGTTTCCCGGTCACCTACGTAAATCATTACAAGTGTGCTGCACTAATAAAACATTAGTCCCATGTGTGTTTCATCTAGGGATGCTTGCATGCGCACACACAAACACGCACACACAATATGGTGAGGTTTATCAGTAGGTCAGATTTGTCTAACTGGGTCCTTTGATCTCACTCAGAAAAGCCTTCTGCCACAAGAGATTAAAGATTGGCCTGACATGCATCCACCCCCATCTCTTTCTGCCTGTCGTTGACCCTCTCATCTTTTAGATCAACCTATACACGCTTTCATCCTGTCCTCTATATACATTCTTCCCATTTCTAGCATTTCTTTGGTTTTACCTGCTGAGTTTGACCTTGATGCAGCTGAAATTACTTATTGTTTAGGGGTGCAAATGTAGTTTGCTGAACAGTTTCTACAAATTTTAAAATGAAGAAGAGTTCAGATGCAAAACCTCTGGCACTTTTTCTTGTAAATAAGCATTTTGATCAGGCTGTTATGTTTGGTTTCAGTAATTTAACTGTAATGGCAATGAAAAGATTATTAGTTTGTAACTGCAATGCCTTATTTTCACAAATGTCACTTTAGTCTTTTCATTGGTTATTAACAAATTTGTCTTTTTCTGCAAAACCCTCTAAGTGCATGCAGTGCATGCAAGCTTTTTTGGCTACAAACAAACCCTCTACTTCTAAAAATTCACTACTTCTTTGGACAGGACACAGTAAACTGTTGCAAAAACACTATGGATTTAACTAGAAATGAAGAGTTTGGTTCCAAAATGCAATAAATCCATTTGGACTAATTTGGGTAAAAATGTGTTTTCTATACCAAGAAAGTGAAAAGATGAAAACCACTATTTTCTGTTACAATCTTTTATATAGCATCTTTAGGTTAAAATAACATTACAAATTCAAATCCATAATTTGATTCTCAAAGATTTATAATAAAAACTGATTAGTTTTTTCAAAAATGCTATAAATCTATTGAATCAATGTATAAATGTGCATTCATCTTTGCCATGTTATATTCATTTAGTTGACTAGTGGTATACACTAAAAAAATAAACATTAATGGCATTAATCAAAACACTTACTTTGTCATATTAAGAACACTGTCATTGCTGCTGTTATACTTGGGACATCGTCACTGAACTTTATTGACAGCGATCAGCTGTAAAATATTTTGGTCAAGCTTGATTTTCGTTGACTAAGTAAAATAATGGAAAGTTTTTCATAAGATCCCCTGGGGTCAATGTGTTAGCAAGACAGCCACTTTCCAAGCTTTTCACAGCTCTGGACCCTCATTTAGTTCAGTGTGACACAGCAATGCAATCTGACCTTTTCTTTCATATATTTGTTTTCAACCCTTCCCTTCTTTCTTCTCTGAAACCGGCTAATTATCACGCTCTGTGTAGTCATTAGCCAAAAATGCGCAAGCGTTTGTGTTTTGGTAGAGGGTTTCTACCCGTGCTGTGTGTTTTGGTCGTATTGCCGAGTGTCTGATTGAAGGACTTTAGAGACACGCAGATGAAATTAATCGCATGTAAATATCACAGCAGATTTGTAAAATTTCGTATGGTGGGAGGGACACGCACAGGAGAAAAAGGATAAACAAAAGGCTGGAGGGTTCACTGCTTTTGTGGGTATAACTATCTGTCTTCCAGCGGGCTGCCTTCCAGTCAATTACAGTGCATCAAGACTGCAGTTGATTATAAAACGAGTAAAAGCTAGCAATGCGTCTCTGTCAGTAGGTTTAAATAATCATCTCCATTCAAATATGAATAATTTCATACGCTATGCTGCGGAAAATTCATAATAATTTCACCTTTATCTGTTTGTCTTTGTTACTGTTGAACTGCTAAGCAAGAGAGCAGATGCTGAAGTGAGAGCAGGGGATCTTAAAGCTTGTGAATGTGTGAGGCATCTGCCGAGCTTAGGCACACAGATGATTTAACGCTTGGGTAAATAATTATTGAGTTCGTTTTAGCATGATGTGTGATTTAACTCTTTGTTATGCTTTTGTATAATCTAAAATTATAGTTTTTGCAGTAATACAAAACTACACATTAATGTAAATTCATTTAAAGGTGCAGTGTGTAAATTTTAGTGCATCTAGTGGTGAGGTTGCAAATTGCAACCAACATTTCAGTCCACCGTTCACCGAAACGCATAGAGAAGCTACGGTATCCGCCACCGGACAACACTGTCATCGTTGGAGACAATTTAGAAAAAAAACTTCTGTATAAACATGGCGGCACAAAATGGCGACTTCCTTGTAAGGGGACGCCCGGTGTATGTAGATAAAAAGTCTCATTCTAGTGTAATAAAAACATAACGGTTTCATCGGACGCACGTGATACACGTCTGGATCCGAACCTTACTTCCGGTTTCGTTTTTGTAATGGTCTGACTAGTTACTAAACTGATCTCTTGAACGAAAGCCTCGTCGAAAATAACAAATGTTTTGGTTTCCTAGGTAATCTATGTGTTATTTTTTTGCTTGTTATATAAATAAACTACGTTTAAAGAACTTTGTTGTTATTTATTCTTAGCAAAATTTACCGGAAGTTACTATGTTATTACTATTACTAAGTTATTATGCCCATTTTACAAGATGTATTATAAGTCTCGGGTACCTAGAACGTTTCTGTGAAGTTTCAGCTCAAAATAACCCACAGATCATTTGTGACCCTGGACCACAAAACCGGTAATAAGTCGCACGAGTATATTTGTAAAAAAAAAGGCAAGAATGCATTGGGTTATTGGTGAAAATTATCTTTTATGCCATATTAAGATCATGTTCCATGAAGATATTTTGTAAATTTCATACCGTAAATATATTCAAACTTATTGTGAGTGGATGCAGCAAAATCGTGATCAAAATTGGCCAGAAATTCGCCTCCAAACTTCACGTTGCTACCCATTCATTAAATGCTATTTTTTCAGTATTCTGTTTTTGGCACTCTCAGATTCCAGATTTTCAAATTAACTGAAAAAAATTATTTTATTAAATTTACTCAATTTTTTTAAGGTAAGTGGTTTCAATCAATTTATTTGAGCTACATTTAAACAAAAAGATTAGTAAAGTAAAATAAAATAATAAACTTTTGTTTAAATGTAGCTTAAAATAAATTGATTGCAACCACTTACCTTAAAAAGATTTAGTAAATTGAATGAATATTTTTTTCAGTGTTGGGCTATACCAACAAATCATACATCAATAGAAAAGTTTATTTATTTAGCTTTCAGATGATTTATAAATAATAGAAAAAAAACTAGTTTTGTGGTCCAGGTTCACATATAGTCCAAAATGTCCATATTTGGGTGGGAGCGAAAAAGCGTTGTTTTCATGCGTGTACCTTTAAATGCAAATGAGCTACAGATCCTGTCTTACCCTCCAACAGACAGTGAGCGCTTTTGGTTAAATAGATCTGATTCCTGTGACAATACTTACAGTCTGAGACAATAGTATATTTAGCCGCATTAGCGCTTACAAACACTTTTAGAAAAGCTTTTGGGTAAAATTAACCATCCGTGGCCGGGGCTTTGTTTGTGTGATGTCATATTAACAAGAAAATCAAAACAGCTTTTTTAATGATCTTGCCTTGGTTTAATGGGGATTAAAAAAGAAGGCGGTGAATTTTTTTCATTGTGTGGTTGTTCTGTTCACACAGTGCCAACACACATTTATGTCCGAACACCTTGTAAAAGTGGATTTCGCATAATAGGTGCCCTGTAAGGACGAAGACGAAAACATTCATTAAGAAAATGACATGTGCGAAAGGTCTTCCGCTTCGCGTTGTGCCGCATTACCACCTTGGGTGTGCATTATTTTCAATGGCCCGTCGTCAATTATTCCTTACTTATTTCATAAAATGACACAAAAGTGGGCTGCCCCCAGCACCATCTGGCAACCCCCAGTTTGAGAATCACTGCTCTAGTGAATAATATTGTGGTTCCTTGGACTCATCCTTCAATATAAATCTTTGGCACATATTTCACCTTTTCATTGTCCAATAGCCGAAAATGATAGAAAAAAAGAATAGCATGCTGCTTCCCAACAAGCCACACTATGCATTCACACATACAGCACAAATATTTGGGTATGAGTAACATGCAGAATTTGTATTTGTGGCCCAGTCTGTAAAAACCTTCTACAAAAAAATTATGTAAAAAACATTCTTTGAAAAATAACCTCAATAATTGAATGATTGAAATTAAACTTTGATACATAATAAGATTATGAGACCTAATCCTGTATTTTACAGACACGGTCACATTTATATTAATAAATAGTTGCCTTAGCAAGCATGCAAAATGTTCCTTTTTATGTTATAAAGCTAACAAACAAGCTTCTTCGCTCTGTGTCTTCTCAGGTGCTGATCTTTTCTCCAACTGCACGGAGGAGTGCAAGGCTCTGGGTCATTCTGACCGTTGCTGGATGCCCTCCTTCATGCCCAGCGACAGTCGTCAGGGTGCCGATTACCGTAGCAACCTGCACGTCCCGGGGATGGATGCGGTCCCGGACACTGAGGTACAGGAGAGCGTGGTTCCGGGCGATGCGTGCATCGGGCCTGATGATAGATCATTCTCTACGTTCGGCAAAGACAAGTCACACCACGGCACGCTCACACGTCACGAGCTACACACACTCTTACCAAGCGCGAGAGCGCCTTACAAACCCAACTACCTGTGTGAGTACTCGCTCAAAGTGTACGATTTCTGAAAGCCCCTGATCTGATTCACCGATTCACAGACATCTGTTCTGAATCTAACCCATGGCTCTGTGCATATACCTATTTATAAATAATGTAATCCCATTCCTCAAAACACCATTTTTTTACATTTTCTCTCGCTCTCCAATTTGTCTTCCCCTTTCCTTCAAAAACATAATTATGTATAATATATGGACATATCAATAAAGTACTTTTTTGAAATTGTGCAGTTGTGTCCAACATTTTGTCCTCCCAATACCCTCTAAATTCTCCCACCCCAAACATCCAATGACATTGGTTACACTATTCTCCATTATAAGTTTGCTTTATCGGCTCATAAATACTTTATTAATGAGTCATACTACCCTACATACTACAATACACACTGTGTGCTGTGACTTTTCCTTTAGCTGAGAACAATCAATATCATAACCACATAAGCATGGTATGCAATACATCGCTCTCCATTGCTTTACTTACTTAACGTCTATATGATGTGTTACGAAGGTATGCTATTTGCATTATAATGCATGCATGACCAATTATATGCAATGCATTATGCTCTAAGTATTTTAATTTATTACAATAACCATGCAATAATTACTAGTAAGATACCATATAATTGACTAGTACAATGTCTACTATTAAGCACAACAAATACCTTCAGAATGCAGCATGTATGAGGTACTTAAGTAAAGCATAACCTTAACCACATCACATGGTTGTAATCATGGATCTCATAGCACATCTTCAGCTGTATGCATTATGGAGCATGTTTATGTTCTAATACACAGCATGTCATATGGAATGGCTACATGCATTATGGATTAAAGCTTCAAAGCACATTTATCCCACTGTCATATGCATTTTTCAGCATGCATATACATAGGTGATAAAATCTTTCAGTGTTTGGCTATGTGTCTGTCATCATGTACGGTATCCATGTGGGTTGTAATTGCCATATGTCACCGTTATACTGTAAGTGCACTTGTGACAGCAGTCAAAGCGGTCCGCCTTCTTGTCTGAGATTATAGCATGCAAACTGTAGCGGAGTACGCTCACTGCAGCCAGAGACATTCAGCACTTTTGACTTTTGACTGTGTTCATTTTTTAAATAACGGATATTGTATGTAGCACTTCACTAAAGCATGGGGATGTGTACTGTACTATGTGTACTAAATGTGCATGTATTTTTTTTTTGAGACATGTGAATATAACAGACCTTATATCCACAAGCCCCACCTTCACAAATATTTGCATAATTGTTTTTTAATTAAAATTTGGGTTAAACACTCTCACAAGCAAATGTTACTCTTGCTAAAATGAATGTGTTTTCTGTAAGCCTGTGCACTTTAAAAACAGCAGGTTGTTTTCTTTTAATACACGGTTGGGTCAAAAATTACAAACCCAGCTAGAACAAGTTCAATATTTGACACAACCATGTGTTTAAACAACACAGCATTTTTAGCGTGGTTATTGTTTCAGAGATCTTCATCAATTTTAAATCTCTTTGGATGTCTTGTTTGTATTGCTTTTATGACAATTTTATATAGATAAGTTTTATACATTTACCCATAACAACATCGATCAGAACAAAGCACACACTGTAAAAAAAATGCAGCACAAAGTTAAAACAACTTGATTTTGCAAGTCAATTCAACCTACTATTTTAAGTTTTGACATAACTTCAAGTTGAAATTAACATTTTTGAGTTAAAGTAACATAAAAATTTGTGTTGATTTGACAAAAATACTGTGATTTTTTTACAGTGAGCTAAAACAAAGTAATACAAGAGTCCTCAATAGTGTACTTAACTAAATAAGTGTGTTACACTTAATTGCTGTGCGCTCTGAAAGCACTGTCCAATCACAATACAGACAATCTCAGAAAAAAATTATAATTTTGGTACAGATATGTACCTTTGAGGAACAGTACCATTATGTACCTCGAAAGTACCAATGTGTACTTTTGAGAAGCCAATATGAACCTAAAACACAAAATTGTAGTTTTTGAAAAGGTACAGCCCCAGCGACAACTTTTGTACCTTTTTTTTCTGACAGTGTGGAGGAACACACAAAAATTTGTTGTTCAAGTAAAAAAAAAAAGTTACATGGTTGCGTAAAATTTTACAGAGCCCCTAAGGTGACATTGGAGTAAAAAAATCAAAAGTTTAGTTAAATGTGCTCACGTAAAACTATTGCGTGCTCACGTAAAACTTTGGCGTGCTCAGGTGAAACTTTCATGTGCTCACGTGAAACCTTCATGTGGAGATTTTTTTTACGTTTAGTTTCGCATGCGCATGTGATACTGTCTCATGCGCACGCAAAACTTTCTCTTTCACGTGTGCACGCGATACTTTCACGTGTGCACGCAAACTAAACGCGATAGTTTCACATGTGCACGTGAAACTAAACTTTATTAATTTTTTTCTCCATGTCCCCTTAGGGGCTCCGTAAAATTATGACTTGATTTGACCTAAAAATATTAGTTGACTCAAAAAAGTTTAATGGTGTAAAATATAGTCAACAAATATTTTTGAGTTGAAATAAACTTTTAGGGCAACCAGTTAAGTTAGTTTGTTAAGTTGCACCAACAATATTTTTTTACAATGGCAGGTCAATTGGTTGTATAATATATTCATATATATATATCATATAAATCATCTGAAGAGTTTGGTTCCAAAACGCAATAAATCCATTTCAACTAATTTTGGTAAAAACGTGTTTTCTATACCAAGAAAGTGACAAGATGAAAACCATTATTTTCTTTTACAAACTTTCACATAGCATCTTTAGGTTATAATAACATAAAAAATTCAAATCCGTAATTTGATTTTCAAAGATTTATTACAAAAACTGATTATTATTTAATTTCTTTGATAAGTTTTTTTTTTCAAAATGCTATAAATCTATTTAATCAATATATAAATGTGCATTCCTCTTTGCCATGTTATATTCATTTAGTTGACTAGTGGTATACACTGATTAAAAAAATAAACATTAACAGCATTAATCAAAACACTTATTAAAGGGATAGTTCGGCCAAAAATGATATTAAACCCATGATTTACTCACCCCCAAGCTGTCCGAGTTGCATATGTCCATCGTTTTTCAGACAAACACATTTTCGGATATTTTAGAAAATGTTTTAGATCTTTCAGTTGATTCAATGTAATGTTACGGGGTCCACCCATAGTCCACGACCTTCAAGTCCAAAAAAAGTGCGTCCATCCTTCAAAAATTAAATCCAAACGGCTCCAGGATGATAAACAAAGGTCTTCTGAGGGTAATCCGCGCGGTGTTGTTGTAGAAATATCCATATTTAAAACTTTATTAACAAAAATAAATACCTTCCGGTAGCGCCGCCATCTTAGTCGCGTCCGCATTCAGGATGAGAGCTTACGCAGCCTACGGAGGCTACTCTGCTGCTGCTCTGTGCGCCCGCCCTCCGAATTTGTCATACGTCACTAAGAAAAGTGCGTACACTACGCTAATACTCTCTCCTGAATACAGAGGAGTCTAAGATGGCGGCGCTACCGGAAGGTATTTATTTTCATTAATAAAGTTTTAAATATGGATATTTCTACAACAACACCGCACGGATTACCCTCAGAAGACCTTTGTTTATCATCCTGGAGCCGTTTGGATTTAATTTGTGAAGGATGGACGCACTTTTTTTGGACTTGAAGGTCGTGGACTATGGGTGGACCCCGTAACATTACATTTAACTGAAAGATTTAAAACATTTTCTAAAATATCCGAAAATGTGTTTGTCTGAAAAACGATGGACATATGCAACTCGGACAGCTTGGGGGTGAGTAAATCATGAGTTTAATATCATTTTTGGCCGAACTATCCCTTTAAGAACACTGTCATTGCTGCTGTTATCCTTGGGATGTCGTCGTTCAACTTTTTTGTAAGCGATAAGCTGTAAAATGTTTTGGTCCTGCTCGATTTTCGTTGATTTCGAGTAAAATAATTAAATGTTTTGTCGCGGTTTGGGAAAAAAGGAAGAAAAGATGACAGAATAACAGGGCGGATATCGAATTTTGCGTAAAATTAGGAATTTATTTTTTAATACTAACCAGATACAATACTGATTTTGGTTGCAACAAATAAAAAAAGGCATTTATTGCGTTTTGGAACTAAACTCTTAATCTGTACATTTTATATACAGTATAACCTTTTCTTTTGCTTTTCGTATTTCTTCTGCACACCACATGGTCAAATATAATACGAATTCATGCAGATTTATGTAATTTGTATAACAATGAATTAGTCCAACGCATAATGACATCCAAAGATATTCAAGGCTTTACAAAATCCTCCCGAAATGAAGAGCAAACAATAGCAAAACAGTGATTTGGTGGCTTGTGCATAAATGTGTGTACACGATATTTGCTCTGTGAGACTGAGCTAAATTACAGCAAAGCCATGTCAGATGAGTCAATAGTGAGATCTCATTTAATGTTATCTGCCTGTTCTCTGTTCTCTTCAGCACGCAAAAGGATTTCCTAGCACCTTCCGCGTGGACATTCCTGAAAAAGCGTGAGTTTGCACAGTTACGTGAGCGGCCAAAAGCATCAAGCTGTTCTTTTTAAAAACTTTCCTTCGTTCGTTTCTTACCGAACTCAATAATCGCGACCAAGCCGGTCGTTCCCAGCTCTGACGGATTGCTGAAAACGATTCAATCGTTGACGTAAGGACCCTGGGAGTTCTCAGCAGGACTGAGAAACCTCGACAAATCCCTCCAAAAAAACTGGATGTGCACAGGGAGGAATGGGGAACAGGATATTGCATATCAAAAGTGATGGAGAGACAAAAAGAAGAACGATGGAAATATCAATGGACGTGGCTGTTTATTATCAATCTCTCCGCTGTGATCAGTGTGTGTCTGTTTACAGTCAACTATAAACTATATTAACTATCTGAGCCCTTTACCTGTTTCAACATACACATACATGCACACACACACACACATGTATACTGTACAAACTAACTGTACAAAGAGCAGCCCAACAATGTGCATTATAAACTCAACTATCCGTTTTAGACTTGACTGTTTTCTATAGTCGTTTATTTTTTTCTTCTTAATCAGTGTGGTCAAGTGTTCTTCTGGATCTACTATCTTTAGAAAAAGAGTGGATGCGGAGGACAAAAAAGACGATTGTGTCCTCTCATTGGCCTATGAATACATCATCAGACATTGTGCTTATATTCACGTGTGCAAGTGTGTACTGTTCTCTTTAAAAGTTTCAAATAACTGTAAATCTATAACTATATATATATGTATAAACATACATATATAATATATATATAAATATACTTTTTTCTGAACCTGTGTAGCCCATTGGATAGTTTCCTAAACACCATATTGCCATAAACCAATACAAAGTGCTGATAAGACTTGCATTAAAAGTGGGGCTTCAAATTGTGTGGCCTCTCTGTCTTCAAGTACAAAACTTTTCATGCTGTAATGTTTTTGTTATGTAATTCTCTTTCGAAAATTTTTAAAACATATAATACACAGTTAAAGGAATAGTTCAACCAAAAATGTAAATTCTGTCATCATTTACTCACCCTCATGTTGTTTCAAACCTGTATTCATTTCTTTGTTCTGCTTAACATATAGGAAGATATTTTGGGCACTGTTTGTAACCAAACCATTTTTGAGCACCATTGACTTCCATAGTAGTATTTTTTCGTACTATGGAAGTCAATGGTGCTTTTGTTTCTTGCTTCAAATATCTTCCTTTGTGTTCAGCAGAAAAAAAATGTATACAGGTTTGTAACAACATGATGGTGAGTAAATTATGACAGAATTTTCATTTTTAGGTGAACTATCCCTTTAATTCATTGCAACAGTATATTGCAACAATGAAATAAGTTGTCACAATAGGACCCTGCTGTTTATGACATTTTAAAGACATTTGGTACAGTATTATCTCAATATAATATTATAAAACAAGTCAACTAATCTGTATTTAAATGTATCATGGGTTCCATAAAGGCATCTCTGTTTAATGGCCTTTCAGCAAAATGCAAAACAGTAAGACGATTGTGAAACAACAAAAAGAAAATGGTGACTGAAAATAATCTGGCCCTTTTTTAAATAATTTTTTTTTAACCCCATTCCAGTGTCTATGGCTATACTCATGGCGAGAACTAGTTAATCTATACAGAAGCTGATCTATACACAACCTGATTTTCCATGGCTTAGAATTTCACCGAATTTTTTGCTAATTTTTTCCGTGGCATTTTCACGGATCTCCGCATTTTTCGGGCCACGGACTTTCTTTTCCGTGGCATTCTCACGGATTGGTCACTCAACTGTTTTGTCCTATTTTCTTACCATTGTCGCTTCGGTTTAGGGTTAGATTTACATAAAATGACATCCCTACCCAAACCCAACTCTAACCACAACGCCAGGCGACAATTGTTTAAAGTTTAGAAAATATAAAAGAATACATCAGTAAAAATAGTATAAACCAATACTTAAAGTGACATACTAACGCAAACACCAAATCTAACCCTCAACCGAAGCGACAATGGTTTGAAAAAAGGAAAAAGCAGTTGAGTAACCAATCCGTGAAAATGCCACAGAAAAGAAAGTCCGCGGCAGGGTCATGGAAAAATGCGTATCTGTAAGAATTCTGTAAGAACTGAAACTCCACACAGAAAGACATCCTGACCCAGCCTGGACTCAAATCTGGGACCTTCTTGCTGTGAGGCAACAGTACTAACCACTGAGCCGTCCCTGGGCTTTGTTTTAGCTAACATAATGTGTAATAAAGTAAAAATGACAGCATTTAAGGCGTCCCTTAACCTGCCCCCTACACACAGCGACATTATTGAAGAACCATATTTGGTTACCTTCCAGTCAGAAACCTTTACTTTTATAAAATGTGTACATAAAAAAAGTAAAAAAATACCCTTGTCCTAAGAACACCCCAAATTATTAAAATCTACCTTCATTTTTACCCTTGTCTTAATATATGCAGATGCAATTTTTACACTTTTTTTTAAATGATTATATTGGAAATTTGTGTTTGGAGTACAGATTTTCTGAAAATGTGCAAATGTAAGAACAACAACCACCAAATACAACAAAGATTTTTACAATTGAATATCTAACTCACTGAGATTCAGTATCTAATGTAGAGCCCTTGTGACAGCTAGCGCCAGTCTCTCTTCCACTCTCCCTCTTCCTCTCTCTCTTTCTGTCTCTCTCTCTCTCCTCACATACACAAATATGAAATGAGTCTTTGAGCTTATGTCTGTATATATATAAATAAGCTCATAGTTTCATTCAAAGCAATCCAGAAGATCTTTTACTTCTTGGCCCGAATGATAAGCAAGAGTATGAAAGGCTTTGATTGCGGATGTTTATTCGTTCCTGCCACACTGGCTGTGATTAGAGAGCTGTGCTGAACAGAATCTTCTCCGGCCCTGTCTCCAGTATTCCTGATTGGCCATTAGCAAAGAGAAATAAAGCAGTCGCTTTAATGCCATTGGAAAGATCAGCATGTAAAAACAAGGCTTTGAAACGAACTCTCCTGCATGACTAATCAGCAACAGAGTAACATCAAGCTCTCCATTTACAAAGAAGACAAATATGGTAGAAATTACTTTTCACTTGCACAAAATGGACACAACGAGTCCTCACAACAGCAGAATGGGGGCTTTTAGCTAAAGATGAGCTCTCGGTTTAGACTGGCTTCTGTGCGTGGCTTACGCATGCATCGCTGGTTTAATCTTGTTGCTGTAAGGCCAAAAAAACACATAATGAGCCAAAAACATGGTTTCATTAAAAAAAGATTTTAATGTTTTCATGTTGTGCGTTTATTCATAATAATACATACATGCATCATTAGGAGTAAGAAAAAACATAAATAGATGGAAAGGTTACACAATTCCAAATCTATTGGCTTGGTTACAGCTCTGCAAACTAACCTGGGACGTATTTTATGGAGTATTTACAGCAATGTATTGGTATAAATAAACTATAAAATATACTATACATTTTTATTTGTTTTTATTTGTCAACAAGCAATTCATTTGCATCATTTTGCACAGGAAAGCATAAGACTTACAAATACAAACATACAATTGTGCACATGCATGTACACATAATCTTAGAAATAAAAAAATACAAAATCATTCAAAAGAAAAAAAAACAAGGTTTTTACACTCTAAATAAATCAATACACAGTATGCTGTAAATTACCATGTGACCCTGGACCACAAATCCAGTCATACTGTAAGTCGTACACTGGTACACAACATACAAAAAAATGCAGCATTAAATTAAAACAACTTAGTTTTGCAATTTAATGTACTATTTTAAATTTTGACCTGTAAATAGTTAACATAACTTATAAAAATTAGTTGAAGTTGTTTTAACTACATTTTTTAAGTTAAAGTAGCAAAAAACATATTTATTTGACAAAATGCTGCATTTTTGACAGTGTATATTTGTATATATATATATATATATATATATATATATATATTGTATGGGTCAAAATTAGGATATTAGATATTAGAAGTAAGAATCATGTTCCATTAATATATTTAGTAAATTTTGTATTATAAATATATTAAAAAAACATATTGATCATTAGAAAACTTTAAAGGACAACTTTAAGCACAACAATGGCGATTTTTTCAATATTTTGATTTTTGATTCCTTAGATTCCAATTTTTTTTATCTGGACCAAATATTGGGTCTCATTCACTAAACATGCGTATGCACAAATTAATAATCATGATTCAACAAAAACTTTCATACAAAAATTTATTTTAAATGTATGCAAAAACGTAACAACAACTTACACCACACCTACGCAATAATCATTAACAAGGTAAAAAAAACATTTTTACTTACATTTTTGCATACATTTAAAATAAATGTTAGTATGAACGTTTTTGTTGATTCATGATTTGTTATAACATCCGTACGCACATTTCACAAACAAATTTGTGCGTATGCATGCTTAGTAAATGGAAAGCTTATTTTTCAGCTTTCAAAAGTATAAATATAAATAAATAGACCCTTATAAAAAGACTCTTATGACTGGTTTTGTGGTCCAGGGTCACATATTTAGTTTAACAGTGATTTTACTAAATACAGCAAAAATTGCTGGGTCTTTGCATGCCATAAATTCTAGCTAATTTAATGACAGTTTTATAGTTCAATGACAGAGATTGGACACAAAGCCACAAGTCTTACTGTATTAGCGAGTGGAAACCGGCCTTTGGAGAACTGTGACAAATATAGATTCATGATAATTTCTCTCAGGACCTGCCTGTGTTGTCTGAGGTAATGACTACGGGATATCTGCGCATGAACCGTGTGCTTCTGAGAACACAGTGGCGAGTCCGATGAAAAATGACGGGGTTCGTTTTAACATTCTCAAAAAACCAAGAACAAGATATCTGCTTTCTCTCAAGTAACAGGGCAATAGGTGGTGGGGGGCTTTAAATAGGGGCCGGTACTACAAAATGTCAAACAGGCACAGCACCGAGATAAAACCCGAGGTCAAGAGATATCAGTGAAACACTGAATGACCACAGACAAAGACGTGCTATCAGCCAATCTACCCCCCTCCTCCTTCTCCTCTGGGCAGGACTATTCCACATAGACACTGGCAGAGCTGGAGAAGATCAAACCAACAAGTAAGTGATTGTAAGGGCTCTTGATATCAGGTTTCGCTCTGGTTTTTGTCATGAGACGCACCAGAGACCAGAAAGAATCTCTTTACTTTATAAACAGAGTGATCAGCATGTGATGGGCGAGGGGAGGGGTGGATCGTAATAAGAACAAACATCCATTTAACAAACTGATGGATCACAAGTGAAAAGCCTTGTTGGAGCAGGGGTAGTGCATGGGCTCATGATGTTATTTTAAGTGATTTGAAAATGAAGGTGTGGTTTTCAAGGGGATGTGATTCTAGCCCGTGTAATGTCCTCATAACATTCCACTCTTTATCTTTCCAGCCATTAAAGGCCAAAAAGCCCATTAAAAATCTTCAACATGTTGAAAAAACCCACAAGTCCCAGTGGCAAAGTCAAAAAAAGAATTAGCTGTTTAAAAAGGATTTTTTATCATTTAATCTGAGAGACTACTGATAAGTTTTCAAACAAGTGTATGTCTCCACCTCATATATCAAAGGTCAATTCACTGCATACATTAGACTGGTGGTCATCACTATATATATATATATATATATACACACATATATACATACATATATACACATATACATACATACATACATACACATATATATACACATATACACACATGATCCCTAGCTGTCACCGGGGCAGTCCCTTTCAAAAAGTACAACTTTGTACCTAAAGAGTTTGTAATAGGTACCAAAGAGTGCATTTAATTACATTAAATGTACATATTAATACTTTTAAAGGGGACATATGATGAAAATCTGACATTTCCCATGTTTAAGTGCTATAAATGGGTCCCCAGTGCTTCAATCAACCTAGAGAATGTGAAAAAGATTAACCCAGTAAATTAGTTTTTGTAAACCATTCTATGCAACCATGTGAAAAAATAGGTTATTGAAATTTAGCTCCCCTTGTGATGTCAGAAGGGGATCTTATCATAATAATACCGCTCTTTAATCTGCACTGTCCAACCACGACACTTAGTGCAGAGATCAGCTCATTTGCATTTTAAAGGATACGCTCAAAAACGACTTTTTGTTCACACCTCAAGTACAAAGTGGCAATTTTAATTAAGCAATATCGCTCGAGTAGGAGTGTGATATAGCTCTATATCATCACGGCTGTGATTAGGCCAGAGGCACGAGGCCGTAGGCCGAGTGCCGGAGGCAATCACAGCCGTGATGATATAGAGCTATATCACACGACTCCGAGAGCGATATTGCTTTTATACAACAGTTCGACGGCACACGTTTGAAAAACGAAAACTAAAAAACAACAACGGAGTTATTTTAAAAGCCTCTTTGTTTGAGAACTACTTCTTCCGCCACGGATTTGAGGGCGGCCAGAATGACAGGTAAAACTTTCGGCTGCTTTGAAGCTCATAACAACTCAATGGACGGAAAAGCCGTTTCTTTATATTACCGTTTCTTGGTCACAAAGTGTAGTTTTAAGATTAGTTTAGTCGAGAATGTATATGTATTATATTTAAATTTGCAGTCGATTAGTAAAGATAGCGCCTGTTTGAACGAGTGCTTACTGAGATTCGGTACGAATGAGAACCAAAGCATGAGCGGACGTGAGTGTTCACTCGCCCCGCTGACCACCGCCCTCTCTGGGCTACATCTCTGACAGAGATACCCAGGCTCTCATGTTGGCCTTGTTTGTTTAAGATCGTCAAAATGAGATCAAATCAGCAGTATGTGGTGTCATGATCAAACGATTACTTGTTTTTTTATTCATATTTAGTGTCTTTTGTGTTGTTATTGTTTTGGCGCGAGGTAAAAGTTAATAAAACTATACTTGTATAACGTTACTATTGCTTTCTCATTTATTCTTAACGCGATACGAGCACTCGATTATTATTATTAAACTTTGTTCTTGTCAGTACTATACAAAATGGTTTTTTATAAGTGTCAGAGAGATGTTTTTGCATGCTGCTTATAAATATACCAGTGGCGATATCTCATAACATGTTTTAATAGTCACATCACGATAAAGTAAATGATCAATGTCCACATTTAAAAGCTGCGGTGCTTACCTGCATTTCCACGGTGTTTTCGCGTTCTGATAAAAGATATAGCTCCAGAAAAAAAACGAGTGTTTATATTCCTCTTTCCAAGTGTTAATCGTCCACACGATGTGACAAGACATTTCTCCCATTAACTTTAACGTAACATCCAAGAGCGTTGATCTTTGACAGAATAATTACTTCCGATTGGGGATTCACAGACTGATTTATGAGCTAGTAAACTAATGAGACACACGGAGAGTGATTCAAAACAGCGCGTCTGTGTTTTTCCATTCAGAGATGAGCCTGCTTAGGACCTCCATTCACTAGGTGGCGGAATGATACGAAAGGTGATGCGGTTACAGTGCCGTTATCAGCACAATATCGCATAGCTCTTAGCCAATCAGATTCGAGAACCAGAAAGAACTGTTGTATAACATGTTATAATACATTATGTATATGGTATTTGAGCTGGAACTTTATAAATGTACTCTGGGGACACCATAGACTTATTTTACATCTTAAAAAGTCCCCCTTTAAGTAACATATTGTCTCCAAATAGCTGTATCTAAATGGTACATATTAGGACATTTTTAAGGGTACTGCTCCAGGGCCATTTTTTCTGACAGCGTAATGAGGCCAAACAAATCTTAAAGTATAAAGCATTTTAGACTCAAAGAAAGCATAACTTATACTACAGTATATGACCCTTTAAAATGTCATGGTGATGAATTGGGGCATTCAAATTTGCTGATATATGAAAAACATTTATCTTGCATCAAACACAAAAAGTAAAGTCTTTCAAATAATGTGACTGAGGTAAGTATCCTATTTATTATTTCAGTAAGCGAGGCACAGTAGTACAGTAAATCAGAGCCATAATGTGACCATACTGTAGCAACCAAACCAGACCTCTGACTAACTGATACTAACTGATAAATGACTCATTATATAGTCACAAACAGGCAGAAGACACAAAACAGACCTATTTACCGACATGCATAAACATAAACAGGAAACACACCTTCACGGAATAACGGAACAAATGATACATACGCTAACGATTGACACCTCCGGCATTCAACGCTGCTTGAGTCTCCAATTAGTATGAATCACATTTTCCTATCCACAAAAAAACGAAATGACTTGCATCCGAAATCAACAAATTTTAAAGGTGCAAGTATGCAAAATAAGTACTGTGTCCGACACCTTAGTATGCAAAAAAAGGTATGCAAGACACTTTTCTACCTCATGAGCCCACACAAGCAGAGTCGCCAAATTCTAAAAGTTAATGCATTAAATTCAGTAGGTGTGCTATCAGACCCAGGGTTGGTGTCATGTTATTCAGAATTTAACATCAGCTAACATGAAGCTCGTCTGCGCACATATTTATGAAGCGCTATCAGATCATTCATTATGCTGTACTGTAAACAGAAAACAGTCCCGCTGTTCTTCATCCACATCTAAAACACTCAATAATGCTGCACATCAGGAGCACCTTCTGAGGGAAATATAATATCAGCTTAGCCCGAGATGAATCGATTAGAACTTAATGAACACCTGGGCGGACCTCATTTCTGCCAAGAGAGAGAGAGAGAGAGAGAGAGAGAGAGAGAGAGAGAGAGAGAGAGAGAGAGAGAGAGAGAGAGAGAGAGAGAGAGGATGTTTGGACTTACATCCAAGTGTATTGTGAGTACATGCATAAAGCATAAGTAAAGAGCTACATTTGCATTTCTTGAAGGGCTTGCGCATGTTAGCAGCTAGGTGGTAACCAAAGACAATGACAATGACATCATTGTTTGTGTCTTAAGTCACCCCATATACTTTCATTTACTGTTACTTACACTATTAGAAAAAAAGGTAAAGATGGGGCGGTACCCTTTTAAAAAGCACAATGTTTTACCTACTGTAATGGGTGCATATTATCACCTCAATATTTGTAATGCAGGTAAATACCTATGGTACATATTAAGATAATTTAAAAAGGTACCTTTACTAGCATGGCTCAATCCGTATTAGTCAATAGTTTGCAAAGACAGGCAATGCCCAAATATCTGTGAAAATGGCCAAAAAATATTTACCGGGTTTAATAATAATACATGCAGCAAAAAAACAATAATGATACTAACAAACCAAGCAACCATTTTACATTCACAATGTTTAGTTCCAGTCGTTTATTCTGATTGGTTTATGGACTTTCTGCTCAACTTCCGGGTTCTTCTTAATGCTGTTCAGTGTTTAATTTAAGATAAAACTTATCTATGACCGCTGCACCCAATGATTCTGTGTATCCCCATATGGCAAAAAATACACTTCTTTGACCAAAAATATGTTTTAATTATATGCTAAATACATTTTGTAGAAAGTAAAGTTTAATAAAATATATTTTTGAATTTGAAAATATATTTAGTTCATATATTAACATAGGCCTATATTTCAAAATGTATTTCGGGCAACAAATACCTTTTTAATTTTACAACCCATACGGAAAAATTAATATATTTTTAAATGGCCAAAATATAAAAGTAAAGTAATATGTGTAAGTATGTATAAAATATAAAAATATTGATATATTTTTGCAGTTGAAAATACATTTAATTTAAGCATCGCGCTAAAAAATAAACAAAAAGTTTAGATATTTTTCCTATTTAAAACTTGACTCTTCTGTAGTTACATTGCGTACTAAGACTGACGGAAAATTAAAAGTTGCGCTATTCTAGGCAATATGGCTAGGAACCATACTCTCATCCTGGTGTAATAATCAAGGACTTTGCTGCTGTAACATGGCTGCAGGAGGCGTAGTGATATTATGCAGCACCTGAAAATAGTCCCATGCTATTGAAACTATATTACAGGAGCAAAGTCCTATTACGCCAGAAGGATAATCAAGGATTTTCTAGCCATATCGGCCTTGAAAATCGCAACTTTTAATTTTCCGTCGTTCTTAGTACACAGAAGAGTCAAGTTATAAATAGGAAAAATATCAAAAGTCTTTGGTAATTTTTTAGCGTGATGCTAATGGTCTAATCAGATTTAATGGATTATGCTAAACTATGCTAAAAGTGGTAGCGCCAGACCTGGAGATTAGCTGAAAATCCAAAATATGGATTCCAAAACCGTAAAAATCAAATGTTAAACCTTAGGGGAGCTGGAAAATGAGCATATTTTCAAAAGCGTGGAGTGTCCCTTTAATCTTTTCAAACCTGTTATGTTTACAGGTTTATAACATACAAAGTTTTTCTTTAAATGCGACATGAATATAAATGCTTTAAATGTATTTTTTTTTTAAATATATTTCAAAATATACAAAAAACTGGCCAAAAATATATTGGTGAAACATTTGTGTTGTAAACATGTTTCAATATATATATTTTTTGGCCATTTTTGTATTTTGCAAATATATATTTAAAATTATATTTGGGTCACTGTGTAGCACCCTTAGCAACCACCCAGCAATGTAAACATAAACATTCTGTTGCTGTTAACAGGTGGTCAGGGGCTATTTTTTCTGGCGGAAGGAAAGTTTTTAGTGATTTTACTCCATGACAGTTGCATTGATACATATTTCTTTACTTTAATATTTGTATTGTGCAGTTACCATTTATAAAAGCAATACAACTTCAGGCTTGAGCCAAATCCTGAATAAATCAAGGCTGAAGGGGTTGTAGTCACCCTAAACACCCTTTATCATTGACTTATTCCACAATACAGCACAGCCTCTCGTACCTTATTGCTTACTTAAACTTTTTCCGACAATATCAACCTGTCTGCATTATTTTTGCAAACTTTGACAGAGACAATTGAGAGACAGAGTTGGGAGCTATTCTAGAGAGAGACGATCTTTTGAACATTGTATTTTCCCAAGAGATTATACAAGCAGGTCCATGATGCAGTGCACTGTCCAAGGACAAGAATAGCCAGGTGAAAGCAGAAATAACCCCTGTAGCAGCACCACAGAAAGAGTGCCGACCGAGTCAGTCTGAGGACAAGCATATCAGCTAATTCACAAACACCTGGTGTGCACACAGGACCTGTACATTGATTCTGGTTACACGCAGCCATATGCACGGTAAAAATGCTATACAGTCAAAAAGAAATTACAACACTAACCTACTGTGCTGTCAAATTAAAACGCTATTACGAGCAATGCATTGCGGGTCACCAGTGCTTCCGTTTTTTACATACTGTACATCTATCTTTAATCCGAATGACGACAAAGGGATAAAAAAGTTTCTGAAGGAAAACAGTACAGTTGAGAGAGAAAATTATTAATATTTCAAGCTTGTGTGCGTTTGTCACAAGACATGAGAACCAATGAGAGTCAAACAATATAATGGGAACATATTATGCAAAATCCACTTATGGACATAAATCCTACAATGAAAAAAAATCCACTCACTCCTACTTTTATAAACCAAAGCAGACTCATTAGACATGCAGTTTTGATTCTCTTGTTAATGTGATGTCACACAAACAAGGCCCTGCCCATGGCCACTGACTGACTGGTTAGTTTTACCCAAAAGCTTTTCTAAGGGCCCCATTTTTACAATCTAAGCGTATTGTCTAAAGCGCACGGCGCATGGTCTAAATGGGAGTGTCCGAACCCACTTTTGCTAATTTAACAACAGGAAAAATTGTTTATGCTCCAAGCGCACAGCCTAAAAGGATTGTTCCTATTCTCGTAATGAGTTATTGGAGTGTTTTGGGCGTAAGGTGCAAGAAGCCAATGAGACTCTTATCTCTCATCCCCTTTAAAAGCAAGTTGCGCCTGGCGCCATGCCTTATCCTTATTTAGATGGCGGAATTTGTAAACAGAAAAACTAAGCGAAGGAAGAAGAACACCAGTTTAAGGTTAATAAAAAAATTGTGTTTTTATTCGTATTGAAATTATAATTTTTTTATTATAACCTTTAAAATAATTTGGCAAATATGCAAGAAAAGGTTTGTACTCTAAAAGTACTTTATTTGTAACAAACAGGAGATAAAGAATTTACAAACGTGCAGAAAGCCGTTTCAGCACTCAGACAGCGCCATGGGTTTTTTAAAATCATTACTTAAAAATGTTACTCATCATATCCACAGGTACAAAAAAAAATTAACAACAGATTTATTTGTTTAAAGCAAAGCATTTATTTACTTACCAGGCTACAGGTGAAGCAGCTCTTTATGCCTTCTAACGTCTCATAATCGGTGCTCATTTATGACCAAGAGACTCAATAATAATCTTTTACATTTGAATCATTTAATTTTCCATATTTAAAAGCGTTTTTGTGCTGCTGTGCATACAAGTGTGTGATAAGCAGCATTGTCGTCCCTTTATTGCCTCATATTTCTAACGCGCTCATTAAATAACAAAAACATTGACCATTGACTTTAGCTTTTTGTTGGTCAATGGCGTACTCTATTTTAGTTGCCTCAAAATAGCAACACACTAACAATGTTCCTGAACACACCTCGTTTTCAGACCAGAACGCCCATGGGCACAAATGCATTTGCTATTTAAACAACATGGCACTATACGTGAAAATGATAATTACGCCGAATTGCACCGGGTAGGGCCCTAAAAGTGTTTGTTAGCACGTTGTAATGCTAATGCGGCTAAAGATAGTATTGTCTCAGCCAGAAATTAGTGCTTTTTGCTTCCACCCGAATAGGGGCATTATGGACATGCTGTAATAAATGATCTGCAGGGTATTTTGAGCTGAAAAAGTTGAAAGCTGTCACATACACATTCTGGGCACACTTCAGACTTAAATTACATCTTGTAAAACGTGCATAATATGTGCCCTTTAATGCGCCGCCATATGTGAACTGTTATTTTTATATTTTACTTTATGACAGGAAGTCACAGGGTGAGCTTTACTAATGCACTTACATTTCATCCTTCACAGAGACATGGACAATATTTACATTTTAATTGCATTTTTTTATCAGTCATTACTAATTAAAATTGGATCTAGTTGAATTTGTGAAACAACCAAACAAACAAAGTAAACACAGCTCATTAGTTTGTTGTTTTAAGTGTACGGGAGTGCGCAACACACGTGAAGATGTACGGCAAGAGAACACAAACATTTAATTATTGTGATATGTGACCGAGATGTACAAAAATAACTCTCGCAGCACACCATACACAGTACACGTAAGTGTACATATTACATCAAAACAATATAAAACTTGTGTAGTTTTAATATAAAATGATTTCTTTTAGCTTCAGAGAGCAAATATGGCATTGTAATAATTTTGAAAAAACGAAAATAAAATTTTGCCGTTACTGTTTACCAACTACTGTGACTTCACAACAACATTTTTATTGATTACCTTTCTCTCTCCTTTTATTACCACTGTAGTCCACAGACTCACAAACACAGCAAAAGCGACAAAAAAAGATAAAAGCAAAGTAATGAGAAAGCAGATGTACAAACATGGAAACATTTGTGCGTGTCGTAAAATCAAAAACATGCTTTTAATGAGCACAAAGCTTATTTGTGTGTGTCGATGTGTTATGAGCATGTCTGACAGGTTCGGTTTATACCTGTTCTGTGTTTCTCTTAGGGTACAATTAACGGTTGTACTACACTACCACAGAGCGATAGTAAGATGTGTGAAAAACACACACAGACAAACAAACACATATCCACTTACAAACAGTACACACACACACACACACACACACATATATAGTTACTGGTATTTTGCTAAATTCAAAAACAAGCTTCTAGATCTTCAATTTTTTTCAGTATTTAATCAACATCTGTCAAACAAACACAGTGCTAACCAGGAGGTCAAGGTTTTCAAAAATATTTGAAAACAGAAATGTCTAAGCTTTTAGCAGGAAAACATGTCTTTCTTTATTGATATAAATATTAGAAAAAATTGGTAGAACTTTATTTTACAGTATGTGTACTTACCTTGTACATATATGGTAAATATGTTGTACTTACAGAGATATGTTTGGTACTTACATTTGAGTATCTACAAGGTAATTAAATTGTATCATTGCTGTACTTACCAGTGGTACATACTTGGTAGTTATTATGTAACTCTACAGTAGGTAAGTACTGTGTAATACCAGATACATACTTATAGTGTAGGTATACTGTAACTAACAAAAACACTACTGTACTTACAAATGAATGCACAATATAAGTATTTAGTACTTACTGGCAAGTGTGGGTTAATGACAGGTACTTATAGTGTACATATATCTAATAACAAACATCACTGTACTTACAAATTGCATGTACTGTATATGGTAAGTGTATAGTACTTATGGTAAGCATATGTACTTTAAAATAAAGCGCTACTAAAATAACTATAGAAACACATCAGAAGGAAACTAAAGGTGGATATGGATGTTTTTTAATCCCCTTACCCTAACACACAATTTATCCCTAAAAACGTATTAGTTGTTACTGTATAAGGATGTGGATACAAAAAATCTGACGAACAAATAATAAAAAATCATGTGATATAAAATTCATACAAATACACTAACACATGCTATTTATATAACTAATGGGGCACTTTTTTAAATTGAGATTTACATTGATGCATGGTTGGTTAAGATAAGACAATATTTGACAAATATAGTACTGAAAATCTGTAATCTGAGGGTGCAAATAATATAAAAATGGAGACAATCACTTTTAAAGTTATAACACATATTACTACTAATAAATATTTTTTATATATTAACGGTAGGAAATTTACAAAATATTTTCACTATCCTAATGATTTTTGGCATACAAATCTAGAATTTTGACCCATACAATTTCTTGTTGGCTATTGCTGCAAATATATCTGTGGTACTGATGTTTTGTGGTCCATGGTTCCAATAGTGCATTTTTTTTGTACGTGTGAGATCAACAGGAACTAAATTTTCAAGATGAAAAGAATGTAAAGGAATAAAAACTGGGAGTCTTTCTTCTGTACGGAAAAAATACAACAAACTCCAACCATCTCTGACAGCTTTCCACAACGATTACACAACAAACAAAGATGATACAAGTCTTGTCTCTATTTTTAAACTCAATGCGCACATGCACAAATACATTTGCACATGCATTTCTTTCTGTGAACCCAAATGTATGAAGACCTGCCTCCGACTGTTAGACTGAAGCAGTGATTGTGGAAAACGTCTCGGTTACGGATGTAACCCTCGTTCCCTGAAGGAGGGAACGGAGACGTCACGTCGTGACCGACGAATTGGGAACTCGCTTAGAGAGACCAATCTGCTTCGAATACTACTAAAACGCCAATGAACTTGGCATTGAGATATTTGCATAATGCTGGCGCCGCCCCGCCAGGTGCGTATATAAGCAGCAGGTGCAAATGAGGAAATTAGCTTCTTTTTCGCTGAGAAAGCCGGAAAGTGTGACCGGCCGTAACAGCAGGTGGCAGCACCTGTGGCGACGGGACGTGACGTCTCCGTTCCCTCCTTCAGGGAACGAGGGTTACATCCGTAACCGAGACGTTCCCTTTCAGTCGGTCACTACGACGTCACGTCGTGACCGACGAATTGGGAATCCCTATCAAAACGCCACTAGGGGCTGACCTCTTCCAGTGTCTGCGTAAAGCCCTCCGGTTCCACTTAAGGAGGAGGAGAATTAGGTTTTAAGGCAGAAGGCCGGGCACTAGATGTTCCTTTAACCCCACAGTAGTGCCAGCGACTGGGAAGCGCCCTATCTGAGCGGGATAGGAACGCTGCGGAAGCCACCACCCGTCTTAAGGGTTAATGGTGGGCGAAAGTCAACCGTAGTTGAGGTAAAATGACAGCCGTGGCTGTGTAAGCAAAGCAGTGCTCTGCTAAGGGAAACGTGGGCTAGTAGGATTAACCCCACGGAAAAATACTCACAATGGAACCCGGTGGGACACAATGTGGAGCCCGAGCCAGACACATAGGTTCGCGAGGATACAGCTAGTGAAAGGCTGACAGCCAATGCTCCGCAACAAAGGCTGCCAAGGCAGCGGAGGAAGAGCAATTCAAACCATTACGCATTTTTGCTCTGAAGGCCTTCCATACTGACACAGTTATGAAGCATCAGTTGGAGGCTGCAAGCCGACCTGCGAGTCTGCTCTCCGTGCCCTCCCTGGTGAGGAAAGAACACGAGAGGATACAGGCTCGATACGAACACTGTAAAATCTAATGAACGTATTAGGTGTCGCCCAACCAGCAGCTCTGCAGATGTCTGTTAGCGAGGAACCACGAGCTAAAGCCCAAGATGAGGCAACGCTCCGTGTGGAGTGCGCTCTCAAATTAAAGGGGCAAGGAATACCCTGAAGATTATAAGCCAGGGAGATAGTATCAACTATCCAATGAGACATCCTCTGCTTAGTGACAGCTTTCCCTTTCTGCTGGCCACCATAACAAACAAAGAGCTGGTCTGAGGTCCGGAGGCTTTGCGTGCGATCCACGTAGAGTCGCAGTGCGCGTACGGGGCACAACAAAGCCACGGTTGGGTCTGCGTCCTCCGGAGGCAGCGCTTGCAAGCTCACCACTTGATCTCTGAAAGGAGTAGTGGGAACTTTGGGCACGTAACCTGGTCTGGGCCTCAATGTTACGCTTGAGGCAGCAGGACCAAACTGAAGGCACGAGTCGTCAACAGAGAATGCATGTAAATCCCCTACTCTCTTCACTGAGGCCAATGCTAGCAGGGTCAGAGCTTTCATTGATAAAAGCTTCAGACTCACAGACTGCAAAGGCTCGAACGGGGGGGCCTGCAGGGCTTTCAGCACCATGGACAGGTCCCAGGGAGGAATAGAAGGAGGGCGCGAGGGGTTTAGCCTGCGAGCGCCTCTTAGAAATCTAACAACCAAATCATGCTGGCCAACTGTTCTGCCGTTAATAAGTGAGTGATGAGCAGAAATAGCGGCGATATCAACTTTAATGGTGGAGGGTGACAGCCTACCGTCTAACCTATGTTGAAGATATAAAAGCACGGTGTTAATAGGGCATTCTCTGGGGTCCTCGCGTTGCGAAGAGCACCAGGTGACGAAAAGGTTCCATTTAAACGCGTAAGCCCGTCTCGTAGACGGAGCTCGTGCCGCGTTGATTGTGTTAGATACCGCTTGCGGTAAATCACTTAAACCTTGCGCGCGCTCAACGACCACACATGGAGATCCCACAGGTCGGGGCGCGGGTGCCATAATGTGCCCCCTCCTTGAGAAAGAAGGTCCTTCCTCAGGGGAATCCGCCAGGGAGGGGCTGTCGCGAGGAGCATTAACTCTGGAAACCAATTCTTGCTCGTCCAATATGGGGCGATCAGTAAAAGGTTCTCCTCGTCCTGCCTGACCTTGCACAGTGTCTGTGCGATTAAGCTCACTGGGGGGAATGCGTATTTGCGCATCCCCCGAGGCCAGCTGTGTGCCAATGCGTCCACGCCGAGGCTGCCCTCGGTTAGTGAATAAAACAGGCGACAGTGGGTATCGTCCGGCGACGCAAACAGATCTATCTGCGCACGACCGAACTTCTTCCAAATTAGCTGAACCGTCTGGGGGTGGAGTCGCCATTCGCCGGGGCGCGCAGCTCGAGAAAGCGCGTCCGCTGCTGTATTGAGCGAGCCCGGAATGTGAATGGCACGAAGGGACCTCAGATGCTTCTGACTCCAAAGGAGGAGATGACGAGCGAGATGCGACAGGTGACGGGAGCGCAAACCGCCTTGACGGTTGATATACGCAACGGTCGCAGTGTTGTCGGTGCGTACTAGTACATCCTTCCCTCGCAGCTCCGTAGCGAAGCGTACGAGTCCCAGATATACTGCCCACAACTCTCGGCAATTGATATGCCAGTGCAACTGGGGTGCTGTCCACACCCCTGAAGCCGTAAGCTCGTCGTACGTGGCACCCCAGCCCGTGTCGGACGCATCTGTGTGTACAACAGCATGCTGAGCGATCTGTCTCATGGACACACCGGACCTGAGAAACGCGGGGTCCGACCACGGGGGGAATGTTAGGCGACACGCAGGTGTAATGGTTACACGATGGATGCCGGCGCGCCACGCTCTCCTCGGGACTCGATCGTGAAGCCAACGCTGAAGCGGTCTCATATGGAGCAGTCCGAGCGGTGTCACGGCCGCTGCTGCAGCCATATGCCCCAGGAGCTTCTGAAATTGTTTCAGCGGGACCGCATTCTTCCCTCGGAATGAACCGAGGCAAGTCAGAATTGACTGGACGCGCTCTTCTGTCAAACGCGCCGATAAATCGATCGAGTCCAGTTCCATCCCGAGAAAAGAGATCCTCTGCGTGGGGCAGAGTTTGCTCTTTTCCCAGTTGACCCGAAGACCCAAACGGGCGAGATGCCGAAGCGTTAAATCTCTGTGCTCGCACAGCGTCCGTCGAGAATGCGCTATTATAAGCCAATCGTCGAGGTAAGCCAATATGCGAACGCCGCTCTCTCTGAGGGGTTTTAACGCCGCCTCCACTACTTTCGTGAACACACGGGGAGAGAGGGATAGCCCGAACGGTAAAACTTTGTACTGGTATGCCCGTCCCTCGAACGCAAACCGGAGAAACGGTCTGTGACGAGGGATTATGGATACGTGAAAGTATGCGTCTTTCAGGTCTATTGCCGCAAACCAATCTTGGGGGCGAATTGAATTGAATATTTGCTTCGGTGTTATCATCCTGAAGGATCTCTTCTGCAGAGATTTGTTCAGAACGCGCAAATCCAAGATCGGTCGCAACCCGCCGCCTTTTTTGGGTACTATAAAATACGGGCTGTAGAAGCCCGATCTCATCTCGGTTGGAGGGACCGGCTCGATCGCGTCCTTCGCCAACAGGACTTCGACCTCTGCACGCAGTACGTGTGCATCGGACGCTTTCACCGTGGTGAAACGAATGCCCGAGAATTTGGGTGTGTGCCGGATGAATTGAATTTCGTAACCGAGGCGAACAGTGCGTAAAACCCAACGAGACGGGCTGGGAAGCTGAAGCCACGCCCCCAGGGACCGTACGAGGGGAATTAACGGCACTGTCGGGGTACCCGCGGTGGGGCGGCTGAACGGGACAGGTGGTACTGCCGGTACGTCTGCTGAGGCAGCATAAGTATCTACAGTATGTGTGTGTGTGACACTGACCTGAGCCCGCTGAGGGTGACGGTCGTCTGGTCTCCTCAGCGGAGAGCACAGACTCCGAGGAGGGTGCTGGTGGTCCCGTCTCCTCAGCGGAGAGCTGGAACTCCTCAGAACACCCGCTGGCGATAGAGGAGAGGGAGGAAGAGCATGTGAATGCCCGCTCACATCTCTCTCGATCCTCTGAAGACCTGGGGGAGGAATAGGAATGCACTCTTTTTGTGGTTTTGTGGGTGCCGGCTGAGAAGCCGGCGGAACAGAAACAAAAGGAAACCAAAGATTCTCCACCCGGCCCTCTACCGGTGGAGGGAGCGATGCCATCACCGTCTCCCGTAGAGTGATCCCATCCAATCCCAGGTCGCCCGTCTCAGGGCCGCTTCGTCTTCCGTTTGCCACGGGAAGCGGGTGGGGCGGGCGGGGCGGGCTGTCGACGGCTGTTCCCCCTCCGTGGCCTGGAAGATCTTCTAGTGGGGGGGGTGGAGGCAGCCGCCGCAGGGCGCCCTCGGCGAGGAGCAGACGGGCCCGCCGGCGCTGGAGGGCGAGATGCAGGTCGCTTGCGCCGGGGCATGATCTGTGCGATCGCCTCTGTCTGCTTCTGGGCGGCGGAGAACTGCTGGGCAAAGGACTCCACCGACTCACCGAAGAGGCCAGCCTGTGACACTGGAGCGTCCAAAAACTTGTTCTTGTCCGCTTCCGACATGTCAGCCAGACATAGCCATAAGTGGCGTTCCTGGACCACCATCGTGGACATGGCACGACCAATCGCCTGCGCTGTCACCTTCGTAGCGCGAAGAGCCAGATCAGTGGCAGCCCGGAGCTCCGAAAGGACAGGCGAGTCGTGTCCTCCCTCGTGCAGATCCCTCAAGGCCTTCGCTTGATGAACCTGCAGCAACGCCATTGCGTGCAGGGCTGAAGCCGCCTCTCCACATGCCTGGTGGGCAGCGCCCGTTAAACCGGAGGACTGTCTGCAGGCACGAGAGGGGAGGGTTGGGCGGTCCTTCCAAGAGGGAGCGTGTGCCGGACACAGCTGCATCGCGACACCGCGCTCCACGGGAGGGATCCCCGTATAACCCTTAGCGGCTCCGCTGGTGAGGGAGGTGAGGGGGGAGGGCTGAAACGGCCGTAATCTCATGGAAAACGGCGACTTCCAGGTTCTAGTCAGCTCCTCGTGCACCTCGGGGAAGAAAGGCACCGGTGGAGAGGGTTGTGAAACCCGGGCAGCTCCAAAGAACCAATCATCCAGGCGGGACGGTTCGGGCTGAGGGGGGGGAACCCACTCTAACCCTACGGTCTCCGCCGCTCGAGCGAGCACGGCCACCATCTCTGGATCGAACTCCGGCGTCCCAACCCGACCAGAGGGAGGAAGGGCGTCGGGGTCCACGTCAGGGGGAGGAGGCCCACCCTCGGATGCTGCGGCGTCGGTGGACCCGGAGGGCGGCACGATGGATTCTAGAGTCATCGTAGAACACGACGCTGAAGTCTCCATCGGCACATCAACCGGCTGTGGACGAGAAGGCTGAGAGCCTGAGGACGAATCCCCCGCTCGGCTCAGCACAGTGATGCGCAGGTCGTCCTTTGAGAGCTTCACAGCCGCACCGTGGCGGCGTTCAGCACTCGCATGACGAGGGTTGCGTTTTTCCCGGAGGAAAGACAACCGTCTGCGCAAATCCACAAGGGACATGTTCTCGCAGTGAGAACACTTACCCCCAGCGAACGCTGCCTCTGCGTGCTCGATGCCCAAACACGAAAGACAACGCTCGTGACCGTCCTTCGGACCCATGTACTTGCCGCACCCAAGATCGCACGGACGAAAAGCCATCCTGAAAAGGACGCTGATGTCCGGATATACGAGAGAGTGGCTGCCTTTAACAAGGCACAAAGCTCTCTCGTATCACTCTTTTAGGGAAATTCACTCAGATGCTTAGTTGATGAGCGCACAGGAAGGCAACGCACACACTAAACTCAAAACAAAAATAAAGATGTAGAGTCGTGGAATTAAGCGAAGCGTCCGCTGTGGTACTGCTAGTCCAACCAACTTCAGCAATCGAATCCCACCAGAGTAGAGTAGCTTCTCAGTAGCAGATACTGCCGGCTTTCGAAGCGATAAAAAGCTAATTTCCTCATTTGCACCTGCTGCTTATATACGCACCTGGCGGGGCGGCGCCAGCATTATGCAAATATCTCAATGCCAAGTTCATTGGCGTTTTAGTAGTATTCGAAGCAGATTGGTCTCTCTAAGCGAGTTCCCAATTCGTCGGTCACGACGTGACGTCGTAGTGACCGACTGAAAGGGAACAGCAGAACTGTGGGGTGGGTAAACTGCTGGGCAACTCGCAATCTGTTGCATGCGGTTAAATCATTTCATGCATATACTACATGCATTTGCATTGGAAGTAGAAAGTGCTGGGATGCCGTCACAAAACAAACACGCACGCATGCACGCACACACATTAGGTTCTTGAGACAGACCTACAGCAACGCTGAATAAATATGCTACCGTTCAGTAGGTGATAAACACAAATATACATTCACAAGTACACACTGGGTGAGATATATTCATGAAGGCTAATTTTTGTTTATTTTAGGTTACGTGAAGATTTTAAAGTTTTGTTGCCTCTTACACATTAAAAAGTTGGATTTAAAAAATTACTTCAATTAGGTTACTTTTTTCAACTTACCACTACACCACCAGCAGCAGCCTGCACAGTGGTAACAAGGCATGATGGATCCATGTTCTCATTCTGTTTATGCCAAATTCTGACTCAACAGAAATCGAGACTCATCAGACCAGGCAACATTTTTCCAGTCTTCAACTGTCCAATTTTGGTGAGCTTGTGAAAATTGTAGCCTCTTTATCCTATTTGTAGTGGAGATGAGTGGTACCTGGTGGGGTCTTCTGCTGTTGTAGCCCATCTGCCTCAAGGTTGTGCGTGTTGTGGCTTCAAAAATGCTTTGCTGCATACCTCGGTTGTAACGAGTGGTTATTTCAGTCAAAGTTGCTTTTCTATCAGCTTGAATCAGTTTTGCTTGTTTGGAGCACAAGTTTACTTAAATAAGATTTTTTTTGTATAAAAAATGACTTTTTCTTAGGTCATTTTGCTCATCAAGAAAATACTTTATTTCATTTTTTTTTTTATATCTGTACTGAAATCAAGACAAAAATACTAAGTAAGAAAGTCATTTATTGCAGTGTAAGGCTAACACATTCATACTGAAGGCTTGAATACTTCAATTCTGATTTCATGGGGAATTTAAAAGCATTCAAAGATACAATTTTTTCTGCTATATTTTTAAACCAGGAACGGTGCACACACATTCAGAACGATGTAATAAATGGACCAATTTGGCTTGTGTTGACTAATCGCAGAGCAAGCATTTCATCAATGCCAAATACTGTACATCAATGCAATTGTCTGTTATTGCTCACGTTGTGTTTTGCACATGTTCACTCAAGCAGTGACACACTTTACAGACGAATACTTTCCAGTCTAATTTATTATGACAATATCACTTAAAATTTTGCAGTCAACAAGAAACAGGTTCCTTTATGCCCGGAGAACTTTTTTGGCAAATTAATTTTCCAACGTCAGAAGCGGTTCTGCCCTTAAGCTAAGGAAATACATGAGTTATTGCCTCTTGGTGGGCACAAGAAGTAAACACATGTAGAACACACAGCGGAAAACCTTTTCGTGAGGAAAATCTCAGCAGGCCAATCAGAAATGATTGTATCTTTGAGGACTCATGGATAATCACTCCTGGGGCACTTCCACCTACCCTATCATTTATTTACCCTCCTTTATTTTCTCCCCCTCTGACCTCGACTAAACCACTGCAAGGTTTGTGATGCTGAAGAGAGAGACATTGAGAGAGAGAAAGAGAGAGAGGGAGGGTGTAAATAAACAACTGGAGCACCTCATACTGCTCATTAGTGGTTAGCCAGAAGTAAGTTGCTGTGGCAGGACAGGACTGTCTCATTAGCGATACAGAAACACTGCCAGGCCAATGAATAAGAGAGAGAGAGAGAGAGAGAGAGAGAGAGAGAGAGAGAGAGAGAGAGAGAGAGAGAGAGAGAGAGAGAGAGAGAGAGCAAGGAAGCAAGGACAAACATTTAAACCTCCCATAGGGAGCGAGAGAGGTAGCAAGGACAAACAATTTAAGAAGCAAAACAAGAAAGAACGAGAGAGAAAGAGACCCTTCACCTTCATAATTATTAGGCCAATAAACAAGCTTCCATTTAGGAGGCAAGAATGTGTCTGACATTTTTGTTGCACTCGCTTCAGTCAATTTTTTACATGTTACTGTCACGGTGATCCGTGTCATGTTTTGTTTGTCTCTCCGATTACGTCACCTGGACAATTCACGGACTGATTCATCACACCTGTTCCCCGTTAAGTGTTGTGTATTTATACTGCTGTCTGTTTCTCACCTGTCGCCGGAACATTGTCATTGTCATTACTACCCTGTCTGTTCCCCGTGTCACATTTTGGATGTTCCTGTGTTGCTGTTTTACTCCTCGTGTTTTGTTTCTGTTCATTTTATATTAAATGTTATTTATTTCATGGTGAACCCTGCACTTGCGTCCTGATTCCTGTTTCCCAGTCATGACAGAATGATCCGGCCAGACTGGACGCAGCGGGTTCACGGAGGGCGGCTCCCCCAGGAGTTTCGTCGAGGGGGAGTAGTGACATCGGGGTTCGTTCCCCATCAGCCCCGATGTCTCTTGGGGACCACCGTGAGCGATCGCTCGCTCCTGCGAGCATGCGGGAGGAGGATCGGCCCAGGCGGTCCCCCAACGGTTGAGTCGTCGTCGACGGTCCCTCGGAGAACCACCATCCTGCTCGCAGGGGGATCCGGAACGGACCACGCCCGATCATTTCCCCGGGGTGGCTACCGTGAGAGGGTCTCCGTTTCCGCGAGGGGATGGGAGATGACTTCCGGGGGCAGCTGATCGTCGGCGATTCCCAGGAGGGGGGTAATTCGTCTGCCTCGGTTCTCGGAGCGATCGCTCCGGTTCTCCTGGCGCAGTCCGGCCTACCGTTCCTGTTGGTCTCATCCCGGCGGCTGCCGGCTTCGCCAGGGTCCCCAAGCCCTCCACCCCTCCCTTGGACTCTCGCTACCAGACTTTTGTGTTTGTTTTGTTTAGGTGAGTGTCTGGTAGCCACTCTTAGAGGGAGGGGTCATGTCACGGTGATCCGTGTCATGTTTTGTTTGTCTCTCCGATTACGTCACCTGGACAATTCACGGACTGATTCATCACACCTGTTCCCCGTTAAGTGTTGTGTATTTATACTGCTGTCTGTTTCTCACCTGTCGCCGGATCATTGTCATTGTCATTACTACCCTGTCTGTTCCCCGTGTCACATTTTGGATGTTCCTGTGTTGCTGTTTTACTCCTCGTGTTTTGTTTCTGTTCATTTTATATTAAATGTTATTTATTTCATGGTGAACCCTGCACTTGCGTCCTGATTCCTGTTTCCCAGTCATGACAGTTACATCATACCACAAATCTGTTCTCAGTATGTTGACTAAGGTTGGAAGATATTAAAGACATATGTGGAATGCGATAGCATGCTAAATATTATACAACAATTCTTGCTTAACCTGTGAGTTAACTCCTGTTAGCATTGCATTGTGAGCGAATCCTTCAAACATGGTAAGGTGCGTCACATTTCCTGCCAATTCAGGCCAATCACAATGTACAGATTAGCCAGCCAATCAGAGACACAGCGCTTTTCAAATCGATGAGTTTTGTACAAAATCTGAGCGTTTGAGGAAAGCTGTATATCTGGAGTTACAAAAATGTACGTTATATAGAAAATAATGTGTTTTTTTACGGTGGCCCTGAAGTGCAAACCACAACAACAAATTACTAAACAACAACAACAAATTAAAAAACACCACAACAAATTAAAAAAACACTACAGCAAATTAAAAGTGTTTTTTAATTTGTAGTTGTGTTTTTTAATATGCTGTAGTGTTTTTTTAACTTGCTGTTGTGTTTTTTATTCTGTATTTGTTTTTTATTTTGTTGTAGTGTTTTTTTTAATTAGCTGTAGTGGTTTTTAATTTGCTGTAGTGTTTTTTAAATTTGTTGTTGTTTTTTAATTTGTTGCAGTGTTTTTTTATTTGTTGTTGTGGTTTGCACTTCAGGGCCACCGTAGTTTTTTAACTATAAACCACGCAAACACATACCAAATACACAAAATAACGTTGTTTTTTAGCAATGAATAGGTGCACTTTAAATATTTCAGGGTGTTTTCTTTGCCGCTGTCACATTTTGCGCACCGGGAATGATCCTTTATAAAGCTGCTTTGAAAAAATATGTATTGAAAAAATACCTGTACAAAGAAATTGAAAATAAATATAGCTCCGTGTATGTGTGTGTGTATCCATATATTTGCAAATGCGTGTCCAGTTGGTGACAACTCCACTGCGTGTTTCAATTTTCGGGGCACCCAAAGAGGCACTGAGCCTCAGATCCGATTTATTCAACTTAATTTGCCAGGTGAGGTCAACCTTGTCGGGGAACTGATTCGACCGTCGCACCAGAATGCCAGAAAGCCTCCTGATAGGCCAGATGCCTTCACCCCCCTCGTAATGCCCCTGTGAACCAGACTATAAGCCCTTTATCTTTACCTCAAAACATTTACACTGACCCATGTCATTTGAATGAAGATAAGAGGGTCAAGACTCTAAAAACACCTCAAAACACAAATACACACCCAGAACAAAGATGGTTTAAACAAAACCATTTAAATGCTAACCTGTGTGGAAATGTTCTGAAGGTAAACATAAGCAAAATGTTTGTCTTGTAGCCCACTCATAAACACAGTTCTATTATTATTATTATTATTATTTTATTATTACTATTATAGTTTATTAATATTATTATCAGTGGCGGCTCGTGAGGGGTGCAAATTCAAAATACCTTTATTGGAGTGTCTCGTGTGTTGCTTGCGTTTTCAAAATATTAGTTTGTTGCATCTTGTGAACCATGTGCATCACATGTTTTGTCAAAATAAGTGCCTGCTGCACACGCCTAAAAAACGTTTATGATAAAAACAACATAGGATCACTCGTTGCGCAGAACACATATTTTGAAAAAAGGAACCACACACATGACGGGCTACATACATGTTGTGACAAACTTTGCATCGAACGTCAACGGCCGCCACCGATGATTATTATTATTATTATTTCTGTGGATGGGTGTAAACAGTGCATGTCTTATTGGTGTCTTTAAACCAATAACAGAGCTTATTTTTTGACGTTGACGTCATGGCAGGATATTAAAAAATTATGACATGGATATGACTTTGTATATGACTTTGTTTTTTCCACACTTTCTAATGACTATATTGTTTACATCCTGTGGCTATACATTAGCTCGTTGGGATTCTATTGCCTTTGTGATAATGTAAAGTTTTTAACTGAGGGTTGTCTCAAAATGAATTTCTATATTAAAGGACAGCATCCCACAGGCGCTGCAGAAATTATGCTGGAAATATTGCTTTAATTAGGCTTTTCAATGCAATACAAAAGAAAAAGAAAAGTGTATCAAAAACATGCACTAAAACACTAAGGGCAAAATTATAGCCGTTTCCGCTAACAGTGACAAAATGTAGGCAATAACCGTTTTCACATGATCAATTACCATTTGCTAGCAGAAGAAATTCAAAACAACAGTCTTAAACCCGAGAATGAGACAACAAACGTGCTTGTTCTGTAAGCTATAATGCAAGCACGAAGCTACAGTTTACCAATTGTGCTTCAATGTAAAGGCGTCATAAACATACCAAAACCCAAACAATAAAAAAATTTGTACAAAAAGTACAAAAAAGTCAATTTGTACTAATTGCAGCACAACTCTAATTTGTTTGGTAATTCAACTAGGTTAAAGGTCACATAACCCTGTTTCTGCTAATCTTATGTTAATCTTGAGTACCTACAGTGTAGTATTGCATGATTCATATCTCAGAAGATTATTTCGTTTTATTAGATTTATAAAAGACAGATCAGCTGTACCATTACTTTCTGAAAAAGCAGAGTTCCTGGAGGTGTACCGCGGGCGGAGTGAGTCAAGAGCACGCATCACACAAAAAAACATTATCCCACTACAGGTACACGGAGACTGTCAACAAAAATTTTTTTTTGTAGTTTTACTTACTGCCTGCGACTTATGACCGATTGTTTTACCTCAAAAAGAACAAACTGCATCCAGTGTTCCCAAAATTTTGGGTTCTTTGGGGAGCTAATCAAGCTTAAATTTCCCTCACAAACAAAAACAAACTTCTTTGGTGATAATGATGTCATGTCGGCTCTTGGTTGGTGTGTGTGTGTGCGCTATTCCGGGAGAAGTGCCCATATATGGATTCTGTTATGTAACAGAATAAGTAGTAGAAAAAACTTTCAGAAACTTACATGACCCCTTGATGGAGTGCATTCGGAACAGGATTACTCCGTCATATGTCCAAATGATTATTTTCCCATGTTTATTTGAGGAATCCAACCCTTTAATTGTGTTTATAAGTAAGAATGCATGAAATACCATTAGACCCTTCCTTTAGGCTCCTCGGCGAATAATCAATGCGATTTTGTACGAAAAATATCCATATTTTAAACTTTGTAAACTATAGTAACTATAGCTTTCGGTAACGACGCCATCTTGGACAAACGTGATTCTGAAGAGTCACTGCGCAACAAACCTATGGCAACCAAAACACTCACTACACCGAAAACTCTCTCGTAAATCGGTTGAATACAAAATGACGACATTACTGGAAGCTAGTTATTACAGTTTATAAAGTTTAAAATATAGATATTTCAACGCTATCACACGAGAATTCGTACATTTTTTACAAGTTGGCTAATTCGTATTGATTCATACGACCACATTCATACGTTTTTGGACGATTTGCCTTGAACCCTCTGACGTTGGGGTTACGTGCAAGGTTATGGGTGTGGTTAAGGGTTGGGTTTTGTAGTTTTTTTATGAGAACCATACGTTTTTGCACAATTAACTTCAAATTCATTCATTAGCCAACGCGTAAAATATGTACGAATTCTTGTGAGATCAGGCTGGATATTTGGAAGAAGACCTTTAGTAACCCACTGGAGCCGTGCGGACTACCTCTGTGAATGAGGGATGCACCCGTTATCCCCGTTTTCTACCATTGTAAAGTTTGGAAGAGTAAGGACATTTCCTAAAATAACTCCAAATGTGTTCATCTGAAAGATTATAGACATATGTTATCTCAGATTGCTTGAGAGTGACTAAATCAGGAGTGGGGAACCCTGGGTCCTGGGGGGCCACTGTCCTGCAGAGTTTAGTTCCAACCCTAATCAAACACACCTGAAAAATCTAATTAAAGTCTTCAGGACTACTTCGAAATTAATTTCAGGTGTGTTTGATTAGGGTTGGAACTAAACTACGCAGGACAGTGGCCCTCCAGGACCAGGGTTCCCCACCCCTGGACTAAATGATGGGGTAATTTGGACACTTGGCTGAAGTATCGCTTTAAAAAGCACCAATGGTCAGATTCAAAATTTTCTTTGGTGTGTAGGTGTGTATCAGTACATGTGAACGATATGCAAAAGGTACAAATCCCAAAGTAAACGATGACGCGAGTTATCGTCTCCAACATAAATCTCTTTTCTTGGACTACAACAAACACACAGATTGTAGGCAACAGTTTACTTCCTGGAATTGGTGATGTAGACAAGACCGACATTATCATAATTCATCTCGCTTGGACTCACAGCCTGTAAGTTAACTCCTGTTAGCATTGCATTGTGAGCGAATCTTTTAAACATGGTTAGGAGCGTCACATTTCCGGCTGACATCAGAGGTATTCAGGCCAATCACAATGTACAGATTTATGGCCAATCAAGGACACAGAGCTTTTCAAATCCATGCGTGAAATCTGGATCTACAAAAATGTATGGTTTGTGGAAAATAATGTGTTTTTTAACCATAAACCACCAAACACATTGTATTATACCAAATACACAAAATAACATTGTTTTTAGCTATGAAATAGGTGCTCTTTAAGGGAACTTCCATTCAACACCAATCCCCCTCACATCATTAACATTACAAAAATGATAACTACTGTAGCGTCCACAAGTGTCAGTTATGTTGTGGACATCTGCACGTCGCTTTTCGGGGTAAGTGTGTTGATTTAAACTCAGAGGACCATGCACTTAAAGTCTTGACATGCTAATTGATTTTCACACACTATTATGAATCTCATCGAGTCTCTTATGTTCAACATTAATTAACTAAAGAAACAGCTGACTGAAATTTCCATAAAGCTGACTGTAACAAATATGCTACCGTGTTAAACTAATCTGAAGCTTGTCAGACATCTGAAAGATCAAGACTACATCGCCGTCTCAGTCATATTCATTTAGAAGGTTAACAGTATCTCGGTCGGCGATTAATTATTGAGTTAATCGATGACCTTCATCCACAAAGTCCCATTAGTTATCGCTTATTAAAAATCTCATTCAATCTGTAACTTGAGAAATGGATGATTCTCTCCACGCAGCCTAGAATGTAAAAATGAAACCGAGTACATTCGGGTCATGCACCAGAGGTCTCATTTTACCTCTAGGTGAAACGCAAACAAAATGCTTCATGCCAGCTCTATTAATCTCTAGGATGGCTTCCATTTAGCAGGGTTAAAGCAAACCGGCTTCTGCATGAGAGTTGGCCTTGCTTGTGCAGTCTGTTTGGTAATAGCTCTCGGATTGATGGATATGATTTAGGGTACGGTTTGATGTGTAGGCGGCATATTTGTTGAGGTTTTAGGTCAGTACTAGAAACCAGTGTTCCTTCCCGTAAATGAATCATGAGAATTTAGTTGTCAGGTAACTTAATAAATGCTTCATTGAAATAACAGTGAGCCAAGTTTTAAAAAAAACGTGGCAGGAGATTATGATTTCGGGGTCGCATTAGGAAGAATAATTAGTATGGTTTTGAGCAGGAGGGAATGAAAAAATATGAAGATTATAAAAAGCAGATCTCTCATACTGTATCGCATAAATAAAGACCTATAATAAAGGCGAGATTTGGAGTAAACAAGCCCACGAACTGTGTGTCAAGGAAGCGTGTCGGAAATATTTTACACCCCAGAAAACCAAACACAGGCTGAGACTTTAATCTCAATGCTAATTATGTTGGCTTGAAAAAGCCAACATATTGTTATTGCTTTTAAACTTATATCTTATTATTATGTTGGCTTTGAAAAAGCCAATATATTGTTATTGCTATTAAACTTATTATTATGTTGGCTTGAGAAAGCCAACATACTGTTGTTGCACTTAAACTTATTATTATTAGTGGTGCTTGCATTTATGCAAAGCATCACTATTACTATCTTGCATACTTATTATTATTATTAGTGGTGCTTGCATTTATGCAAAGCATCACTATTACTATCTTGCATACTTATTAGTGGTGCTTGCATTTATGCAAAGCATCACTATTATTATTGCTCAAAGATATTATTATGTTGGCTTGACAAAGCCAACATACTGTTATTGTAGTTAAACTTATTAGTGGTGCTTGCATTTATGCAAGGCATCACTATTACTATTCCTCATACTTATTCTTATTATTCTTATTCTGGACACTTTTTTCGGCGCGTAACTCGTCCCGCACGGTTTGTCATAGACCCATGAAAGATGGCTCAAAATGACCGGTTTATTGAGGAGAGGTGTGCTATGACTTTTATAAGGGATCGGGTGCAGGATTTTCGAAAGGGGGACGAAAAACCACCCGAAAAATCCCATTGACTTAACATTGCGCCCAACTTTGACGGGTCATAGCTCAGCTCGAGGATTTGGTAGAAACTTGTGGGTTACAACATTTGAAGAGGGTGATAGACTCTGTAAGAACATACATCACAATGGGGTGAAAGTTGTACCCCTGGGGTGTAGGAGGCGCCCAAAAGTGCCCCATTGACTTATAATTGGTCAGGGAACATGCCCATATAAGGGAATAAGAATTTTCCTGATGGGATATCTTCGAATTACAGTGTCGTAGAATCAAGGGGGTGGGCTTATTTTACTCAGGCATCCAATCAGTCTCTCAGGAGAGTCCCAGAGCTATTAAGCCACGCCCCTAGCAACCATTTTGGGCACCCTAGCAACATCTCCCATAGACTGCCATTATAAAATGCCCAGATGGATATCTTTGCAGCACAGTGTCATAGAGACATGGGGGTGGGCTCATTTTACTCAGGCATCCAATCAGTCTCTCGGGATCCTTAAAGACTTACTAAGCCACGCCCCTAGCAACCACTTTTGAGCACCCTAGCAACATAAAATTCAAACAGTTATATCTCGGCATCAGAACATCGTAGAGACAAGGGGGTTGGACCGTTTTACTTGTGACTAGGGGTGTAACAATTGGGCACATCATTGGCCACTCCCAAGCCACGCCCCTAGCAACCAAATACAGTACCCTAGCAACAGAGTAAACAAAGCCTTATATCTCCGCATCAGAACATCGTAGAGACACGGGGGTTGGACCGTTTGACTCGTGACTCAGAGTGTAATCATTATGGGATGCCAATTTTTTCCCTAGCAACCAAATACAGTACCCTAGCAACAGAGTAAAAAAGCCTTATATCTCCGCATCAGAACATCGTAGAGACACGGGGGTTGGACCGTTTGACTAGTGACTCAGAGTGTAATCATTATGGGATGCCAATTTTTTCCCTAGCAACCAAATACAGTACCCTAGCAACAGAGTAAACAAAGCCTTATATCTCCGCATCAGAACATCGTAGAGACATGGGGGTTGGACCGTTTGACTCGTGACTCGGAGGGTAATCACTAGTGGATGCCAATTTTTTCCCTAGCAACCAAATACAGTACCCTAGCAACAGAGTAAACAAAGCCTTATATCTCTGCATCAGAACATTGTAGAGACACGGGGTTGGATCATTTTACTTGTGACTGCGTGTAAAATCACTCTTAGAATATTTTGTCCCCCGAATTTTGCCACGGCAAGCACCACTTCACATTTTCTTCAGGAAATGTACCTATCTAGTTATTATTATTATTATTATTTTTCTTCTGAGACTAAATTTCTGCAGCTAACTCGTCCTACAGCTTTCAAGCTACATCCACCAAATTTTCCACGGACATTCTGACTGGTCTGAAGAAGTGTGCTATGACTTTTTGAAGGGATCCGACTTACAGAATTCCTATAATGGGCTAGCATATAACCTATACCATAGACTGCCATTATAAAATGCCTGGATGGATATCTTTGCACCACGATGTCATAGAGACATGGGGGTGGGCTCATTTTACTCAGGCATCCAATCAGTCTCTCAGGATCCTTACAGACTTACTAAGCCACGCCCCTAGCAACCACTTTTGAGCACCCTAGCAACATAAAATACAAACAGTTATATCTCGGCATCAGAACATCGTAGAGACACGGGGGTTGGACCGTTTTACTTGTGACTAGGGGTGTAACAATTGGGCACATCATTGGCCACTCCCAAGCCACGCCCCTAGCAACCAAATTTGAGCACCCTAGCAACCGAATAAACAAAGCCTTATATCTCCGCATCAGAACATCGTAGAGACACGGGGTTTGGACCGTTTTACTTGTGACTCGGAGTGTAATCACTGGGCACATCATTGGCCACTCCCAAGCCACGCCCCTAGCAACCAAATACAGTACCCTAGCAACAGAGTAAACAAAGCCTTATATCTCCGCATCAGAACATCGTAGAGACACGGGGGTTGGACCGTTTTACTTGTGACTCGGAGTGTAATGACTGGGCACATAATTGGCCACTCCCAAGCCACGCCCCTAGCAACCAAATACAGTACCCTAGCAACAGAGTAAACAAAGCCTTATATCTCCGCATCAGAACATCGTAGAGACACGGGGGTTGGACCGTTTTACTTGTGACTCGGAGTGTAATCACTGGGCACATCATTGGCCACTCTCAAGCCACGCCCCTAGCAACCAAATACAGTACCCTAGCAACAGAGTAAACAAAGCCTTATATCTCCACATCAGAACATCGTAGAGACATGGGGGTTGGACCGTTTGACTCATGACTCGGAGGGTAATCACTAGTGGATGCCATTTTTTTCCCTAGCAACCAAATACAGTACCCTAGCAACAGAGTAAACAAAGCCTTATATCTCCGCATCAGAACATCGTAGAGACATGGGGTTTGGACCGTTTGACTCGTGACTCGGAGGGTAATCACTAGTGGATGCCATTTTTTCCCCTAGCAACCAAATACAGTACCCTAGCAACAGAGTAAACAAAGCCTTATATCTCCGCATCAGAACATCGTAGAGACACGGGGGTTGGACCGTTTGACTCATGACTCGGAGGGTAATCACTAGTGGATGCAATTTTTTTCCCTAGCAACCAAATACAGTACCCTAGCAACAGAGTAAACAAAGCCTTATATCTCCGCATCAGAACATCGTAGAGACACGGGGGTTGGACCGTTTGACTCGTGACTCGGAGGGTAATCACTAGTGGATGCCATTTTTTTCCCTAGCAACCAAATACAGTACCCTAGCAACAGAGTAAACAAAGCCTTATATCTCCGCATCAGAACATCGTAGAGACACGGGGGTTGGACCGTTTGACTCGTGACTCGGAGGGTAATCACTAGTGGATGCCATTTTTTTCCCTAGCAACCAAATACAGTACCCTAGCAACAGAGTAAACAAAGCCTTATATCTCCGCATCAGAACATCGTAGAGACACGGGGTTTGGACCGTTTGACTCGTGACTTGGAGGGTAATCACTAGTGGATGCCATTTTTTTCCCTAGCAACCAAATACAGTACCCTAGCAACAGAGTAAACAAAACCTTATATCTCCGCATCAGAACATCGTAGAGACACGGGGGTTGGACCGTTTGACTCGTGACTGAGAGTGTAATCACTAGTGGATGCCATTTTTTTCCTTAGCAACCAAATACAGTACCCTAGCAACAGAGTAAAGAAAGCCTTATATCTCCGCATCAGAACATCGTAGAAACACGGGGGTTGGACCGTTTGACTCATGACTCGGAGGGTAATCACTAGTGGATGCCAATTTTTCCCTAGCAACCAAATACAGTACCCTAGCAACAGAGTAAACAAACCCTTATATCTCCGCATCAGAACATCGTAGAGACACGGGGTTTGGACCGTTTGACTCGTGACTCGGAGTGTAATCACTAGTGGATGCCAATTTTCTCCCTAGCAACCAAATACATTACCCTAGCAACAGAGTAAACAAAGCCTTTTATCTCCACATCAGAACATCGCAGAGACACGGGGGTTGGACCGTTTGACTCGTATCTCGGAGTGTAATCACTAGTGGATGCCAATTTTTTCCCTAGCAACCAAATACAGTACCCTAGCAACAGAGTAAACAAAGCCTTATATCTCCGCATCAGAACATCGTAGAGACACGGGGGTTTGACCGTTTGACTCGTGACTCGGAGTGTAATCACTAGTGGATGCCAATTTTCTCCCTAGCAACCAAATACAGTACCCTAGCAACCGAATAAACAAAGCCTTATATCTTCGCATCAGAATATCGTAGAGACATGTGGGTTGAATTGTTTTACTTTTGGCTTGGAGTATAATCATATATTGTCCCCCGAAATTTGCCACGGCAAGCACCACTCACATTTTCTTCAGGAAATGTACCTATCTAGTTAGTGGTGCTTGCATTTATGCAAAGCATCACTATTACTATCTTGCATACTTATTATTAGTGGTGCTTGCATTTATGCAAAGCATCACTATTATTATTGCTCAAAGATATTATTATTATTCTTCTTTTTCTGGACACTTTTTCGGCGCGTAACTCGTCCCGCACGCTTTGTCGTAGACCCATAAATTAGGGCTCAAATCGACCGGCTTATTGAGGAGAGGTGTGCTATGACTTTTATAAGCGATCGGGTTCAGGATTTCCGAAAGGGGGGCGAAAAACCACCCAAAAAATCCCATTGACTTAACATTGCGCCCAACTTTGACGAGTCATAGCTCCGCTCGAGGATTTTGTAGAAACATGTGGGTTACAACATTTGAAGAGGGTGGTAGGCTCTGTAAGAACATGGATCACAATGGGGTGTAAGTTGTACCCCTGGGGTGTAAGAGGTGCCCAAAAGTGCCCCAATGAAAAGTCAATGGGGCAAAATCCCATAGACTTACATTGCAAAAATTTTGACGGGTCATAGGTCCGAGCCAGGATTTCATAGAAACATGGGGGTTACTAAATTTGAAGAGGGTGCTAGACTCTGTCAGGACGTCCCCCACAATGGGGTGTAAGGTTACCATAGCAACCATTTTGGGCACCCTAGCAACCTATACCATAGACTGCCATTATAAAATGCCCGGATGGATATCTTTGCACCACAGTGTCATAGAGACATGGGGGTGGGCTCATTTTACTCAGGCATCCAATCAGTCTCTCAGGATCCTTACAGACTTACTAAGCCACGCCCCTAGCAACCACTTTTGAGCACCCTAGCAACATAAAATACAAACAGTTATATCTCGGCATCAGAACATCGTAGAGACACGGGGGTTGGACCGTTTTACTTGTGACTAGGGGTGTAACAATTGGGCACATCATTGGCCACTCCCAAGCCACGCCCCTAGCAACCAAATTTGAGCACCCTAGCAACCGAATAAACAAAGCCTTATATCTCCGCATCAGAACATCGTAGAGACACGGGGTTTGGACCGTTTTACTTGTGACTCGGAGTGTAATCACTGGGCACATAATTGGCCACTCCCAAGCCACGCCCCTAGCAACCAAATACAGTACCCTAGCAACAGAGTAAACAAAGCCTTATATCTCCGCATCAGAACATCGTAGAGACACGGGGGTTGGACCGTTTTACTTGTGACTCGGAGTGTAATCACTGGGCACATCATTGGCCACTCCCAAGCCACGCCCCTAGCAACCAAATACAGTACCTTAGCAACAGAGTAAACAAAGCCTTATATCTCCACATCAGAACATCGTAGAGACACGGGGGTTGGACCGTTTGACTCATGACTCGGAGGGTAATCACTAGTGGATGCAATTTTTTTCCCTAGCAACCAAATACAGTACCCTAGCAACAGAGTAAACAAAGCCTTATATCTCCGCATCAGAACATCGTAGAGACACGGGGGTTGGACCGTTTGACTCGTGACTCGGAGGGTAATCACTAGTGGATGCCATTTTTTTCCCTAACAACCAAATACAGTACCCTAGCAACAGAGTAAACAAAGCCTTATATCTCCGCATCAGAACATCGTAGAGACACGGGGTTTGGACCGTTTGACTCGTGACTCGGAGGGTAATCACTAGTGGATGCCATTTTTTTCCCTAGCAACCAAATACAGTACCCTAGCAACAGAGTAAACAAAGCCTTATATCTCCGCATCAGAACATCGTAGAGACACGGGGTTTGGACCGTTTGACTCGTGACTCGGAGGGTAATCACTAGTGGATGCCATTGTTTCCCCTAGCAACCAAATACAGTACCCTAGCAACAGAGTAAACAAAGCCTTATATCTCCGCATCAGAACATCGTAGAGACACGGGGTTTGGACCGTTTGACTCGTGACTCAAAGGGTAATCACTAGTGGATGCCATTTTTTTCCCTAGCAACCAAATACAGTACCCTAGCAACAGAGTAAACAAAGCCTTATATCTCTGCATCAGAACATCGTAGAGACATGGGGGTTGGACCGTTTGACTCGTGACTGGAAGTGTAATCACTAGTGGATGCCAATTTTTTCCCTAGCAACCATATACAGTACCCTAGCAACAGAGTAAACAAAGCCTTATATCTCCGCATCAGAACATCGTAGAGACACGGGGGTTGGATCGTTTGACTTTTGGCTTGGAGTATAATCATAAATTGTCCCTTGAAACATGCCACGGCAAGCACCACTCACATTTTCTTCAGGAAATGTACCTATCTAGTTATTATTATTATTATTCTTCTTTTTCTGGACACTTTTTCGGCGCGTAACTCGTCCCGCACGCTTTGTCGTAGACCCATAAATTAGGGCTCAAATCGACCGGCTTATTGAGGAGAGGTGTGCTATGACTTTTATAAGCGATCGGGTGCAGGATTTCCGAAAGGGGGGCGAAAAACCACCCAAAAAATCCCATTGACTTAACATTGCGCCCAACTTTGACGAGTCATAGCTCCGCTCGAGGATTTTGTAGAAACATGTGGGTTACAACATTTGAAGAGGGTGGTAGGCTCTGTAAGAACATGGATCACAATGGGGTGTAAGTTGTACCCCTGGGGTGTAAGAGGTGCCCAAAAGTGCCCCAATGAAAAGTCAATGGGGCAAAATCCCATAGACTTACCATTGCAAAAATTTTGACGGGTCATAGGTCCGAGCCAGGATTTCATAGAAACATGTGGGTTACTAAATTTGAAGAGGGTGCTAGACTCTGTCAGGACGTCCCCCACAATGGGGTGTAAGGTTACCATAGCAACCATTTTGGGCACCCTAGCAACCTATACCATAGACTGCCATTATAAAATGCCCGGATGGATATCTTTGCACCACAGTGTCATAGAGACATGGGGGTGGGCTCATTTTACTCAGGCATCCAATCAGTCTCTCAGGATCCTTACAGACTTACTAAGCCACGCCCCTAGCAACCACTTTTGAGCACCCTAGCAACATAAAATACAAACAGTTATATCTCGGCATCAGAACATCGTAGAGACACGGGGGTTGGACCGTTTTACTTGTGACTAGGGGTGTAACAATTGGGCACATCATTGGCCACTCCCAAGCCACGCCCCTAGCAACCAAATTTGAGCACCCTAGCCACCGAATAAACAAAGCCTTATATCTCCGCATCAGAACATCGTAGAGACACGGGGTTTGGACCGTTTTACTTGTGACTCGGAGTGTAATCACTGGGCACATCATTGGCCACTCCCAAGCCACGCCCCTAGCAACCAAATACAGTACCCTAGCAACAGAGTAAACAAAGCCTTATATCTCCGCATCAGAACATCGTAGAGACACGGGGGTTGGACCGTTTTACTTGTGACTCGGAGTGTAATCACTGGGCACATAATTGGCCACTCCCAAGCCACGCCCCTAGCAACCAAATACAGTACCCTAGCAACAGAGTAAACAAAGCCTTATATCTCTGCATCAGAACATCGTAGAGACACGGGGGTTGGACCGTTTTACTTGTGACTCGGAGTGTAATCACTAGGCACATCATTGGCCACTCCCAAGCCACGCCCCTAGCAACCAAATACAGTACCCTAGCAACAGAGTAAACAAAGCCTTATATCTCCACATCAGAACATCGTAGAGACACGGGGGTTGGACCGTTTTACTTGTGACTCGGAGTGTAATCACTAGGCACATCATTGGCCACTCCCAAGCCATGCCCCTAGCAACCAAATACAGTACCCTAGCAACAGAGTAAACAAAGCCTTATATCTCCGCATCAGAACATCGTAAAGACATGGGGGTTGGACCGTTTGACTCGTGACTCGGAGGGTAATCACTAGTGGATGCCATTTTTTCCCCTAGCAACCAAATACAGTACCCTAGCAACAGTGTAAACAAAGCCTTATATCTCTGCTTCAGAACATCGTAGAGACACGGGGGTTGGACCGTTTTACTTTTGGCTTGGAGTATAATCATAAATTGTCCCCTGAAATTTGCCACGGCAAGCACCACTCACATTTTCTTCAGGAAATGTACCTATCTAGTTAGTGGTGCTTGCATTTATGCAAAGCATCACTATTACTATTGCTCAGGGATATTATTATTATTATATTTTATTCTTACATCCGGACACTTTTTTCGGCGATTAACTCGTCCCGCACGCTTTGTTGTAGACCCATGAAAGAGGGCTCAAATCGACCGGATTATTGAGGAGAGGTGTGCTATGACTTTTATAAGGGATCGGGTGCAGGATTTCCGAAAGGGGGGCGTAAAACCACCCCAAAAATCCCATTGACTTAACATTGGGCCCAACTTTGATGGGTCATAGCTCCGCTCGTGGATTTTGTAGAAACATGTGGGTTACAACATTTGAAGAGGGTGGTAGGCTCTGTAAAAACATAGATCACAATGGGGTGTAAGTTGCACCCCTGGGGTGTAAGAGGTGCCCAAAAGTGTCCCAATGAAAAGTCAATGGGGCAAAATCCCATAGACTTACCATTGCAAAAATTTTGACGGGTCATAGGTCCGAGCCAAGATTTCATAGAAACATGTGGGTTACTAAATTTGAAGAGGGTGCTAGACTCTGTCAGGACGTACCCCACAATGGGGTGTAAGGTTACCATAGCAACCATTTTGGGCACCCTAGCAACCTATACCATAGACTGCCATTATAAAATGCCCGGATGGATATCTTTGCACCACAGTGTCATAGAGACATGGGGGTGGGCTCATTTTACTCAGGCATCCAATCAGTCTCTCAGGATTCTTACAGACTTACTAAGCCACGCCCCTAGCAACCACTTTTGAGCACCCTAGCAACATAAAATACAAACAGTTATATCTCGGCATCAGAACATCGTAGAGACACGGGGGTTGGACCGTTTTACTTGTGACTAGGGGTGTAACAATTGGGCACATCATTGGCCACTCCCAAGCCACGCCCCTAGCAACCAAATTTGAGCACCCTAGCAACCGAATAAACAAAGCCTTATATCTCCGCATCAGAACATCGTAGAGACACGGGGTTTGGACCGTTTTACTTGTGACTCGGAGTGTAATCACTGGGCACATAATTGGCCACTCCCAAGCCACGCCCCTAGCAACCAAATACAGTACCCTAGCAACAGAGTAAACAAAGCCTTATATCTCCGCATCAGAACATCGTAGAGACACGGGGGTTGGACCGTTTTACTTGTGACTCGGAGTGTAATCACTTGGCACATCATTGGCCACTCCCAAGCCACGCCCCTAGCAACCAAATACAGTACCCTAGCAACAGAGTAAACAAAGCCTTATATCTCCACATCAGAACATCGTAGAGACATGGGGGTTGGACCGTTTGACTCATGACTCGGAGGGTAATCACTAGTGGATGCCATTTTTTCCCCTAGCAACCAAATACAGTACCCTAGCAACAGAGTAAACAAAGCCTTATATCTCCGCATCAGAACATCGTAGAGACATGGGGTTTGGACCGTTTGACTCGTGACTCGGAGGGTAATCACTAGTGGATGCCATTTTTTTCCCTAGCAACCAAATACAGTACCCTAGCAACAGAGTAAACAAAGCCTTATATCTCCGCATCAGAACATCGTAGAGACACAGGGGTTGGAGCGTTTGACTCGTGACTTAGAGTATAATCATATATTGTTCCCCGAAATTGCCACGGCAAGCACCACTTCACATTTTCTTCAGGAAATGTACCTATCTAGTTATTAGTGGTGCTTGCATTTATGCAAGGCATCACTATTATTATTGCTCATACTTATTATTTATTTATTTATTATTCTTATATCTGGACACTTTTTCGGCGCGTAACTCGTCCCGCACGGTTTGTCGTAGACCAATGAAACAGTGCTCAAAACGACCGGCTAATTGAGGACACGTCTGCTATGACTTTTATAAGCGATCGGGTGCAAGGTTTTCGAAAGGGGGGCGAAAAACCACCCAAAAAATCCCATTGACTTAACATTACGCCCAACTTTGATGGGTCATAGCTCCGCTCAAGGATTTTGTAGAAACATGTGGGTTACAACATTTGAAGAGGGTGGTAGACTCTGTAAGAACATGGATCACAATGGGGTGTAAGTTGTACCCCTGGGGTGTAAGCGACACCCGAAAATTCCCATTGACTTATAATGGGGCAGGAAACATGCCCATATAAGGGAATAAAACAGTTCCAGATGAGATATCTTTGCTTTACAGTGTCGTAGAGATAAGTGGGTGGGCTCATTTTACTCGGGCATCCAAGCAGTCTCTTAGGATCATCCCAGAGCTATTAAGCCACGCCCCTAGCAACAATTTTGGGCACCCTAGCAACATCTCCCATAGACTGCCATTATAAAATGCCCAGATGGATATCTTTGCGCCACAGTGTCATAGAGACATGGGGGTGGGCTCATTTTACTCAGACATCCAATCAGTCTCTCAGGATCCTTACATAGGTATTAAGCCACGCCCCTAGCAACCACTTTTGAGCACCCTAGCAACATAAAATTCAAACAGTTATATCTCGGCATCAGAACATCGTAGAGACACGGGGGTTGGACCGTTTTACTTGTGACTAGGGGTGTAACAATTGGGCACATCATTGGCCACTCCCAAGCCACGCCCCTAGCAACCAAATTTGAGCACCCTAGCAACCGAATAAACAAAGCCTTATATCTCCGCATCAGAACATCGTAGAGACACGGGGTTTGGACCGTTTTACTTGTGACTAGGGGTGTAACAATTGGGCACATCATTGGCCACTCCCAAGCCACGACCCTAGCAACCAAATTTGAGCACCCTAGCAACCGAATAAACAAAGCCTTATATCTCCGCATCAGAACATCGTAGAGACACGGGGTTTGGACCGTTTTACTTGTGACTCGGAGTGTAATCACTGGGCACATCATTGGCCACTCCCAAGCCACGCCCCTAGCAACCAAATACAGTACCCTAGCAACAGAGTAAACAAAGCCTTATATCTCCGCATCAGAACATCGTAGAGACACGGGGGTTGGACCGTTTTACTTGTGACTCGGAGTGTAATCACTGGGCACATCATTGGCCACTCCCAAGCCACGCCCCTAGCAACCAAATACAGTGCCCTAGCAACAGAGTAAACAAAGCCTTATATCTCCGCATCAGAACATCGTAGAGACACGGGGGTTGGACCGTTTTACTTGTGACTCAGAGTGTAATCACTGGGCTCATCATTGGCCACTCCCAAGCCACGCCCCTAGCAACCAAATACAGTACCCTAGCAACAGAGTAAACAAAGCCTTATATCTCCGCATCAGAACATCGTAGAGACATGGGGGTTGGACTGTTTGACTCATGACTCGGAGGGTAATCACTAGTGGATGCCATTTTTTTCCCTAGCAACCAAATACAGTACCCTAGCAACAGAGTAAACAAAGCCTTATATCTCCGCATCAGAACATCGTAGAGACATGGGGTTTGGACCGTTTGACTCGTGACTCGGAGGGTAATCACTAGTGGATCCCATTTTTTTCCCTAGCAACCAAATACAGTACCCTAGCAACAGAGTAAACAAAGCCTTATATCTCCGCATCAGAACATCGTAGAGACACGGGGGTTGGACCGTTTGACTCATGACTCGGAGGGTAATCACTAGTGGATGCCATTTTTTTCCCTAGCAACCAAATACAGTACCCTAGCAACAGAGTAAACAAAGCCTTATATCTCCGCATCAGAACATCGTAGAGACATGGGGTTTGGACCGTTTGACTCGTGACTCGGAGGGTAATCACTAGTGGATCCCATTTTTTTCCCTAGCAACCAAATACAGTACCCTAGCAACAGAGTAAACAAAGCCTTATATCTCCGCATCAGAACATCGTAGAGACACGGGGGTTGGATCGTTTGACTCGTGACTCGGAGGGTAATCACTAGTGGATGCCATTTTTTTCCTTAGCAACCAAATACAGTACCCTAGCAACAGAGTAAACAAAGCCTTATATCTCCGCATCAGAACATCGTAGAGACACGGGGGTTGGACCGTTTGACTCGTGACTCGGAGTGTAATCATTATGGGATGCCAATTTTTTCCCTAGCAACCAAATACAGTACCCTAGCAACAGAGTAAACAAAGCCTTATATCTCCGCATCAGAACATCGTAGAGACACGGGGGTTGGACCGTTTGACTCGTGACTCGGAGTGTAATCATTATGGGATGCCAATTTTTTCCCTAGCAACCAAATACAGTACCCTAGCAACAGAGTAAACAAAGCCTTATATCTCCGCATCAGAACATCGTAGAGACACGGGGGTTGGACCGTTTGACTCGTGACTCAGAGTGTAATCATTATGGGATGCCAATTTTTTCCCTAGCAACCAAATACAGTACCCTAGCAACAGTGTAAACAAAGCCTTATATCTCCGCATCAGAACATCGTAGAGACACGGGGGTTGGACCGTTTGACTCGTGAATCAGAGTGTAATCACTAGTGGATGCCAATTTTTTCCCTAGCAACCAAATACAGTACCCTAGCAACAATGTAAACAAAGCCTTATATCTCCGCATCAGAACATCGTAGAGACACGGGGGTTGGACCGTTTGACTTGTGACTTAGAGTGTAATCACCATTGGATGCCAATTTTTCCCCTAGCAACCAAATACAGCACCCTAGCAACAGTGTAAACAAAGCCTTATATCTCCGCATCAGAACATCGTAGAGACATGGGGGTTGGACCGTTTGACTCATGACTCGGAGGGTAATCACTAGTGGGTGACATTTTTCCCCTAGCAACCAAATGCAGGACCCTAGCAACAGAGTAAACAAAGCCTTATATCTCCTCATCAGAACATCGTAGAGACACGGGGGTTGGACCGTTTGACTCGTGACTCGGAGGGTAATCACTAGTGGGTGACATTTTTTCGCCTAGCAACCAAATGCAGGACCCTAGCAACAGAGTAAACAAAGCCTTGTTTCTCCTCATCAGAACATCGTAGAGACACGGGGGTTGGACCGTTTGACTCATGACTCGGAGGGTAATCACTAGTGGATGCCATTTTTTTTCCCTAGCAACCAAATACAGTACCCTAGCAACAGAGTAAACAAAGCCTTATATCTCCGCATCAGAACATCGTAGAGACACGGGGTTTGGACCGTTTGACTTGTGACTCGGAGGGTAATCACTAGTGGATGCCATTTTTTTCCCTAGCAACCAAATGCAGGACCCTAGCAACCGGATAAACACAGCCGTATATCTCCGCATCAGAACATCGTACAGACACGGGAGTTGGATCGTTTAACTTTTGGCTTGGAGTATAATCATATATGGTCCCCAGAATTTTGCCACGGCAAGCACCACTCACATTTTCTTCAGGAAATGTACCTATCTAGTTAGTGGTGCTTGCATTTATGCAAAGCATCACTATTACTATCTTGCATACTTATTATTATTATTATTATTATTCTTCTTTTTCTGGACACTTTTTCGGCGCGTAACTCGTCCCGCACGCTTTGTCGTAGACCCATAAATTAGGGCTCAAATCGACCGGCTTATTGAGGAGAGGTGTGCTATGACTTTTATAAGCGTTCGGGTGCAGGATTTCCGAAAGGGGGGCGAAAAACCACCCAAAAAATCCCATTGACTTAACATTGCGCCCAACTTTGACGAGTCATAGCTCCGCTCGAGGATTTTGTAGAAACATGTGGGTTACAACATTTGAAGAGGGTGGTAGGCTCTGTAAGAACATGGATCACAATGGGGTGTAAGTTGTACCCCTGGGGTGTAAGAGGTGCCCAAAAGTGCCCCAATGAAAAGTCAATGGGGCAAAATCCCATAGACTTACCATTGCAAAAATTTTGACGGGTCATAGGTCCGAGCCAGGATGTCATAGAAACATGTGGGTTACTAAATTTGAAGAGGGTGCTAAACTCTGTCAGGACGTCCCCCACAATGGGGTGTAAGGTTACCATAGCAACCATTTTGGGCACCCTAGCAACCTATACCATAGACTGCCATTATAAAATGCCCGGATGGATATCTTTGCACCACAGTGTCATAGAGACATGGGGGTGGGCTCATTTTACTCAGGCATCCAATCAGTCTCTCAGGATCCTTACAGACTTACTAAGCCACGCCCCTAGCAACCACTTTTGAGCACCCTAGCAACATAAAATACAAACAGTTATATCTCCGCATCAGAACATCGTAGAGACACGGGGGTTGGACCGTTTTACTTGTGACTAGGGGTGTAATCACTGGGCACATCATTGGCCACTCCCAAGCCACGCCCCTAGCAACCAAATACAGTACCCTAGCAACAGAGTAAACAAAGCCTTATATCTCCGCATCAGAACATCGTAGAGACACGGGGGTTGGACCGTTTTACTTGTGACTCGGAGTGTAATCACTGGGCACATAATTGGCCACTCCCAAGCCACGCCCCTAGCAACCAAATACAGTACCCTAGCAACCGAATAAACAAAGCCTTATATCTCCGCATCAGAACATCGTAGAGACACGGGGTTTGGACCGTTTTACTTGTGACTCGGAGTGTAATCACTGGGCACATCATTGGCCACTCCCAAGCCACGCCCCTAGCAACCAAATACAGTACCCTAGCAACAGAGTAAACAAGGCCTTATATCTCCGCATCAGAACATCGTAGAGACACGGGGTTGGACCGTTTTACTTGTGACTCGGAGTGTAATCACTGGGCACATAATTGGCCTCTCCCAAGCCACGCCCCTAGCAACCAAATACAGTACCCTAGCAACAGAGTAAACAAAGCCTTATATCTCCGCATCAGAACATCGTAGAGACACGGGGGTTGGACCGTTTTACTTGTGACTCGGAGTGTAATCACTGGGCACATCATTGGCTACTCCCAAGGCACGCCCCTAGCAACCAAATACCGTACCCTAGCAACAGAGTAAACAAAGCCTTATATCTCCGCATCAGAACATCGTAGAGACACGGGGGTTGGACCGTTTGACTCGTGACTCGGAGTGTAATCACTAGTGGATGCCAATTTTTTCCCTAGCAACCAAATACAGTACCCTAGCAACAGAGTAAACAAAGCCTTATATCTCCGCATCAGAACATCGTAGAGACATGGGGTTTGGACCGTTTGACTCGTGACTCGGAGGGTAATCACTAGTGGATGCCATTTTTTTCCCTAGCAACCAAATACAGTACCCTAGCAACAGAGTAAACAAAGCCTTATATCTCCGCATCAGAACATCGTAGAGACACGGGGGTTGGACCGTTTGACTCGTGACTCGGAGGGTAATCACTAGTGGATGCCATTTTTTTCCCTAGCAACCAAATACAGTACCCTAGCAACAGAGTAAACAAAGCCTTATGTCTCAGCATCAGAACATCGTAGAGATACGGGGGTTGGACCGTTTGACTCGTGACTCGGAGTGTAATCATTATGGGATGCCAATTTTTTCCCTAGCAACCAAATACAGTACCCTAGCAACAGAGTAAACAAAGCCTTATATCTCCGCATCAGAACATTGTACAGACATGGGGGTTGGACCGTTTGACTTGTGACTCGGGGGTAATCACTAGTGGATGGCAATTTTTTCCCTAGCAACGAAATACAGTACCCTAGCAACCGGATAAACACAGCCTTATATGTCCGCATCAGAACATCGTAGAGACACGGGAGTTGGATCGTTTTACTTTTGGCTTGGAGTATAATCATATATGGTCCCCAGAATTTTGCCACGGCAAGCACCACTCACATTTTCTTCAGGAAATGTACCTATCTAGTTATTATTATTATTCTTCTTTTTCTGGACACTTTTTCGGCGCGTAACTCGTCCCGCACGCTTTGTCGTAGACCCATAAATTAGGGCTCAAATCGACCGGCTTATTGAGGAGAGGTGTGCTATGACTTTTATAAGCGATCGGGTGCAGGATTTCCGAAAGGGGGGCGAAAAACCACCCAAAAAATCCCATTGACTTAACATTGCGCCCAACTTTGACGAGTCATAGCTCCGCTCGAGGATTTTGTAGAAACATGTGGGTTACAACATTTGAAGAGGGTGGTAGGCTCTGTAAGAACATGGATCACTATGGGGTGTAAGTTGTACCCCTGGGGTGTAAGAGGTGCCCAAAAGTGCCCCAATGAAAAGTCAATGGGGCAAAATCCCATAGACTTACCATTGCAAAAATTTTGACGGGTCATAGGTACGAGCCAGGATTTCATAGAAACATGTGGGTTACTAAATTTGAAGAGGGTGCTAGACTCTGTCAGGACGTCCCCCACAATGGGGTGTAAGGTTACCATAGCAACCATTTTGGGCACCCTAGCAACCTATACCATAGACTGCCATTATAAAATGCCCGGATGGATATCTTTGCACCACAGTGTCATAGAGACATGGGGGTGGGCTCATTTTACTCAGGCATCCAATCAGTCTCTCAGGATCCTTACAGACTTACTAAGCCACGCCCCTAGCAACCACTTTTGAGCACCCTAGCAACATAAAATACAAACAGTTATATCTCGGCATCAGAACATCGTAGAGACACGGGGGTTGGACCGTTTTACTTGTGACTAGGGGTGTAACAATTGGGCACATCATTGGCCACTCCCAAGCCACGCCCCTAGCAACCAAATTTGAGCACCCTAGCAACCGAATAAACAAAGCCTTATATCTCCGCATCAGAACATCGTAGAGACACGGGGTTTGGACCGTTTTACTTGTGACTCGGAGTGTAATCACTGGGCACATCATTGGCCACTCCCAAGCCACGCCCCTAGCAACCAAATACAGTACCCTAGCAACAGAGTAAACAAAGCCTTATATCTCCGCATCAGAACATCGTAGAGACACGGGGGTTAGACCGTTTTACTTGTGACTCGGAGTGTAATCACTGGGCACATAATTGGCCACTCCCAAGCCACGCCCCTAGCAACCAAATACAGTACCCTAGCAACAGAGTAAACAAAGCCTCATATCTCCGCTTCAGAACATCGTAGAGACACGGGGGTTGGACCGTTTTACTTGTGACTAGGAGTGTAATCACTGGGCACATCATTGGCCACTCCCAAGCCACGCCCCTAGCAACCAAATACAGTACCCTAGCAACAGAGTAAACAAAGCCTTATATCTCCACATCAGAACATCGTAGAGACATGGGGGTTGGACCGTTTGACTCATGACTCGGAGGGTAATCACTAGTGGATGCCATTTTTCCCCCTAGCAACCAAATACAGTACCCTAGCAACAGAGTAAACAAAGCCTTATATCTCCGCATCAGAACATCGTAGAGACATGGGGGTTGGACCATTTTACTTTTGGCTTGGAGTATAATCATAAATTGTCCCCCAAAACTTGCCACAGCAAGCACCACTCACATTTTCTTCAGGAAATGTACCTATCTAGTTATTATTATTATTCTTTTTCTTCTGAGACTAAAATTTCTAACTCTAACTCGTCCTAGAGCTTTCAAGCTACAGCCATCAAACTTTGGACAGACTTTCGGTCTGATCTGACGAGGTGTGCTATATCTTTTCTAACTGATGGGACCTTCCGAATTCCTAAACGGGGCGCTGAAACACCCCAAAATTTCCATTGACCTAACATTGAGACAAACTTTGACGGGTCAAAGCTGCGAGTGAGAAACTTGTAGAAACTTGTGGCTTACCACATTTAAGGAGGCTGACAGGCTGTGTAAGAACATACCTCACAATGGGGTGTAAGCTGTACCCCTGGGGTGTAAGAGGCCCCCAAATTTTCCCATTGACTTATAATGGGGCAGGAAATATGCCCATAAAAGGGAAAAAAAGCGTCCCAGATGGAATATCTTCACTTTAGAGTGTCTTAGAGACATGGGGGTGGGCTCATTTTACTCAAGCATCCAATCAGTCTCTTAGGATCACCCCAGAGATATTAAGCCACGCCCCTAGCAACAATTTTGGGTACCCTAGCAACATCTCCCATAGACTACCATTATAAAAAGCCCAGATGGATATCTTTGCACCAGAGTGTCATAGAGACATAGGGGTGGGCTCATTTTACTCAGGCATCCAATCAGTCTCTTAGGATTCTTATTGAGGTATTAAGCCACGCCCCTAGCAACAAAATATGAAGACCCTAGCAACATAATAAACAAAGCCTTATATCTCTGGATCTGAACATCGTAGAGACACAGGGGTTGGACCGTTTTTCTTGTGGCTTGAAGTGTAATCATTATGGGATGCCAATTTTTTCCCTAGCAACCAAACTTAGTACCCTAGCAACGGAATAAACAAAGCCTTATATCTCCGCTTCAGAACATCATAGAGACACGGGGGTTGGACCGTTTTACTTGTGGCTTGAAGGGTGATCATTATGGGATGCAAATTTTCTCCCTAGCAACCAAACTTAGTACCCTAGCAACGGAATAAACAAAGCCTTATATCTCCGCATCAGAACATTGTAGAGACACGGGGGTTGGACCGTTTAACTTGTGGCTTGAAGGGTGATCATTATGGGATGCCAATTTTCTCCCTAGCAACCAAACTTAGTACCCTAGCAACGCAATAAATGTTAGCTTCATGCTAGCTTCTTGCTAATCATGCTAGCTTCATGTTAGCTTCATGCTAATCATGCTAACATCATGCAAGCTTCATGCTAATCATGCTAACTTCATGCTAGCTTCATGCTAATCATGCTAACTTCATGCTAGCTTCATGCTAATCATGCTAACATCATGCTAGCTTTAATGCTAATCATGCTAGCATCATGCTAGCTTCATGCTAATCATACTAGCATCATGCTAGCTTCATGCTAACTTCATGCTAATCATGCTAGCTTCATGCTAGCTTCATGCTAATCATGCTAGCATCATGCTAGCTTCATGCTAATCATGCTAGCATCATGCTAGCTTCATGCTAATCATGCTAACATCATGCTAGCTTCATGCTAATCATGCTAGCATCATGCTAGCTTCATGCTAATCATGCTAGCATCATGCTAGCTTCATGCTAATCATGCTAGCATCATGCTAACTTCATGCTAATCATGCTAGCATCAAGCTAGCTTCATGCTAATCATGCTAGCATCATGCTAGCTTCATGCTAATCATGCTAGCATCATGCTAGCTTCATGCAAATCATGCTAGCATCATGCTAGCTTCATGCTAATCATGCTAGCATCCTGCTAGCTTCATGCTAATCATGCTAGCATCATTTTAGCTTCATGCTAATCATGCTAACATCATGCTAGCATCATACTAGCTTCATGCTAATCATGCTAGCTTCATGCTAATCATGCTAGCATCATGCTAGCTTCATGCTAATCATGCTAGCATCATGCTAGCTTCATGCTTATCATGCTAGCTTCATGCTAATCATGCTAGCATCAAGCTAGCTTCATTCTAATCATGCTAGCATCATGCTAGCTTCATGCTAATCATGCTAACATCATGCTAGCTTCATGGTAAATCATGCTACCTTCATACTTAAAGGCGGAGTCCATGATGTTTGAAAGCCAGTGTTGATATTTGAAATCGCCTAAACAAACACGCCCCTACCCCAATAGAATCTGGACCTTCTGTTGATAGACCCGCCCCACACATACGCAACCCGGCATTTGATTTGATTTGATTGGCTATAAGTGTGTTTTGGTAGTCGGCCCGTCTCCTTTTCCAAACCGTTTTTCAAACATCGTGGACTCCGCCTTTAAACATACTAACAGCCAGATAGCCTACTAAACTAAACTTATGTCAAACCGTTTTAAACGTTCAGGCTACGCTTTCTCAAGCCAACATAAAGTTTGTCTTCAAACTTTACTATCTAGTTATGTTGGCTTGAAAAAGCCAACATATTGTTATTGCTTTTAAACTTATATCTTATTATTATTATTCTTCTTAGCACCCTAAAATTTCTGACACTAACTCGTCCTAGAGCTTTCAAGCTACATGCACCAAATTTTCCACGGACCTTCAGACTGGTCTGACTTAGTGTGCTATATCTTTTCTAACTGATGGGACCTTCCGAATTCCTAAACGGGGCGCTCAAACACCCCAAATTTCCCATTTACTTAACATGGAGACAAACTTTGACGGGCCATAGCTGCGAGTGAGAAACTTGTAGAAACTTGTGGCTTACCACATTTAAGGAGGCTGACAGGCTCTGTAAGAACATACATCACATTAAGGTGTAAGCTGTACCCCTGGGGTGTAAGAGGCCCCCAAAATTTCCCATTGACTTATAATGGGGCAGGAAACATGCCCATATAAGGGAGTAAAAGCGTCCCAGATGGAATATCTTCACTTTAGAGTGTCGTAGAGACATGGGGGTGGGCTCATTTTACTCAGTCATCCAATCAGTCTCTTAGGATCGCCCCAGAGCTATTAAGCCACGCCCCTAGCAACAATTTTGGGTACCCTAGCAACATCTCCCATAGACTACCATTATAAAAAGCCCAGATGGATATCTTTACACCAGAGTGTCATAGAGACATAGGGGTGGGCTCATTTTACTCAGGCATCCAATCAGTCTCTTAGGATTCCTACTGAGGTATTAAACCACGCCCCTAGCAACCAATTTGAGCACCCTAGCAACATAATAAACAAAGCCTTATATCTCTGGATCTAAACATCATAGAGACATGGGGGTTGGGTCTTTGGGTCATGTTAGCTTCATGCTAGCTCCATGCTAAGTCATACTAGCTTCATGCTAGTTTCATGCTAGCTTTATGCTAATTTCATAATAAATCTTGCTAACTTCATGCTAAATCATGCTAACTTCATGTTAAATCTTGTTAGCTGCACGCTAAATAGTGCTAGCTTAATGCTAATCATGCTAGCATCATGCTAATCATGCTATTCTCATGCTAACTTCATGTTAATCATGCAAGCCTCGTGCTAGCTTCATGCTAGCTTCATGCTAATCTTGCTAGTTTCATGCTAGCTTCATGCTAATCATGCTAGCATCATGCTAGCTTCATGCTAATCATGCTAGCATCATGCTAGCTTCATGCTAATCATGCTAGAATCATGCTAGTTTCATGCTAATCATGCTAGCTTTATGCTAGCTTCATGCTAATCATGCTAGCATCATGCTAGCTTCATGCTAATCATGCTAGCTTCATGCTAATCATGCTAGCATCATGCTAGCTTCATGCTAATCATGCTAGTATCATGCTAATCATGCTAGCATCATGCTAATCATGCTAGCATCATGCTAGCTTCATGCTAATCATGCTAGCATCATGCTAGCTTCATGTTAATCATGCTAGCATCATGCTAGCTTCATGCTAGCTTCATGCTAATCATGCTAGCATCATGCTAGCTTCATGCTAATCATGCTAGCATCATGCTAGCTTCATGCTAGCTACATGCTAATCATGCTAGCATCATGCTAGCTACATGCTAATCATGCTAACATCATGCTAATCATGCTAGCTTCATGCTAGCATCATGGTAGCTTCATACTAATCATGCTAGCATCATGCTAGCTTCATGCTTATCATGCTAACATCATGCTAGCTTCATGCTAATCATGCTAGCATCATGCTAGCTTCATGCTAATCATGCTAACATCATGCTAATCATGCTAGCTTCATGCTAGCATCATGCTAGCTTCATGCTTATCATGCTAACATCATGCTAGCTTCATGCTAATCATGCTAGCATCATGCTAGCTTCATGCTAATCATGCTAGCATCATGCTAGCTTCATGCTTATCATGCTAACATCATGCTAGCTTCATGCTAATCATGCTAGCATCATGCTAGCTTCATGCTAATCATGCTAGCATCATGCTAGCTTCATGCTAATCATGCTAGCATCATGCTAGCTTTATGCTTATCATGCTAACATCATGATAGCTTCATGCTTATCATGCTAGCATCATGCTAGCTTCATGCTAATCATGCTAGCATCATGCTAGCTTCATGCTAATCATGCTAGCATCATGCTAGCTTCATGCTAATCATGCTAGCATCATGCTAGCTTCATGCTAATCATGCTAGCATCATGCTAGCTTCATGCTAATCATGCTAGCTTCATGCTAGCTACATGCTAATCATGCTAGCATCATGCTAGCTTCATGCTAATCATGCTAGCATCATGCTAGCTTCATGGTAATCATGCTAGCATCATGTTAGCTTCATGCTAATCATGCTAGCATCATGCTAGCTACATGCTAATCATGCCAGCTTCATGTTAATCATGCTAACATCGTGCTAGCTTCATGCTAATCATGCTAGCTACATGCTAATCATGCTAGCATCATGCTAGCTACATGCTAATCATGCTAGCATCATGCTAGCTACATGCTAATCATGCTAACATCATGCTAACTACATGCTAATCATGCTAGCATCATGCTAGCTTCAAGCTAATCATGCTAGCTTCATGCTAGCATCATGGTAGCTTCATGCTAATCATGCTAGCATCATGCTAGCTTCATGCTTATCATGCTAGCATCATGCTAACTTCATGCTAATCATGCTAACATCATGCTAGCTTCATGCTAATCATGCTAGCATCATGCTAGCTTCATGCTAATCATGTTAGCTTCATGCTAGCTTCGTGCTAATCATGTTAGCTTCATACTTAAACATACTAACTGCCAGATAACCTACTAAACTAAACTTCTGTCAATCCGTTTTAAACGTTCAGGCTACGCTTTTTCAAGCCAACATAAAGTTTGTCTTCAAACTTTAATATCTAGTTATTATTCTTTTTCTCCCCCCAAAATTTCTGACACTAACTCGTCCTAGGGCTTTCAAGCTACATGCACCAAACTTTCCACAGACCTTCAGACTGGTCTGACTTAGTGTGCTATATCTTTTCTAACTGATGGGACCTTCCGAATTCCTAAACGGGGGGCTCGAACACCCCAAAATTCCCATTGACTTAACATGGAGACAAACTTTGACGGGTCATAGCTGTGAGTGAGAAACTTTTAGAAACTTGTGGCTACCCACATTTAAGGAGGCTGACAGGCTCTGTAAGAACATACATCACAATGGGGTGTAAGCTGTACCCCTGGGGTGTAAGAGGCCCCCAAAATTTCCCATTGACTTATAATGGGGCAGGAAACATGCCCATATAAAGGAATAAAAGCGTCCCAGATGGAATATCTTCACTTTAGAGTGTCGTAGAGACACGGGGGTTGGACCGTTTTACTTGTGGCTTGAAGGTTGATCATTATGGGATGCCAATTTTCT